>NC_092333.1:503812500-504162500 GCF_046630445.1 Rutidosis leptorrhynchoides | reverse complement strand
TGTCAAAAAGTTTTGCTTATCATTTCTAGTCGGAAATCATCTTCTTACCATCCTTAGGAAATTACCTGCTTATCATTCTTAGTCTAGACATGTCTTACTGCATTGATTGCATGAATAGTGTATAGACAAAAATTCATATCTTAGCGTATCTGCTAATTCATATCTTAGCGTGTCTGTTACTGTAAACTTTGCCTGACATATTCCGTAAATTTCTCTGTAATCTACGAAATCTTTTGTGCTATATATAGATATTCTATGTAATTAGAATACCATCCGATAGCCGGAAATCATTTCATATCGAAAAATCCTTTATTCAATCGTACGAAATGGAACTCGCCACTAGTTCTAGTTCCTCGGATTCCGATATGGAGTTTCACTCGAGCTCTAAAAGCAGTGTGACCAAAATGGATCAACCAATTAGCCACCATCTATTCTAGATGAATTGGGGATGGGTTCGTAACCTCCTCAATCATTGGAGACAAGAAGAAGGTGACCCCTTCCATCCACCACATTGCCCTCTTGGCGATGAACCTGAAGCACTTATCGGAGAACCTATTCGAGACACCATTTTCTCTCTCATTTCCAGAGTATCTCGTCACGATTATATACTATCTCACATTCTAGATCTTATTCACCCACTCGTCAACTGACAATCACCCCGGTGTAATAGAAGAAGTCAACGAGCTTCGCGCTCGGGTAGTGGCTTTAGAAAATATGGTGCAAAGGTTACAAGCACCAGCAGCAACACCGGCATCAACAGCACCACCATCATCAACACCAACGATACCATTACCACCACCACCAACAACATCCGCATCCCACACCTCAACATCACAATCTGTACCTCGAACATCAACGTCATAAGCACCGTAGATAACAAGGAGTACCAACAATAATGACCGATGAAGTATTGATTCATAATTTCATTGGAGAAATATTTCGCAGCAATTATGTAATCTCCAAAGTCTTAGAGATTATCTATTCTAGCCCTAACCATAAATTAGATGAATGAACCATAATGATAGAAGGAAGAATAGAAACCCTGACAAGAATGATGCGTGATTTACAAGCTAGACTTGTTTTGCCAGCAGCATCAACAGTACCGTTAGCATCACCAGCACAGTCAGTGCCGTCAGCATTGTCAGAATCAGTAGCACCTATAACATTACAAGCTCTGCCAGTTCAAGAATCACCATGGACATCATTAAGAATAAACAACGATTATATTGTATCAACGAGTCATGAAGTATTAACTCAATTCCCGTGAAGAATTTATATGTATATCTTATATATATATATATATATATATATATATATATATATATATATATAAATTTTGAAACCATCATAAATCTTTTCGTACTAAGCTATTATGTATGAATTGAAAAAGGGTAGATACTACTCAGTTATATTCATATTACTAATATGCTATAATCCTTCGATTAATGACTTAACTATTGTTAACCACAATCTCTGTTTCAACTCAATGAATTCCGTCTCATAATAATAAATCCAAGTGTATTATTCAATTATATGTTTGATTTTACACTTTCGATATACTCGAAACTCTCTAAGAAACATCATTCGTACCCTGCGAAGTTAGCAAGAGTTCTATGAACATCAGCATGATTCACTGAGGAAATATCAATAAATAATGGAGTATTGATTACATTAGTGAAATACTCCGCGAAGATTATGTAATCTTTATTGTTTTATTCATTTCTAATTCCACCCGAAAATCAAATAAGTTTAGTATTATATTAACTCAGTAAATCTGTATTGCACCTGCAGAAAATATACATACATATATTTTCATAAGGACGGTAATAAAACTCTCTTGTACATAATATTAACTTGTGAAACTTTTAACGGGTAGGTAATACCCAAGAGATATATAAATTCACAATTAATATGTTACATCCTTAGATTCTGATTCAGCAAATCATCAACTATACTCCATACTTTCACAACAATATATATTCTTTCATAAAAATCAAAACAACCATACTCATTCAAATCCAATTACATATTCTAATTTCGAAATCTCAGAATTCAATTCGAGATATAACCGAAATCATCACTCTCAGATTTCTACACCTTTCAAAGCTATACGTTGACTTCAAAACTGTGCTAGAACATCATATGTATATTAACAACTGCAATCTATGTTCAAACCCTCCAAAATTTCTGAAGACACTTCAATTAATGATCAATCGAGATGATGATCCAGCCACATATTACCCACAGTTATGTACCTGAAGAACTCTTGAAACCAGAGTCATAGTTTAACACGTATCTGTGTCAGACTCTTTGGCATTTATTAGCTAAAAATAACTTCACAATCCCTTTAAAAAAATAGATAGTTTTGTCACAGCTCCAGCAAATCACCTTCAATTGGTCATTTGAATAAGCCCTATTATAACGATTACCCTTTCATCATTGTTACCAAGGAACTTTTTATATCTCACCACATTAGCAGTAAACTTACCAGCAACTTCATTGATCTTTGAGCCTCTCCGAATAATCACTATACTTATTCATTGAAACCCTATCATATACTCATCTGTAATAGTAGTTACCATATCAAAAAGCTTGAATCATTATCCTCGAATCTCGCAACGATTCTACGCCAACAGTTATTGATAATGCTAAAAATGAACATATATTTCATAGCATTATCCCTCAAGAAAGATAAGCTTTTAGTTGCAATTGTTCTATTTACAAGTAATATTCGTTTAAATAATAAAAGGTGAAGACAAAAGACAGATTCGACGAATTGAAGACGCAAACGACCAAAAAGCTCAAAAGTACAAAGTACAATCAAAGTGGTTCAAATTATTGCTGAGAAACGCCTAAAAGTTACAAGAGTATGAGCCGCAAAACGCAAAGTACAAGATATTAAATAGTACGCAAGGACGTTCGAAAATCCGGAACCGGGACCAGAGTCAACTCTCAACGCTCGACGCAACGGACTAAAAATTACAAGTCAACTATGCACATGAATATAATATAATATATAATTAATTCTTAAAAATATATATATATATATATATATATATATATATATATATATATATATATATATATATATATATTATATTATATATAAAACCGTTGGCAAACAAGAAAACAAATCTTTGTGAGCTGGAAAAGCAGGCCATGCGATCGCATGGCCTGGAAGTGAAAATCCATGCGATCACATGGTGAACAGTATCACGTGACATCCTATAAATTTCGCAGTTTTTGGTCGAATGAAACACACTTTTTCTAATCCTCTCTATCTCTCTGATATATATATATATATATATATATATATATATATATATATATATATATATATATATATATATATATATATATATATATATATATATATAATATTTTAATTTTAATTTAAGATTAATAATAATAAGGGTATATTAGCGAATGTTGTAAGTGTGTAAGTCGAAATTCTGTCCGTGTAAAGCTACGCTATTATTAATCATTGTAAGTTATGGTTAATGTTATTTTTAAATTAATGTCTCGTAGCTAAGTTATTATTATGCTTATTTAATGCCAAAGTAATCATGATGTTAGACTAAATATTAAAATTAGGTAATTGGACTTTGGACCATAATTAGGGTTTGAATAAAAGAACGACACTTGTGGAAATTAGACTATGGGCTATTAATGGGCTTTATATTAACTAAACGACACCTCGTTAATTTAATATATAGACTTATAATTTGACGTATTTATTTGCTACAAAATACTATTAAATACGATACAATTTTACACAAGATATTTATTTATTTATAGAATGGATATACCTAAACCTTGCTACAACACTTATAGGCAGTGTACCTAATCGTACAGTAGTGTAGTTTTTAGTAAGTCCGGTTCGTTCCACAGGGAAAATTAAACAAGCTTAATGCTATATTAGTTTTAACTTATAAAAATACAAATATATATATAAGTAATATTATTATTATAAAAAGGGGATTTTTACCGTTTAATGACCGGTTTGTCGATTTTAAAACTTTAGTCGCAGTTAAAACCTAATGTAAAATAAATACAACTTAATTTAAAGCGTAAAGTAAATAACGATAATGAAATTGCGATAAATAAAAATGCGATAAATAAAAAGTACGACAATTAAAGAGTACGATAATTAAAAGTGCAATTAAATACAATGACAATAAATAAAAGTGCAATTAAATATAAAATAAAGGAAATTAAATATGAAATAAAGGAATTATGCTTATTTAAACTTCCGTAATCATGATGTTTGACGTGTTGTTTTTAGTTTATTCCCATGGGTTAATTGTCCTTTGTCCTGGATTATTCGATATGTCCATACGGATTTGTCCATAATAGTCCATCAGTCATAAATATAAAGTGCAAAAGTGTTCGTCAAATTATTCTTATTCCCGAAGTCAAATATTCCAACTAATTGGGGATTCGAATTGTAACAAGGTCTTAATACTTTGTTTAATGAATACACCAGGTTATCGACTGCGTGTAGACCAAGGTTTTACTACTTTGTTAACAATTACACCAATTACCCTTGAATGTAATTCACCCCTGTTTCAACAAGTCTATTAATTATTAATCCAATTCCGTGTCCGGTAAAATGAACAATTATTGGTATTTATAGATATCCCGCCCACCGTACCCAGTCAAGCGTATGTGGTTATATATAAATACGTCAAATTATAAGTCTATATATTAAATTAACGAGGTGTCGTTTAGTTAATATAAAGCCCATTAATAGCCCATAGTCTAATTTCCACAAGTGTCGTTCTTTTATTCAAACCCCAATTATGGTCCAAAGCCCAATTACCTAATTTTAATATTTATTCTAACATCATTATTACTTCGTCATTAAATAAGCATAATAATAACTTAGCTACGAGACATTAATTTAAAATAACATTAACCATAACTTACAGTGATTAAAAATAGCGTAGCGTTACACGGACAGAATTTCGACTTACACCCTTACAACATTCGCTAACATACCGTTATTATTAGAATTTAAAATTAAAATTAAAATATAAATATATTTACGTATATAGATAGAGAGATGGATGGATATATGGTAAAAGATCAACCAAAACTGCGAAATTTATAGGGTGTCGCCTGGATTTCAGGGCCATGCGATCGCATGGTTTTTGTTCTTCCAGGCCATGCGATCGCATGGCCAGCTGGGAGAGCTCAAAAGTCTTTAAAAACGTGGGCTGCTTATTTATTTATTATATAATATAATATATATAATTAAATATAATTATATATATATATTATATTATATTCTTGTACTCTGTTGACTTGTAATTTTAGCTCCGTTGCGTCGCGCGTTGATAGCTGGTTCATGTCTCGGTTTCGGATTTTCGAACGTCTTTGCGTACAATTTAATATCTTGTATTTTGCGTTCCGCGTCTTGTACTCTTGTAATTTTGAGACGTTTCTCATCAATAATTTGAACCATTTTGATTGTACTTTGTACTTTTGAGCTTTTTGGTCGTTTGCGTCTTCAATTCATCGAATCTGTCTTTTGTCTTCACCTTTTATTATTTAAACGAATATCACTTGTAAATAGAACAATTGCAACTAAAAGCTTGTCTTTCTTGAGGGATAATGCTATGAAATATATGTTCGTTTTTAGCATTATCAAATATTCCCACACTTGAGCGTTGCTTGTCCTCAAGCAATATAGTCTTGAAATAAAAATACTAGAATCACTTCTTTATTCTTCACACTTTGTACATCAGTGATTTCTATACGGCAGTATAAACAATGGTAGTAACGATGTGGTTTACAGTCCCACATGACTATGAAAAGTTAGATCCATTAAGGAAATTGGATCTTTATGAAAACATTTGATCTTTTGAAAATTTAATCTAGCTTTTACCCTAGATAAGTTTTCCGGAATAACCCTTCACCGGTGTTTGCGAAATATTTTTGTGGGTTTGGTGGGTTTCAGATTTTAAAATTTAGCTCAAAAGTTGCGGTTTTGTGTCACCTACTTGCTAACCTTGTATTTGGAAAGCAACACGTCCAGTATACTTGCTCCGTATATTACCTTTTGGTAAACTACTGTCCGGTTGTAAAGGAAAGCGTTTAACAAGCAACTGTTAAGGCAATGTCCCCAGACATGCTTTTAATTATGGTCTATAACGTGTCAGATGCAATTACTATCCTTGGTCGGAGCAATAGTAAAGCTCACCCTTATAATTTTTCGGTCTGGCATAGAGTCCTGTATTTGACCATACTATGCAACCACCGTTCTTACGGTTGACACCCGATTTGGTTCAGGTGACCTAATGAATTCCAGGTGAATTCCTAGGATTTTACGTTCAATGGTAATGAACGCATTGAAAATAGGGTTTTCAGAAAATAAATCGGTTTTAATTTGATCAAAATATTTTCTCGTTCAAGCTCGAGTTTAGATATCATCGAATTCCATGAGTTTGTAATTCTCAATCTTTAAAGTCAATCTCTAGGATTGAGTAATATCAGGCTTAAAAGCTGATTTTTGATCTTTAAGGAGATTATCCTTTCTGGGGATCTGATTCATTAGTCTTATCCAGCTAATTTGCACGGCGTCCTCCCTATTTTACAAGACAGATCCTCTCATGGTTAGGATAAGTCTGACCACATGGTGACTGAAATGTCCCATTCTTATTGATTAAAAACGTTCCATATTAATTGGTTTCGTTGCGAGGTTTTGACCTCTATATGAGACGTTTTTCAAAGACTGCATTCATTTTAAAACAAACCATAACCTTTATTTCATCAATAAAGGTTTAAAAAGCTTTACGTAGATTATCAAATAATGATAATCTAAAATATCCTGTTTACACACGACTATTACATAATGGTTTACAATACAAATATGCTACAATGAAATAAGTTTCTTGAATGCAGTTTTTACACAATATCATACAAGCATGGACTCCAAATCTTGTCCTTATTTAAGTATGCGACAGCGGAAGCTCTTAATAATCACCTGAGAATAAACATGCTTAAAACGTCAACAAAAAAATGTTGGTGAGTTATAGGTTTAACCTATATATATCAAATCGTAATAATAGACCACAAGATTTCATATTTCAATATACATCCCATACATAGAGATAAAAATCATTCATATGGTGAACACCTGCTAACCGACATTAACAAGATGCATATTTAAGAATATCCCCATCATTCCGGGACACCCTTCGGATATGATATAAATTTCGAAGTACTAAAGCATCCGGTACTTTGGATGGGGTTTGTTAGGCCCAATAGATCTATCTTTAGGATTCGCGTCAATTAGGGTGTCAGTTCCCTAATTCTTAGATTACCATACTAAATAAAAAAGGGCATATTCGATTTCGATAATTCAACCATAGAATGTAGTTTCATGTACTTGTGTCTATTTTGTAAATCATTTATAAAACCTGCATGTATTCTCATCCCAAAAATATTAGATTTTAAAAGTGGGACTATAACTCACTTTCACAGATTTTTTAATTCGTCGGGAAGTAAGACTTGGCCACTGGTCGATTCACGAACCTATAACAATATATACATATATATCAAAGTATGTTCAAAATGTATTTACAATACTTTTAATACATTTTGATGTTTTAAGTTTATTAAGTCAGCTGTCCTCGTTAGTAACCTACAACTAGTTGTCCACAGTTAGATGTACAGAAATAAATCGATAAATATTATCTTGAATCAATCCACGACCCAGTGTATACGTATCTCAGTATTGATCACAACTCAAACTATATATATATTTTGGAATCAACCTCAACCCTGTATAGCTAACTCCAACATTCACATATAGAGTGTCTATGGTTGTTCCGCAATATATATAGATGGGTCGACATGATAGGTCGAAACATTGTATACGTGTCTATGGTATCTCAAGATTACATAATATACAATATAAGTTAATTAGGTTATGGTTGGAATAGATTTATTACTAACTTTCACGTAGGTAAAATGAGTAGTTTTTATCAATCTTGTTTTACTCGCCATTTCTTCGTTTCTAATCCGTTTTGAGTGATTCCAGTGGCCATGGTTTCGTATTGAACTTAAATTTATGAATCTATATAGAAAAAGTATACGTTTATAGTCAGAAATACAAGTTACAAGTCATTTTTGAAAGAGGTAGTCATTTCCGTCGAAAGAACGACATCTTGATGACCATTTTGAAAAACATACTTTCACTTTGAGTTTAACCATGATTTTTGGATATAGTTTCATGTTCATAAGAAAAATCATTTTTCCAGAAGTATAGATTTTAAATCAAAGTTCTTCTTAGCTTTTAATTATCCCAACCAAAACAGCCCCCGGTTTTACTTCGATGGCGTATATCCAGTTTTATGGTGTTTATCGTGTTTCCAAGTTTTAAATCATTAAGTTAGCATATCATATAGATATAGAACATGTGTTTAGTTGATTTTAAAAGTCTAGTTAGAAGGATTAACTTTATTTGCGAACAAGTTTAGAATTAACTAAACTATGTTCTAGTGATTACAAGTTTATAACGTTGAATAAGACAGCTTTTTATGTATGAATCGAATGATGTTATGAACATCATTACTACCTCAAGTTCCTTGGATAAACCTACTAGAAATGAGAAAAATGGATCTAGCTTCAAAGGATCCTTGGATGGCTTGAAAGTTCTTGAAGCAGAATCATGACACGAAAACAATTTCAAGTAAGATTTCCACTCGAAATAAGATTGTTATAGTTATAGAAATTGAATTAAAGTTTGAATATGATTATTACCTTATATTAGAAAGATAACCTACTGTAAGTAACAAAGGTTTCTTGATCTTGGATGATTACTTGGAATGGATTTAGAAAACTTGGAAATAAACCTGCAATCTTGGAAGTATTCTTGATTTTATGAAACTAGAACTTTTGGAATTTATGAAGAACACTTAGAACTTGAAGATAGAACTTGAGAGAGATCAATTAGATGAAGAAAATTGAAGAATGACAGTGTTTATAGGTGTTTTTGGTCATTGGTGTATGGATTAGATATAAGGGATATGTAATTTTGTTTTCATGTAAATAAGTCATGAATGATTACTCATATTTTTGTAATTTTATGAGATATTTCATGCTAGTTGCCAAATGATGGTTCTTGCATGTGTTAGGTGACTCACATGAGCTGCTAAGAGCTGATCATTGTAGTATATATACCAATAGTACATACATCTAAAAGCTATGTATTGTACGAGTACGAATACGGGTGCATACGAGTAGATTTGTTGATGAAACTGAACGAGGATGTAATTGTAAGCATTTTTGTTAAGTAGAAGCATTTTGATAAGTGTCTTGAAGTCTTTCAAAAGTGTATGAATACATATTAAAACACTACATGTATATACATTTTAACTGAGTCGTTAAGTCATCGTTAGTCGTTACATGTAAATGTTGTTTTGAAACCTTTAGGTTAACGATCTTGTTAAATGTTGTTAACCCATTGTTTATTATATCAAATGATATGTTAAATTGTTATATTATCATGATATTATGATATATAATATATCTTAGTATGATATATATACAGTTAAAGGTCGTTACAACGATAATCGTTACATATACGTCTCGTTTCGAAATCATTAAGTTAGTAGTTTTATTTTTACATATGTAGTTCATTGTTAATACACTTAATGATATATTTACTTATCATTTAACATAATTAACCAAGTGTATCAATATCTTAATATGATTCATATGTACCTAGTAAGACGTTATAACGATAATCGTTATATATATCGTTTTCGAGTTTCTTAATTTAATAGTCTCCTTTTTATGTATATAATGAAAGGACCCGTTCATATACATTATAAACGATTCACAATAGTTGATTACATTGTGAGGTATTTGACCTCTATATGATACATTTTACAAACATTGATTTCGTTTTTAAAAGACAAACTTTCTTTACATGACAGGCATGCATACCATTTCATAATATCCACTATCCAACTATAAATTGATTTAATAATAATCTTTGATGAACTCAATGACTCAAATGCAACGTTCTTCGAAATATGCTATGAAAGACTCCAAGTAATATCTTTAAAATGAGCAAATGCACAGCGGAAGATTTCTTTAACACCTGAGAATAAACATGCTTTAAAGTGTCAACCAAAAGGTTGGTGAGTTCATTAGTTTATCATAATCATTTATTTCCATCATTTTAATAGACCACAAGAATTTCATTTCCAGTTCTCATAAATATATGTCCCATGCATAGAGACAAAAATAATCATTCATATGGTGAACACCTGGTAACCGACATTAACTAGATACATATAAGAATATCCCCTATCATTCCGGGATCCTCCTTCGGACATGATATAAATTTCGAAGTACTAAAGCATCCGGTACTTTGGATGGGGTTTGTTAGGCCCAATAGATCTATCTTTAGGATTCACGTCAATTAGGGTTTCTGTTCCCTAATTCTTAGATTACCAGACTTTAATAAAAAGGGGCATATTCGATTTCGATAATTCAATCATAGAATGTAGTTTCAATTACTTGTGTCTATTTTGTCAAACATTTATAAAAGCGCATGTATTCTCAGTCCCAAAAATATAAAGGGTAAAAAGGCAAATGAAACTCACCATACTGTATTTCGTAGTAAAAATACATATAACGTCATTGAACAAGTGCAAGGTTGGCCTCGGATTCACGAACCTAAATTAATTATATATATTTATGTGTTGGTCAATATTTGTCTAACAAATTAGGTCAAGTCATAGTGTACCACAATCCTAATGCTCGAGACTAATATGCAAAAGTCAACAAAAGTAAATTTGACTCAAAATAATTTCCAAAAATCTATACATGATTAATATATAGTTTAAATATCGTCGTTTTATATTTTTAAATGTTTTTAAAAGATTTATTAGAGTAAATAATATAATTTATTTATTAATAAATAAAATTTTATATTAAATTTATATAATAAAATATACTTTTATATATATTAAGTAATAAAATTATAGGGTTCATTTAATATCATAAAGATAATATGATAGGTATTATTAAAGTAAGTTATTACACGTAGTAAAATATGTTTGTATCACATATTTATTTGATAAAATAATATCTATAATGATAGTAAGTAAAAGTTGTATTATTTTGTAATAATAATTATTATTATAAAAATACCAATATTTATAATTACTAAGATGACATTATGATAAAACGATAATTCTAATTATGATAACTTTAATATTTACGATAATTTTTAATATTATCTTTAAAATAATAATTCTATTTAAAATAATAATAATAATGATATTTTATAGTAATAATGACATTTCTATTAAAATGATAATTTTTGTTAAAATGATAGTTTTAATACTAACGATACTTTTAATAATAATAGTAATGATAAAAATAATAAGAACGATAATTTTATCTAAATCAATATCTTATAATATTTTAATTTCATCATGATACTCTTACTCATTATTTCCTAATCATTTCTTTTAATAGCTTTTAATCATCTTTTATATCGTGTTCATAATAATGATAATAATAGTAATCAAAATAATTAGGTGTTACAAATATTTGTTTTAATTACCCTAATATTAATAATGATAGTTACTATAACATTATTAACGGTAATACTAATAATTATCTTAATGATAATATAGTAATAATAATAATAACAATAACAATAACCATTTTTAAATAATGATATATATTAATAATGATAATAATAATAATAATAATACTAATAATAATAATAATAATAATTGGATAATAATAATAATACTAATTATAACTTTAACGATAATAACGATAGTAATAAAAAAAAAATAACAATTTTTAATGATAAATCCATTTTATTGATAAAGATAATAATAATGATAATAATAAGATAAAACTAGAACGACGATAAAAACGACGATAATAATAATCATTTTTAATAAAAATATCGAAAATTCAATTGATTATAACTTCTAATCCGTTCATCGAAACCATTCGATATCTAAAGGAAAAGTTCTTAATTTTTCGCTAGCTTTCCAAGGACATGCATATCTTATACCTTATCTCAACCGCAAGTGTAACTAATTCAAGATTCAACCTAACCTGTCTAAGGGCAATATCAAAAGTACAAGCATGTATAATCCTAAATACTCGAGCACTAGTCAGGGATACACTATTAGTATGTAAAAGTTAAATTATGAGTACTCACGTATCAATATTGAGATTCAATATTGCAGGAAAGGTACGTAGACGCAACGGAAATGATAAACACTATATTGACCTCACGAGCATACCCATGAACCATACTCAATCACCTCCATAGCTATAACCCATAATTTCCTTAATCCTATCCTACTCGAAAAACAATTTTGAAATCACTCGGACAGCACTCCGTCGTAATATTTTATGTATACTAATAATATCTTGAAATAATACGGAGTAAATATATATATGTAAATCGATTGAGAGAGTTTATAGAAAAATATTTTCAAGTTTCTATGAAATAATGAAACCTATTGAATTCTATTTATAATAGATTTTTGAATTATTAAAGTGAATTATTAAAGTATGAATTATTAAAGTGAATTCTTAAAGTATGAATTATTAAAGTGAATTATTAAAGTATGAATTATTAAAGTGAATTATTAAAGTATGAATTATTAAAGTGAATTATTAAAGTTAAAGTAAAGTAAAAATAAAGTAAAGGTAAAGTTTAAGTATATTAAAAGTATAAAAATATGTACGTATAATACGTGTATAATTATATATAATATTAATTTAAATCGTTATATATATTTAATAAAATAAAATATAAATATCGTTATCTTTATCATACTAGTTAAGTAATGAGTTGTCAAAAGTGGTTCTAGATATTTATAAAAGTTATATACGTTTTAATAATAAAGTTCTTTTTAAACTGAAAACGTTTTTGTACGTTTGAAACTAAATAGATCAATCGAGTCTTTATGAGATTCAATCTTCCACTATCCTTTGTCTAGTTCTCAATGATTGACAATTTGTTCTTATTTATAAATCACTTTACCATTTTCCGAATATTGTTAAAATGGAAAGATTTCTCAAATCAACGTGGGCCTTTCAACAGAGACTTGTAATCATAATTCAATATATCTGATAATTCAATCATTTGATCTTATCTTCTAATTCCGTTGATAAATATTTTGAAACAGATACAATCATATAAAGTATTTAATCTAATATTTTGTTTACGTTTCAAGTTATAATATATATACACATATACATATATAATCATATTCGTTTAATGGTTCGTGAATCGTTGGAACTTGGCCGAGGTTGAATGAATGTATGAACATAGTTTAAAATTCTTGAAATTTAACTTAACAAATATTGCTTATCGTGTCGGAAACATATAAAGATTAAAGTTTAAATTTGGTTGGAAATTTCCGGGTTGTCACATATAACTCATTGTTAAAATACCTAATGAGATACATACTTATAATAAAATCATGTTAACTATATATATAACCATATATATGTCATCGTATAGTTTTTACAAGTTTTAACGTTCGTGAATCACCGGTCAACTTGGGTGGTCATTTGTCTATATGAAACCTATTACAATTAATCAAGTCTTAATAAGTTTGATTGCTTAACATGTTGGAAACACTTAATCATGTAAATATCAATTTAATTTAATATATATAAACATGGAAAAGTTCGGGTCACTACAGTACCTACCCGTTAAATAAATTTCGTCCCGAAATTTTAAGCTGTTGAAAGTGTTGACGAATCTTCTAGAAATAGATGCGGGTATTTCTTCTTCATCTGATCTTCACGCTCCCAGGTGAACTCGGGTCCTCTACGAGTATTCCATCGAACCTTAACAATCGGTATCTTGTTTTGTTTAAGTCTCTTAACCTCACGATCCATTATTTCGACGGGTTCTTCAATGAATTGAAGTTTTTCATTGATTTGGATTTCGTCCAACGGAATAGTGAGATCTTCTTTAGCAAAATATTTCTTCAAATTTGAGACGTGGAAAGTGTTATGTACAGTCGCGAGTTGTTGAGGTAGCTCCAGTTGGTAAGCTACTGGTCCGACACGATCTATAATCTTGAATGGTCCAATGTACCTTGGATTTAGTTTCCCCCGTTTACCAAATCGAACAACGCCTTTCCAAGGTGAAACCTTAAGCATGACCATTTCTCCAATTTCAAACTCTATATCTTTTCTTTTACTGTCCGCGTAGCTCTTTTGTCGACTCTGAGCGGTTTTCAATCTTTGTTGAATTTGGATGATTTTCTCGGTAGTTTCTTGTATTATCTCCGGACCCGTAATCTGTCTATCCCCCACTTCATTCCAACAAATCGGAGACCTGCACTTTCTACCATAAAGTGCCTCAAACGGCGCCATCTCAATGCTAGAATGATAACTGTTGTTGTAGGAAAATTCTGCTAACGGTAGGTGTCGATCCCAACTGTTTCTGAAATCAATAACACATGCTCGTAGCATGTCTTCAAGCATTTGTATCGTCCTTTCGCTCTGCCCATCAGTTTGTGGATGATAGCAGTACTCATGTCTAGACGAGTTCCTAATGCTTGCTGTAATTTCTGCCAGAATCTTGAAATAAATCTGCCATCCCTATCAGAGATAATAGAAATTGGTATTCCATGTCTGGAGACGACTTCCTTCAAATACAGTCGTGCTAACTTATCCATCTTGTCATCTTCTCTTATTGGCAGGAAGTGTGCTGATTTGGTGAGACGATCAACTATTACCCAAATAGTATCAAAACCACTTGCAGTCCTTGGCTATTTAGTGATGAAATCCATGGTAATGTTTTCCCATTTCCATTCCGTGATTTCGGGTTGTTGAAGTAGATCTGATGGTTTCTGATGCTCAGCTTTGACCTTAGAACACGTCAAACATTCTCCTACGTATTTAGCAACATCGGCTTTCATACCCGGCCACCAAAAATGTTTCTTGAGATCCTTGTACATCTTCCCCGTTCCAGGATGTATTGAGTATCTGGTTTTATGAGCTTCTCTAAGTACCATTTCTCTCATATCTCTAAATTTTGGTACACAAATCCTTTCAGCCCTATACCGGGTTCCGTCTTCCCGAATATTAAGATGCTTCTCCGATCCTTTGGGTATTTCATCCTTTAAATTTCCCTCTTTTAAAACTCCTTGTTGCGCCTCCTTTATTTGAGTAGTAAGGTTAGTGTAAATCATTATATTTATAGATTTTACTCGAATGAGTTCTCTGTCCTTTCTGCTCAAGGCGTTAGCTACCACATTTGCCTTCCCCGGGTGGTAACGAATCTCAAAGTCGTAATCATTCAATAATTCAATCCACCTATGCTGCCTCATATTCAGTTGTTTCTGATTAAATATATGTTGAAGACTTTTGTGGTCGGTATATATAATACTTTTTACCCCATATAAGTAGTGCCTCCAAGTCTTTAATGCAAAAACAACCACGCCTAATTCCAAATCATGCGTCTCGTGAATCTTCAATTGTCTAGACGCATAAGCAATCACCTTCGTTCGTTGCATTAATACACAATCGAGACCTTGCTTTGATGCGTCACAATAAATCACAAAATCATCATTCCCTTCAGGCAATGACAATATAGGTGCCGTAGTTAGCTTTTTCTTCAATAATTGAAACGCCTTCTCTTGTTCATCCTTCCATTCAAATTTCTTCCCTTTATGCGTTAATGCAGTCAAGGGTTTTGCTATTTTGGAAAAATCTTGGATGAATCTTCTGTAGTAACCAGCCAATCCTAAAAATTGACGTATATGCTTCGGAGTTTTTGGGGTTTTCCACTTTTCAACGGTTTCAATCTTTGACGGGTCCACCTGGATACCTTCTTTGTTCACTATATGACCGAGGAATTGAACTTCTTCTAACCAAAATGCACACTTTGAAAACTTAGCGTACAGTTTTTCTTTCCTCAATAATTCTAGCACTTTTCTCAAATGTTCTTCATGCTCTTGATCATTCTTTGAGTAAATAAGTATCTCATTGATGAAAACAATGACAAACTTGTCAAGATATGGCCCACACACTAGGTTCATAAGGTCCATGAACACAACTGGTGCGTTAGTCAATCCAAACGGCATAACCATAAACTCATAATGACCATAACGCGTCCTAAAATCAGTTTTTGGAATATCATCCTCCTTTACTCGCATTTGATGATATCCAGAACATAAATCGATTTTCGAAAAAACCGACGAGCCTTGTTGTTGATCAAATAAGTCGTCAATTCTCGGCAGTAGATAACGGTTTTTGATGGTAAGTTTATTCAACTCTCTGTAGTCAATACACAACCTAAATGTACCATCCTTCTTCTTTACAAACAAAACAGGAGCTCCCCATGGTGATGTGCTTGGTCGAATAAAACCACGTTTTAATAGTTCTTGTAGTTGGCTTTGCAGTTCTTTCATCTCGCTGGGTGCGAGTCTGTAAGGAGCATGAGCTATTGGTGCAGCTCCTGGTACAAGATCTATTTGAAATTCAACGGATCGATGTGGGGGTAATCCCGGTAATTCTTTCGGAAATACATCGGGAAATTCTTTTGCGACGGGAACATCATTGATGCTCTTTTCTTCAGTTTGTACTTTCTTGACGTGTGCTAGAACAACATAGCAACCTTTTCTTATTAGTTTTTATGCCTTCAAATTACTAATAAGATGTAGCTTCGTGTTACCCTTTTCTCCGTACACCATTAAGGGTTTTCCTTTTTCTCGTATAATGCGAATTGCATTTTTGTAACAAACGATCTCTGCTTTCACTTCTTTCAACCAGTCCATACCGATTATCACATCAAAACTCCCTAACTCTACTGGTATCAAGTCAATCTTAAATGTTTTGCTAACCAGTTTAATTTCTCGATTTCGACATATATTATCTGCTGAAATTAATTTACCATTTGCTAATTCGAGTAAAAATTTACTATCCAAAGGCGTCAATGGACAACTTAATTTAGCACAAAAATCTCTACTCATATAGCTTCTATCCGTACCCGAATCAAATAAAACGTAAGCAGATTTATTATCAATAAGAAACGTACCCGTAACAAGCTCCGGGTCTTCCTGTGCCTCTGCCGCATTAATATTGAAAACTCTTCCGCGGCCTTGTCCATTCGTGTTTTCCTGGTTCGGGCAATTTCTAATAATGTGGCCCAGTTTTCCACATTTATAACAAACTACATTGGCATAACTTGCTCCGACACTCCTTGCTCCGCCATTACTCGTTCTGACACCATTTGTTCCTTTCGTTTTGTTAACCCCTGGTCCGTAGACCTCACACTTCGCCGCGCTATGACCATTTCTTTTACACTTGCTGCAAAATTTGGTGCAGAACCCCGAGTGATACTTTTCACACCTTTGGCATAGCTGCTTCTGATTGTTGTTGTTGTTGCGGCTGTTATTGTTATTGGGATGATTGTTGTAGTTGCTGTTGTTGTTGTTGATGTTGTTGTTGTTGGGCCGTTTGTTGTAGTTGCGATTGATGTTGCGATTGTTGGGATGTTTGTTGCGATTATTGTTGTAATTGTTGTTGTTGTATTGGTGATTCTTATCACCGTTTTCCTCCCACTTTCTTTTGACTTGCTTCACATTGGCCTCTTCAGCCGTCTGTTCTTTAATTCTTTCCTCAATCTGGTTCACTAGTTTGTGAGCCATTCTACATGCCTGTTGTATGGAGGCGGGCTCGTGTGAACTTTTATTTTCTTGGATTCTTTCTGGTAATCCTTTCACAAACGCGTCGATCTTCTCTTCCTCATCTTCGAACGCTCCCGGACATAATAGGCATAATTCTGTGAATCGTCTTTCGTACGTGGTAATATCAAATCCTTGGGTTCGTAACCCTCTAAGTTCTGTCTTGAGCTTATTGACCTCAGTTCTGGGACGGTACTTCTCGTTCATCAAGTGCTTGAATGCTGACCACGGTAGTGCGTAAGCATCATCTTGTCCCACTTGCTCTAGATAGGTATTCCACCATGTTAACGCAGAACCTGTGAAGGTATGCGTAGCGTACTTCACTTTGTCCTCTTCAGTACACTTACTTATGGCAAACACCGATTCGACCTTCTCGGTCCACCGTTTCAATCCGATCGGTCCTTCGGTTCCATCAAATTTCAAAGGTTTGCAGGCAGTGAATTCTTTGTAGGTGCATCCTACATGATTTCCTGTACTGCTAGATCCAAGGTTATTGTTGGTATGTAGTGCAGCCTGTACTGCGGATATGTTTGAAGCAAGAAAGGCACGAAATTCCTCTTCGCTCATATTCAAGGTATGTTGAGTATTCGGTGCCATTTCCTTCAAAATAGTCAAATGAAACGAGTTAATCATATAGAATATCAAGAGTAGTCAATAGTATTTCGTAGCGTAATATGAACTTATTTATAAAAGCTCTTTCTTCATATTAGCATTTTATACTCTTTAATTCGGGTAGTACCTACCCGTTAAGTTCATACTTAGTAGCTAACATACCATTTCAACTACTACAATTCTATATGAAAAACTAATCACAAAAAAATATATATATCATATTCAAACCTTTATACAATAACTTACAAACTTACAATACCGCTATTTTACATATAGCATGAAATATAGCACATAAAACTTTGATACAAAGTAGTTGCGAAGATAATTCTAGTTAATAAATAAGGCGTTCAGCAAAGGCAACAAAGACACGTAATTCATACGTCCAGAAACAAGTCATGCATTCTGGTTTTACTAATACCACTTCCCATCCTTGGTCTTGTGGAATGTAACCGTTGTGACCGATAGTATGACAACGTGTTGTAACGTCGTCAAAGGGATGAGGGTTACGTAATGTCCAACAGTCATGTAACAATCTAAAAACCTCATTTCTTACCCCAATTACGTACTCCGTCACTTGTGGGAACGTTTTGTTTAATAGTTGTAGCCCGATGTTCTTGTTCTCACTTTGGTGAGAGGCGAACATTACTAACCCATAAGCATAACATGCTTCTTTATGTTGCATGTTAGCCGCTTTTTCTAAATCACGAAGTCCTATATTCGGATATATTGAGTCAAAATAATTTCTTAACCCGTTGCGTAAAATAGCTTTTGGGTTCCCCGCAATATATGCGTCAAAGTAAACACATCGTAACTTATGGATTTCCCAATGTGATATCCCCCATCTTTCGAACGAAAGCCTTTTATAAACCAAGGCATTCTTGGAACGTTCTTCGAATGTCTTACAAACTGATCTCGCCTTAAATAGTTGTGCCGAGGAATTCTGACCGACTCTAGACAAGATTTCATCAATCATGTCTCCGGGTAGGTCTCTTAAAATATTGGGTTATCTATCCATTTTGTGTTTTTATACTGTAAAATAGACAAGAGTTAGATTCATAAAAAAAAATACTTATTAATACAAGTAATTTTTACATATATTATAAAGCATAAGCACACTATATTACATATATTACACCACACGAATACAACTATCTTATTCCGACTCGCTCGTTTCTTCTTCTTCTTCTTCGGTTTTGGTTCGTTTTGCCAAGTTTCTAGGGATATATGATGTTCCCCTAATACGAGCCGTCGTTTTCCACATTGGTCTAGAAAAACCTGGTGGATTAGAGGTTCCCGGGTTATTGTTACAACTTAAGAAATACGGGTGTTGATGATACATATAAAGTTCATCGGGGTTGGAATCAGATTTCTCTATTTTTATGCCCTTTCCCTTATTGTTCTCTTTTGCCTTTCTTAAATTCAGTTGGGGTAATTTCTATAACATCATCGGAATCCTCGTCGGGATCCGATTCATCGGAGAATTGGTAATCCTCCCCATATTTTGCTTCCTTGGCGGAAACACCGTTGACCATAATTAACCTTGGTCGGTTGGTTGAGGATTTTCTTTTACTTAACCGTTTTATTATTTCCCCCACCGGTTCTATTTCTTCTTCCGGTTCCTCCTCCTCCGGTTCCGATTCTTCTTTCGGTTTCGATTCTTCTTCCGGTTCTTCTTCGGGAACTTGTGAATCAGTCCACGAATCATTCCAAATTACATTTGACTCTTCATTATTATTAGGTGAGTTAATGGGACTTGTATTAGAGGTAGACATCTATCACATAATATCAAACACGTTAAGAGATTAATATATCACATAATATTCACATGTTAAAAATATATAGTTTCCAACAAAATTTGTTAAGCAATCATTTTTCAAGTAAACACGGTCGAAGTCCAGACTCACTAATGCATCCTAATAAACTCGATAAGACACACTAATGCAAAATTCTGGTTCTCTAAGACCAACGCTCGTATACCAACTGAAATGTCCCGTTCTTATTGATTAAAAACGTTCCATATTAATTGGTTTTGTTGCGAGGTTTTGACCTCTATATGAGATGTTTTTCAAAGACTGCATTCATTTTAAAACAAACCATAACCTTTATTTCATCAATAAAGGTTTAAAAAGCTTTACGTAGATTATCAAATAATGATAATCTAAAATATCCTGTTTACACACGACTATTACATAATGGTTTACAATACAAATATGTTACAATGAAATAAGTTTCTTGAATGCAGTTTTTACACAATATCATACAAGCATGGACTCCAAATCTTGTCCTTATTTAAGTATGCGACAGCGGAAGCTTTTAATAATCACCTGAGAATAAACATGCTTAAAACGTCAACAAAAAAATGTTGGTGAGTTATAGGTTTAACCTATATATATCAAATCGTAACAATAGACCACAAGATTTCATATTTCAATATACATCCCATACATAGAGATAAAAATCATTCATATGGTGAACACCTGCTAACCGACATTAACAAGATGCATATTTAAGAATATCCCCATCATTCCGGGACACCCTTCGGATATGATATAAATTTTGAAGTACTAAAGCATCCGGTACTTTGGATGGGGTTTGTTAGGCCCAATAGATCTATCTTTAGGATTCACGTCAATTAGGGTGTCTGTTCCCTAATTCTTAGATTACCAGACTTAATAAAAAGGGCATATTCGATTTCAATAATTCAACCATAGAATGTAGTTTCACGTACTTGTGTCTATTTTGTAAATCATTTATAAAACCTGCATGTATTCTCATCCCAAAAATATTAGATTTTAAAAGTGGGACTATAACTCACTTTCACAGATTTTTTACTTCGTCGGGAAGTAAGACTTGTGAAATGTCCCGTTCTTATTGATTAAAAACGTTCCATATTAATTGATTTCGTTGCGAGGTTTTGACCTCTATATGAGACGTTTTTCAAAGACTGCATTCATTTTAAAACAAACCATAACCTTTATTTCATAAATAAAGGTTTAAAAAGCTTTACGTAGATTATCAAATAATGATAATCTAAAATATCATGTTTACACACGACCATTACATAATGGTTTACAATACAAATATGTTACATCGAAATCAGTTTCTTGAATGCAGTTTTTACACAATATCATACAAACATGGACTCCAAATCTTGTCCTTATTTTAGTATGCAACAGCGGAAGCTCTTAATATTCACCTGAGAATAAACATGCTTTAAACGTCAACAAAAATGTTGGTGAGTTATAGGTTTAACCTATATATATCAAATCGTAACAATAGACCACAAGATTTCATATTTCAATACACATCCCATACATAGAGATAAAAATCATTCATATGGTGAACACCTGGTAACCAACATTAACAAGATGCATATATAAGAATATCCCCATCATTCCGGGACACCCTTCGGATATGATATAAATTTCGAAGTACTAAAGCATCCGGTACTTTGGATGGGGTTTGTTAGGCCCAATAGATCTATCTTTAGGATTCACGTCAATTAGGGTGTCTGTTCCCTAATTCTTAGATTACCAGACTTAATAAAAAGGGGCATATTCGATTTCGATAATTCAACCATAGAATGTAGTTTCACGTACTTGTGTCTATTTTGTAAATCATTTATAAAACCTGCATGTATTCTCATCCCAAAAATATTAGATTTTAAAAGTGGGACTATAACTCACTTTCACAGATTTTTACTTCGTCGGGAAGTAAGACTTGGCCACTGGTTGATTCACGAACCTATAACAATATATACATATATATCAAAGTATGTTCAAAATATATTTACAACACTTTTAATATATTTTGATGTTTTAAGTTTATTAAGTCAGCTGTCCTCGTTAGTAACCTACAACTAGTTGTCCACAGTTAGATGTACAGAAATAAATCGATAAATATTATCTTGAATCAATCCACGACCCAGTGTATACGTATCTCAGTATTGATCACAACTCAAACTATATATATTTTGGAATCAACCTCAACCCTGTATAGCTAACTCCAACATTCACATATAGAGTGTCTATGGTTGTTCCGAAATATATATAGATGTGTCGACATGATAGGTCGAAACATTGTATATAGTTTTGAGTGAATAAAATTGCTATGGTTTCATATTGAACTCTATTTTATGAATCTAAATAGAAAAATTATAGGTTTATAGTCAGAAAAATAAGTTACAAGTCGTTTTTGTAAAGGTAGTCATTTCAGTCGAAAGAACGACGTCTAGATGACCATTTTAGAAAACATACTTCCACTTTGAGTTTAACCATAATTTTTGGATATAGTTTCATGTTCATAATAAAAATCATTTTCTCAGAATAACAACTTTTAAATCAAAGTTTATGATAGTTTTTAATTAACTAACCCAAAACAGCCCGCGGTGTTACTACGACGGCGTAAATCCGGTTTTACGGTGTTTTTCGTGTTTCCAGGTTTTAAATCATTAAGTTAGCATATCATACAGATATAGAACATGTGTTTAGTTGATTTTAAAAGTCAAGTTAGAAGGATTAACTTTTGTTTGCGAACAAGTTTAGAATTAACTAAACTATGTTCTAGTGATTACAAGTTTAAACCTTCGAATAAGATAGCTTTATATGTATGAATCGAATGATGTTATGAACATCATTACTACCTTAAGTTCCTTGGATAAACCTACTGGAAAAGAGAAAAGTGGATCTAGCTTCAATGGATCCTTGGATGGCTCGAAGTTCTTGAAGCAGAATCATGACACGAAAACAAGTTCAAGTAAGATCATCACTTGAAATAAGATTGTTATAGTTATAGAAATTGAACCAAAGTTTGAATATGATTATTACCTTGTATTAGAATGATAACCTACTGTAAGAAACAAATATTTCTTGAGGTTGGATGATCACCTTACAAGATTGGAAGTGAGCTAGCAAACTTGAAAGTATTCTTGATTTTATGAAACTAGAACTTTTGGAATTTATGAAGAACACTTAGAACTTGAAGATAGAACTTGAGAGAGATCAATTAGATGAAGAAAATTGAAGAATGAAAGTGTTTGTAGGTGTTTTTGGTCGTTGGTGTATGGATTAGATATAAAGGATATGTAATTTTGTTTTCATGTAAATAAGTCATGAATGATTACTCATATTTTTGTAATTTTATGAGATATTTCATGCTAGTTGCCAAATGATGGTTCCCACATGTGTTAGGTGACTCACATGGGCTGCTAAGAGCTGATCATTGGAGTGTATATACCAATAGTACATAAATCTAAAAGCTGTGTATTGTACGAGTACGAATACGGGTGCATACGAGTAGAATTGTTGATGAAACTGAACGAGGATGTAATTGTAAGCATTTTTGTTAAGTAGAAGTATTTTGATAAGTGTCTTGAAGTCTTTCAAAAGTTTATAAATACATATTAAAACACTACATGTATATACATTTTAACTGAGTCGTTAAGTCATCGTTAGTCGTTACATGTAAGTGTTGTTTTGAAACCTTTAGGTTAACGATCTTGTTAAATGTTGTTAACCCAATGTTTATAATATCAAATGAGATTTTAAATTATTATATTATCATGATATTATCATGTATGAATATCTCTTAATATGATATATATACATTAAATGTCTTTACAACGATAATCGTTACATATATGTCTCGTTTAAAAATCATTAAGTTAGTAGTCTTGTTTTTACATATGTAGTTCATTGTTAATATACTTAATGATATGTTTACTTATCATAGTATCATGTTAACTATATATATATATCCATTATATGTCATCATATAGTTTTTACAAGTTTTAACGTTCGTGAATCACCGGTCAACTTGGGTGGTCAATTGTCTATATGAAACATATTTCAATTAATCAAGTCTTAACAAGTTTGATTGCTTAACATGTTGGAAACATTTAATCATGTAAATATCAATCTCAATTAATATATATAAACATGGAAAAGTTCGGGTCACTACAGTACCTACCCGTTAAATAAATTTCGTCCCGAAATTTTAAGCTGTTGAAGGTGTTGACGAATCTTCTAGAAATAGATGCGGGTATTTCTTCTTCATCTGATCTTCACGCTCCCAGGTGAACTCGGGTCCTCTACGAGCATTCCATCGAACCTTAACAATTGGTATCTTGTTTTGCTTAAGTCTTTTAACCTCACGATCCATTATTTCGACGGGTTCTTCGATGAATTGAAGTTTTTCGTTGATTTGGATTTCATCTAACGGAATAGTGAGATCTTCTTTAGCAAAACATTTCTTTAAATTTGAGACGTGGAAAGTGTTATGTACAGCCGCGAGTTGTTGAGGTAACTCTAGTCGGTAAGCTACTGGTCCGACACGATCAATAATCTTGAATGGTCCAATATACCTTGGATTTAATTTCCCTCGTTTACCAAATCGAACAACGCCTTTCCAAGGTGCAACTTTAAGCATGACCATCTCTCCAATTTCAAATTCTATATCTTTTCTTTTAATGTCAGCGTAGCTCTTTTGTCGACTTTGGGCGGTTTTCAACCGTTGTTGAATTTGGATGATCTTCTCGGTAGTTTCTTGTATAATCTCCGGACCCGTAATCTGTCTATCCCCCACTTCACTCCAACAAATCGGAGACCTGCACTTTCTACCATAAAGTGCTTCAAACGGTGCCATCTCAATGCTTGAATGGTAGCTGTTGTTGTAGGAAAATTCTGCTAACGGTAGATGTCGATCCCAACTGTTTCCGAAATCAATAACACATGCTCGTAGCATGTCTTCAAGCGTTTGTATCGTCCTTTCGCTCTGCCCATCAGTTTGTGGATGATAGGTAGTACTCATGTCTAGACGAGTTCCTAATGCTTGCTGTAATGTCTGCCAGAATCTTGAAATAAATCTGCCATCCCTATCAGAGATAATAGAGATTGGTATTCCATGTCTGGAGACGACTTCCTTCAAATACAGTCGTGCTAACTTCTCCATCTTGTCATCTTCTCTTATTGGTAGGAAGTGTGCTGATTTGGTGAGACGATCAACTATTACCCAAATAGTATCAAAACCACTTGCAGTCCTTGGCAATTTAGTGATGAAATCCATGGTAATGTTTTCCCATTTCCATTCCGGGATTTCGGGTTGTTGAAGTAGACCTGATGGTTTCTGATGCTCAGCTTTGACCTTAGAACACGTCAAACATTCTCCTACGTATTTAGCAACATCGGCTTTCATACCCGGCCACCAAAAATGTTTCTTGAGATCCTTGTACATCTTCCCCGTTCCAGGATGTATTGAGTATCTGGTTTTATGAGCTTCTCTAAGTACCATTTCTCTCATATCTCCAAATTTTGGTACCCAAATCCTTTCAGCCCTATACCGGGTTCCGTCTTTCCGAATATTAAGATGCTTCTCCGATCCTTTGGGTATTTCATCCTTTAAATTTCCCTCTTTTAAAACTCCTTGTTGCGCCTCCTTTATTTGAGTAGTAAGGTTATTATGAATCATTATATTCATAGATTTTACTCGAATGGGTTCTCTGTCCTTCCTGCTCAAGGCATCGGCTACCACATTTGCCTTCCCCGGGTGGTAACGAATCTCAAAGTCGTAATCATTCAATAATTCAATCCACCTACGCTGCCTCATATTCAGTTGTTTCTGATTAAATATGTGTTGAAGACTTTTGTGGTCGGTATATATAATACTTTTGACCCCATATAAGTAGTGCCTCCAAGTCTTTAATGCAAAAACAACCGCGCCTAATTCCAAATCATGCGTCGTATAATTTTGTTCGTGAATCTTCAATTGTCTAGACGCATAAGCAATCACCTTCGTTCGTTGCATTAATACACAACCGAGACCTTGCTTTGATGCATCACAATAAATCACAAAATCATCATTCCCTTCAGGCAATGACAATATAGGTGCCGTAGTTAGCTTTTTCTTCAATAACTGAAACGCTTTCTCTTGTTCATCATTCCATTCAAATTTCTTCCCTTTATGCGTTAATGCAGTCAAGGGTTTTGCTATTCTGGAAAAGTCTTGGATGAATCTTCTGTAGTAACCAGCTAGTCCTAAAAACTGGCGTATGTGTTTCGGAGTTTTCGGGGTTTCCCACTTTTCAACAGTTTCTATCTTTGCCGGATCCACCTTAATACCTTCTTTGTTCACTATGTGACCGAGGAATTGAACTTCTTCCAACCAAAATGCACACTTTGAAAACTTAGCGTACAATTCTTCCTTCCTCAATACTTCTAACACCTTTCTCAAATGTTCACCGTGTTCTTGGTCATTCTTTGAGTAAATAAGTATGTCATCAATGAAAACAATGACAAACTTGTCAAGGTATGGTCCACACACTCGGTTCATAAGGTCCATGAACACAGCTGGTGCATTAGTTAAACCAAACGGCATGACCATAAACTCGTAATGACCGTAACGTGTTCTGAAAGCAGTCTTTGGAATATCATCTTCTTTCACCCGCATTTGATGATACCCGGAACGTAAGTCAATCTTTGAATAAACAGACGAGCCTTGTAGTTGATCAAATAAGTCGTCGATTCTCGGTAGTGGGTAGCGGTTCTTGATGGTAAGTTTGTTCAACTCTCGGTAGTCGATACACAACCTGAATGTACCATCTTTCTTCTTGACAAACAAAACAGGATCTCCCCACGGTGATGTGCTTGGTCGAATGAAACCACGCTCTAAAAGTTCTTGTAATTGGCTTTGTAGTTCTTTCATCTCGCTGGGTGCGAGTCTGTAAGGAGCACGAGCTATTGGTGCAGCTCCTGGTACAAGATCTATTTGAAATTCAACGGATCGATGTGGGGGTAATCCCGGTAATTCTTTCGGAAATACATCGGGAAATTCTTTTGCAATGGGAACATCATTGATGCTCTTTTCTTCAGTTTGTACTTTCTCGACGTGTGCTAGAACAGTATAGCAACCTTTTCTTATTAGTTTTTGTGCCTTCAAATTACTAATAAGATGTAGCTTCGTGTTGCCATTTTCTCCGTACACCATTAAGGGTTTTCCTTTTTCTCGTATAATGCGAATTGCATTTTTGTAACAGACGATCTCTGCTTTCACTTCTTTCAACCAGTCCATACCGATTATCACATCAAAACTCCCTAACTCTACTGGTATCAAATCAATCTTAAATGTTTCGCTAACCAGTTTAATTTCTCGATTCCGACATATATTATCTGCTGAAATTAATTTACCATTTGCTAATTCGAGTAAAAATTTACTATCCAAAGGCGTCAATGGACAACTTAATTTAGCACAAAAATCTCTACTCATATAGCTTCTATCCGCACCCGAATCAAATAAAACGTAAGCAGATTTATCGTCAAAAAGAAACGTACCCGTAACAAGCTCCGGGTCTTCCTGTGCCTCTGCCGCATTAATATTGAAAACTCTTCCGCGGCCTTGTCCATTCGTGTTCTCCTGGTTCGGGCAATTTCTAATAATGTGGCCCGGTTTTCCACATTTATAACAAACTACATTGGCATAACTTGCTCCGACACTACTTGCTCCGCCATTACTCGTTCCGACACCATTTGTTCCTTTCGTTCTATTAACCCCTGGTCCGTAGACCTCACACTTCGCCGCGCTATGACCATTTCTTTTACACTTGTTGCAAAATTTGGTGCAGAACCCCGAGTGATTCTTTTCACACCTTTGGCATAGCTGCTTCTGATTGTTGTTGTTGTTGCGGTTATTATTGTTGTTGGGATGATTGTTGTAGTTGCTGCTGTTGTTGTTGTTGTTGTTGTTGTTGGGCCGTTTGTTGTAGTTGCGATTGATGTTGCGATTGTTGGGATAATTGTTGCGATTATTGTTGTAATTGCTGTTGTTGTTGTATTGGTGATTCTTATCACCGTTTTCCTCCCACTTTCTTTTGACTTGCTTCACATTGGCCTCTTCAGCAGTCTGTTCTTTAATTCTTTCTTCAATTTGGTTCACGAGTTTGTGAGCCATTCTACATGCCTGTTGTATGGAGGCGGGCTCGTGTGAACTTATATCTTCTTGGATTCTTTCCGGTAATCCTTTCACAAACGCGTCGATCTTCTCTTCCTCATCTTCGAATGCTCCCGGACACAATAGGCACAATTCTGTGAATCGTCTTTCGTACGTGGTAATATCAAATCCTTGGGTTCGTAACCCTCTAAGTTCTGTCTTGAGCTTATTGACCTCGGTTCTGGGACGGTACTTCTCGCTCATCAAGTGCTTGAATGCTGACCACGGTAGTGCGTACGCATCGTCTTGTCCCACTTGCTCTAGATAGGTATTCCACCATGTTAACGCAGAACCTGTGAAGGTATGCGTAGCGTACTTTACTTTGTCCTCTTCAGTACACTTACTTATGGCAAACACCGATTCGACCTTCTCGGTCCACCGTTTCAATCCGATCGGTCCTTCGGTTCCATCAAATTCCAAAGGTTTGCAGGCAGTGAATTCTTTGTAGGTGCATCCTACACGATTTCCTGTACTGCTAGATCCAAGGTTATTGTTGGTATGTAGCGCAGCCTGTACTGCGGCTATGTTTGAAGCTAGAAAAGTGCGGAATTCCTCTTCATTCATATTCACGGTGTGTCGAGTAGTCGGTGCCATTTCCTTCAAAATAGTTAAATGGAACAAGTTAATCATACAGAATATTAAGAGTAGTTAATAGTATTTCGTAGCATAATATGAACTCATTTATAAGAGCTTTTTCTTCATATTAGCGTTTTATAAGTTTAAATTTGGGTAGTACCTACCCGTTAAGTTCATACTTAGTAGCTAATATACAATTCAACTACTACAATTCTATATGAAAAACTGATTATAATAATATTTCGCGTTCAAACTTTTATACAATATTTTACAAACTTACAATACCGCTTATTTTACATAAAGCATGAAATATAGCACACAATAACTTTGATACAAGATAGTTGTGAAGATAATTCTAGCTAGTACACAAGTCGTTCAGCAAAGGCAATAAAGACACGTAATTCATACGTCCAGAAACAAGTCATGCATTCTGGTTTTACTAGGACTACTTCCCATCCTTGGTCTTGTGCAACATAACCGTTATGGCCGTTGATAAGACAGCGTGTTGTAACGTCGTCAAAGGGACGAGGGTTACGTAATGTCCAACAGTCCCGTAATAATCTAAAAACCTCATTTCTTACCCCAATTACCGACTCCGTCACTTGTGGAAACGTTTTGTTTAATAGTTGTAGCCCGATGTTCTTGTTCTCACTTTGGTGAGAAGCGAACATTACTAATCCGTAAGCATAACATGCTTCTTTATGTTGCATGTTAGCCGCTTTTTCTAAATCACGAAGTCCAATATTCGGATATATTGAGTCAAAATAATTTCTTAACCCGTTGCGTAAAATAGCATTTGGGTTCCCCGCAATATATGCGTCAAAGTAAACACATCGTAACTTATGGGTTTCCCAATGTGATATCCCCCATCTTTCAAACGAAAGTCTCTTATAAACCAAGACATTCTTGGAACGTTCTTCGAATGTCTTACAAACTGATCTCGCCTTAAATAGTTGTGCCGAAGAATTCTGGCCGACTCTAGACAAGATTTCATCAATTATGTCTCCGGGTAGGTCTCTTAAAATATTGGGTTGTCTATGCATTTTGTGTTTTTAAACTGTAAAATAGACAAGAGTTAGATTCATAAAAAATACTTATTAATACAAGCAATTTTTACATATATCATAAAGCATAAGAACACTATATTACATATATTACACCACACGAATACAACTATCTTATTCCGACTCGCTCGTTTCTTCTTCTTCGGTTTTGGTTCGTTTTGCCAAGTTTATAGGGATATATGATGTTCCCCTAATACGAGCCGTCGTTGTCCACATTGGTTTAGAAAACCCTGGTGGTTTAGAGGTTCCCGGGTCATTGTTACAACTTAAGAACTTCGGGGGTTGACGATACATATAAAGTTCATCGGGGTTGGAATTAGATTTCTCTATTTTTATGCCCTTTCCCTTATTATTTTCTTTTGCCTTTTTAAATTCAGTTGGGGTAATTTCTATAACATCATTGGAATTCTCGTCGGAATCCGATTCATCGGAGAATTGGTAATCCTCCCAATATTTTGCTTCCTTGGCGGAAACACCATTGACCATAATTAACCTTGGTCGGTTGGTTGAGGATTCTCTTTTACTTAACCATTTTATTATTTCCCCCACCGGTTCCGATTCTTCTTCCGGTTCCGATTCTTCGTCCGGTTCCGATTCTTCTTCCGGTTCCGACTCTTCTTCCGGTTCCTCTTCGGGAACTTGTGAATCAGTCCACGAATCATTCCAATTTACATTTGACTCTTCATTATTATTAGGTGAGTCAATGGGACTTGTTCTAGAGGTAGACATCTATCACATAATATCAAACGCGTTAAGAGATTAATATATCACATAATATTCACATGTTAAAAATATATAGTTTCCAACAAAATTTGTTAAGCAATCATTTTTCAAGTAAACACGGTCGAAGTCCAGACTCACTAATGCATCCTAACAAACTCGATAAGACACACTAATGCAAAATTCTGGTTCTCTAAGACCAACGCTCGGATACCAACTGAAATGTCCCGTTCTTATTGATTAAAAACGTTCCATATTAATTGATTTCGTTGCGAGGTTTTGACCTCTATATGAGACGTTTTTCAAAGACTGCATTCATTTTAAAACAAACCATAACCTTTATTTCATAAATAAAGGTTTAAAAAGCTTTACGTAGATTATCAAATAATGATAATCTAAAATATCATGTTTACACACGACCATTACATAATGGTTTACAATACAAATATGTTACATCGAAATCAGTTTCTTGAATGCAGTTTTTACACAATATCATACAAACATGGACTCCAAATCTTGTCCTTATTTTAGTATGCAACAGCGGAAGCTCTTAATATTCACCTGAGAATAAACATGCTTTAAACGTCAACAAAAATGTTGGTGAGTTATAGGTTTAACCTATATATATCAAATCGTAACAATAGACCACAAGATTTCATATTTCAATACACATCCCATACATAGAGATAAAAATCATTCATATGGTGAACACCTGGTAACCGACATTAACAAGATGCATATATAAGAATATCCCCATCATTCCGGGACACCCTTCGGATATGATATAAATTTCGAAGTACTAAAGCATCCGGTACTTTGGATGGGGTTTGTTAGGCCCAATAGATCTATCTTTAGGATTCACGTCAATTAGGGTGTCTGTTCCCTAATTCTTAGATTACCAGACTTAATAAAAAGGGGCATATTCGATTTCGATAATTCAACCATAGAATGTAGTTTCACGTACTTGTGTCTATTTTGTAAATCATTTATAAAACCTGCATGTATTCTCATCCCAAAAATATTAGATTTTAAAAGTGGGACTATAACTCACTTTCACAGATTTTTACTTCGTCGGGAAGTAAGACTTGGCCACTGGTTGATTCACGAACCTATAACAATATATACATATATATCAAAGTATGTTCAAAATATATTTACAACACTTTTAATATATTTTGATGTTTTAAGTTTATTAAGTCAGCTGTCCTCGTTAGTAACCTACAACTAGTTGTCCACAGTTAGATGTACAGAAATAAATCGATAAATATTATCTTGAATCAATCCACGACCCAGTGTATACGTATCTCAGTATTGATCACAACTCAAACTATATATATTTTGGAATCAACCTCAACCCTGTATAGCTAACTCCAACATTCACATATAGAGTGTCTATGGTTGTTCCGAAATATATATAGATGTGTCGACATGATAGGTCGAAACATTGTATACGTGTCTATGGTATCTCAAGATTACATAATATACAATACAAGTTGATTAAGTTATGGTTGGAATAGATTTGTTACCAATTTTCAAGTAGCTAAAATGAGAAAAATTATCCAATCTTGTTTTACCCATAACTTCTTCATTTTAAATCTGTTTTGAGTGAATAAAATTGCTATGGTTTCATATTGAACTCTATTTTATGAATCTAAATAGAAAAAGTATAGGTTTATAGTCGGAAAAATAAGTTACAAGTCGTTTTTGTAAAGGTAGTCATTTCAGTCGAAAGAACGACGTCTAGATGACCATTTTAGAAAACATACTTCCACTTTGAGTTTAACCATAATTTTTGGATATAGTTTCATGTTCATAATAAAAATCATTTTCTCAGAATAACAACTTTTAAATCAAAGTTTATCATAGTTTTTAATTAACTAACCCAAAACAGCCCGCGGTGTTACTACGACGGCGTAAATCCGGTTTTACGGTGTTTTTCGTGTTTCCAGGTTTTAAATCATTAAGTTAGAATATCATACAGATATAGAACATGTGTTTAGTTGATTTTAAAAGTCAAGTTAGAAGGATTAACTTTTGTTTGCGAACAAGTTTAGAATTAACTAAACTATGTTCTAGTGATTACAAGTTTAAACCTTCGAATAAGATAGCTTTATATGTATGAATCGAATGATGTTATGAACATCATTACTACCTTAAGTTCCTTGGATAAACCTACTGGAAAAGAGAAAAGTGGATCTAGCTTCAATGGATCCTTGGATGGCTCGAAGTTCTTGAAGCAGAATCATGACACGAAAACAAGTTCAAGTAAGATCATCACTTGAAATAAGATTGTTATAGTTATAGAAATTGAACCAAATTTTGAATATGATTATTACCTTGTATTAGAATGATAACCTACTGTAAGAAACAAATATTTCTTGAGGTTGGATGATCACCTTACAAGATTGGAAGTGAGCTAGCAAACTTGAAAGTATTCTTGATTTTATGAAACTAGAACTTTTGGAATTTATGAAGAACACTTAGAACTTGAAGATAGAACTTGAGAGAGATCAATTAGATGAAGAAAATTGAAGAATGAAAGTGTTTGTAGGTGTTTTTTGTCATTGGTGTATGGATTAGATATAAAGGATATGTAATTTTGTTTTCATGTAAATAAGTCATGAATGATTACTCATATTTTTGTAATTTTATGAGATATTTCATGCTAGTTGCCAAATGATGGTTCCCACATGTGTTAGGTGACTCACATGGGCTGCTAAGAGCTGATCATTGGAGTGTATATACCAATAGTACATACATCTAAAAGCTGTGTATTGTACGAGTACGAATACGGGTGCATACGAGTAGAATTGTTGATGAAACAGAACGAGGATGTAATTGTAAGCATTTTTGTTAAGTAGAAGTATTTTGATAAGTGTCTTGAAGTCTTTCAAAAGTGTATAAATACATATTAAAACACTACATGTATATACATTTTAACTGAGTCGTTAAGTCATCGTTAGTCGTTACATGTAAGTGTTGTTTTGAAACCTTTAGGTTAACGATCTTGTTAAATGTTGTTAACCCAATGTTTATAATATCAAATGAGATTTTAAATTATTATATTATCATGATATTATCATGTATGAATATCTCTTAATATGATATATATACATTAAATGTCTTTACAACGATAATCGTTACATATATGTCTCGTTTAAAAATCATTAAGTTAGTAGTCTTGTTTTTACATATGTAGTTCATTGTTAATATACTTAATGATATGTTTACTTATCATAGTATCATGTTAACTATATATATATATCCATTATATGTCATCATATAGTTTTTACAAGTTTTAACGTTCGTGAATCACCGGTCAACTTGGGTGGTCAATTGTCTATATGAAACATATTTCAATTAATCAAGTCTTAACAAGTTTGATTGCTTAACATGTTGGAAACATTTAATCATGTAAATATCAATCTCAATTAATATATATAAACATGGAAAAGTTCGGGTCACTACAACTTGGCCACTGGTTGATTCACGAACCTATAACAATATATACATATATATCAAAGTTTGTTCAAAATATATTTACAATACTTGTAATACATTTTGATGTTTTAAGTTTATTAAGTCAGCTGTCCTCGTTAGTAACCTACAACTAGTTGTCCACAGTTAGATGTACAGAAATAAATCGATAAATATTACCTTGAATCAATCCACGACCTAGTGTATACGTATCTCAGTATTGATCACAACTCAAACTATATATATATATTTTGGAATCAACCTCAACCCTGTATAGCTAACTCCAACATTCACATATAGAGTGTCTATGGTTGTTCCGCAATATATATATAGATGGGTCGACATGATAGGTCGAAACATTGTATACGTGTCTATGGTATCTCAAGATTACATAATATACAATATAAGTTGATTAGGTTATGGTTGGAATAGATTTATTACTAACTTTCACGTAGGTAAAATGAGTAGTTTTTATCAATCTTGTTTTACTCGCCATTTCTTCGTTTCTAATCCGTTTTGAGTGATTCCAGTGGCTATGGTTTCGTATTGAACTTAAATTTATGAATATAAATAGAAAAAGTATAAGTTTATAGTCGGAAATACAAGTTACAAGTCATTTTTGAAAGAGGTAGTCATTTCCGTCGAAAGAACGACATCTTGATGACCATTTTGAAAAACATACTTTCACTTTGAGTTTAACCATGATTTTTGGATATAGTTTCATGTTCATAAGAAAAATCATTTTTAAAGAAGTATAGCTTTTAAATCAAAGTTCTTCTTAGCTTTTAATTATCCCAACCAAAACAGCCCCCGGTTTTACTACGATGGCGTATATCCAGTTTTATGGTGTTTATCGTGTTTCCAAGTTTTAAATCATTAAGTTAACATATCATATAGATATAGAACATGTGTTTAGTTGATTTTAAAAGTCTAGTTAGAAAGATTAACTTTATTTGCGAACAAGTTTAGAATTAACTAAACTATGTTCTAGTGATTACAAGTTTATAACGTTGAATAAGACAGCTTTTTATGTATGAATCGAATGATGTTATGAACATCATTAATACCTCAAGTTCCTTGGATAAACCTACTGGAAATGAGAAAAATGGATCTAGCTTCAAAGGATCCTTGGATGGCTTGAAAGTTCTTGAAGCAGAATCATGACACGAAAACAATTTCAAGTAAGATTTCCACTCGAAATAAGATTGTTATAGTTATAGAAATTGAATTAAAGTTTGAATATGATTATTACCTTGTATTAGAAAGATAACCTACTATAAGTAACAAAGGTTTCTTGATCTTGGATGATTACTTGGAATGGATTTAGAAAACTTGGAAGTAAACTTGCAATCTTGGAAGTATTCTTGATTTTATGAAACTAGGACTTTTGGAATTTATGAAGAACACTTAGAACTTGAAGATAGAACTTGAGAGAGATCAATTAGATGAAGAAAATTGAAGAATTAAAGTGTTTGTAGGTGTTTTTGGTCGTTGGTGTATGGATTAGATATAAAGGATATGTAATTTTGTTTTCATGTAAATAAGTCATGAATGATTACTCATATTTTTGTAATTTTATGAGATATTTCATGCTAGTTGCCAAATGATGGTTCCTGCATGTGTTAGGTAACTCACATGGGCTGCTAAGAGCTGATCATTGGAGTGTATATACCAATAGTACATACATCTAAAAGCTGTGTATTGTACGAGTACGAATACGGGTGCATACGAGTAGATTTATTGATGAAACTGAACGAGAATGTAATTGTAAGCATTTTTGTTAAGTAGAAGTATTTTTATAAGTGTCTTGAAGTCTTTCAAAAGTGTATGAATACATATTAAAACACTACATGTATATACATTTTAACTGAGTCGTTAAGTCATCGTTAGTCGTTACATGTAAATGTTGTTTTGAAACCTTTAGGTTATCGATCTTGTTAAATGTTGTTAACCCATTGTTTATTATATCAAATGAGATGTTAAATTGTTATATTATCATGATATTATGATATATAATATATCTTAGTATGATATATATACAGTTAAATGTCGTTACAACGATAATCGTTACATATATGTCTCGTTAATCATTAAGTTAGTAGTTTTATTTTTACATATGTAGTTCATTGTTAATACACTTAATGATATATTTACTTATCATTTAACATAATTAACCAAGTGTATCAATATCTTAATACGATTCATATGTACCTAGTAAGACGTTATAACGATAATCGTTATATATATCGTTTTCGAGTTTCTTAATTTTATAGTCTCATTTTTATGTATATAACTCATTGTTAAAATACCTAATGAGATACATACTTATAATAAAATCATGTTAACTATATATATAACCATATATATGTCATCGTATAGTTTTTACAAGTTTTAACGTTCGTGAATCACCGGTCAACTTGGATGGTCATTTGTCTATATGAAACCTATTCCAATTAATCAAGTCTTAATAAGTTTGATTGTCTATAAAAATCTTTTTGGTCTTTTATCCCACTTTAATCAATCAAATATTATCAAAAATATACTCCCCTCTTTTCGGTAAAGTAATTTCGGCTATATTACCTAGTTTTACTCCTGACGAATTTCTGAAATATTTTGGGTTGATTGATTAAAGATATTTATACCTTAAGAATAAACGGTAAATTTCGCAGTGATGTAATAAATTTTTGTATGATATTAATAATTTCGGTTACGCTTACCTAATTTTATTGAATACCAATTTAATACTTTATAGCGAACGATTCAGCGTTTATTATCAAAAGGTTAAAAATAATAAAAATAAAAAATAAAAACTGTACATACTTACCTGTGAAATAGAATTCTTAGTGACCTGCTTTAGCCCACTCATAAGATAGTCGACTAATTGGTTTTCCATAGCTACATAGGCGTAACCTCGAGCATTCAACGTTTTTTCTTCGAAACATATGAACGGTCCATCTCTGTATAAAGTAACGAATTCGGTATTGGAATATGTTTGATTCGTCGAACATTTTCCTTCGTGTGACTATTTTCCGCATTTGTGACATCTTTCAAGGTGTCGTGCTCTTCTTTTCACTGCGGATTTTGATTTTCCTTTACCAAATTGTAACTTATTATTTTCATTCCTGGATTCTTTTCTTACTCCGTCCAATTTACCTCTGATTAATGATACCAATTCACTTGGAAGGGTGTCATTATTACATTTAGTGATCAAAGCGTGTAGCATTAGACCATGGTTTAGTTCACAGGAAGTCTTCATCTCGTAAAACCTAAAAAAATAAAAATTCAGAATGGGGGGAGAAGACTAGTTCTTTAGGGTCTGCTAGGGAAAGACCATTCGGGTTCCATTTTCGAGAACTACACGAAAACAGAAAATCTAACTCTAACAGAAATACATATTACCCTAAAAAGATTCGAACCTCCCCACACTTAGTTGAAATTGTGATTAACGTCGTTGTCAACTTTCATCGGATCATGTACGTAATGTTTAACTCTGTGACCATTAACTTTAAATTCAATCCCATTTGAATTTATTAACTCTATTATTCCGTACGGGAATACTCTTTTGACTATAAATGGTCCAGACCATCTTGATTTCAATTTTCCAGGAAATAGCTTGAATCGTGAATTGAAAAGAAGAACTCTGTCTCCTTCTTTAAATTCTTTTGAACTTCTGATTCTTTTATCATGCCATTTCTTCGTTCTTTCTTTATAGATTAACGAATTTTCGTATGCTTCATGTCTTAATTATTCTAATTCGTTTAATTGACTTAACCGTAGACGTCCGGCTTCATGTAAATCAAGATTACATGTCTTCAAAGCCCAAAATGCTTTGTGTTCAATTTCTACTGGAAGATGACATGCTTTTCCATAAATGAGTTTAAAAGGTGTGGTTTCAATTGGAGTTTTGTAGCCTGTTCTAAAAGCCCAAAGTGCATCCTCCAATTTCATGGACCATTCCTTTGGATTTGATCCTACAGTTTTCTCTAGAATACGTTTTAAAGCTCGATTGGTATTTTCAACTTGTTCACTTGTCTGTGGATGATAAGCGGTGGAGATTTTATGAGTTACTCCATATCTTTTGAGAACTTTTTCAAGTTGATTATTAGAAAAATGAGTACCCCGATCACTTATTAAAGCTTTCGGTGTTCCAAACCTTGCAAAAAGACGTTTTAAAAAGTTGACTACAACTCGTGCATCGTTAGTTGGGAGAGCTTGTGCTTCCGCCCATTTAGATACATAATCAATGGCAACGAGAATGTAGAGATTATTATGAGATTTTGGAAATGGACCCATAAAGTCAATACCCCAAATGTCAAATATTTCACATACTTGAATGACATTTTGTGGCATTTCATCACGTTGACTTATTTTTCCGACCCTTTGACAAGCATCACAGGATTTGCAAAGAAGGTGTGCGTCTTTGAAAATTGTAGGCCAATAGAATCCAGCATCGTAAACTTTTCTTGCTGTAAGTTGAGGCCCATAATGCCCTCCTGTTGGTCCTGTGTGACAATGGTTTAAAATTTGACTAGCTTCATCTCCGAATACACATCGGCGTATTATTCTATCGGGACAACTTTTAGACAAATGTGAATCTTCCCAGAAATAGTGTTTTATATCACTAAAGAATTTCTTTCGTTTTTGGTACGATAATCCTTTTTCAAGGAATCGACATACTAAGTAGTTTGCATAGTCTGCAAACCATGGAATTTCATTATAATCTATCTTCAATAGATATTCATCAGGAAAGTTGTCTTGTATGGCTGATTCATTCAGAACTTCTAATTCAGGATTTTCAAGTCGAGAAAGATGATCAGCGGCGAGATTTTCTGCTCCTTTTTTGTCTCGGATTTCCATATCAAACTCTTGTAAGAGTAAGATCCAACGGATTAATCTTGGTTTAGCATCTTGTTTTGAAAATAGGTATCTAAGAGTAGAATGGTCGGTATAGACCACCGTTTTAGCTAGAACGAGATATGATCGAAATTTATCAAAAGCAAAGACAATAGCAAGGAGTTCTTTTTCAGTAGTTGTATAGTTCATTTGTGCTCCTTGTAACGTCTTACTAGCATAATAAATAGTTGAAATCGTTTTTCAATCATTTGTCCTAAAACGGCTCCCATTGCAAAATCACTTGCATCGCACATAAGTTCAAATGGTAGATTCCAATTTGGAGTTATCATGATCGGCGCATTAGTGAGTTTTTCTTTAAGAATATTAAAAGATTTGATGCATTCATCTGAAAAGATGAATGGAGCATCTTTTTCTAGGAGTTTATTCATAGGAGTGGCAATTTTAGAAAAATCTTTTATGAAACGTCGGTAAAAACCGGCATGCCCTAGAAAACTCCTAACTCCTCTAACATTGGTGGGATGTGGAAGTTTAGCAATTACATCTACTTTAGCTCTATCCACTTCAATTCCTTCCTTTGAAATTTTATGACCAAGAACGATGCCTTCTGTAATCATGAAATGACATTTCTCCCAATTAAGTACTAGATTTGATTGTTCGCATCTAATAAGCATTCGTTCAAGATTAACTAGACATGTTTCAAAAGTATCACCGAAGACTGAAAAGTCATCCATGAAAACTTCCATGCATTCTTCTATCATGTCATGAAAAATCGCCATCATGCACCTTTGAAAGGTTGCAGGGGCGTTGCAAAGTCCAAATGGCATGCGTTTGTAAGTAAAAGTACCATAAGGGCACGCGAATGTGGTTTTCTCTTGGTCCTAGGGTGCTATTGGAATTTGAAAATATCTGGAAAAACCATCAAGAAAACAATAGTAACTATTTTCGGCTAATCTTTCCAATATTTGATCAATAAAAGGTAAGGGAAAGTGATCTTTTCTGGTGGTGTCATTTAATTTTCTATAATCAATACAAACACGCCATCCTGTTACAGTCCTAGTAGGAATAAGCTCATGTTTCTCATTTGTGATGACAGTCATGCCACCCTTCTTAGGCACGCATTGAACTGGGCTTACCCATGGACTATCAGAAATTGGATAAATTAAACCTGCATCAAGCAGTTTAATAATTTCTTTCTTAACAACATCTTGCATATTAGGATTTAGTCTTCGTTGGCGTTGCACATACGTTTTATGACCTTCTTCCATAAGGATTTTATGTGTGCAATACGAAGGACTTATTCCTTTAATATCATGAATTTTTCATGCAATAGCTGGTTTATGAGCTTTTAACACAGAAATGAGTTGAGATTTTTCATTTTCAGTAAGAGAAGACGATATTATTACAGGTAATTCAGATTCACCATGTAAATAAGCATATTCCAAATGTTTTGGAAGTGGCTTTAACTCTAATGTCGGTGGTTCATCTATCGATGATTTATATCGATATCTGTCTTCTTCTTTTAGCATTTGAATTTCTTCTGTTGTTGGTTCATATCCATTAGCCATAAATGTAGCTAACATTTCAGTTTCATCAATTGGTTCAGTACTTTCTCCTAAAGAACATTCTCCCGTTCCTTGTAATTCTGGAAATTCTTCTAACAATTCTACATGTGAATCTATGGTTTGAATATAATAACATGTATCATCTGCAGATTGCGGTTGTTGCATTGCTCTATCAACTGAAAAGGTAACACTCTCGTCCTCTATACTTAGGGTCAGTTTCTTACCAAACACGTCTATTATTGCTTTGGCCGTGTTTAAGAATGGTCTTCCTAATATGAGAGGTACTCGAGAATTTTCTTCCATGTCCAGAATAACAAAATCTACTGGAAATACTAAAGTACCAACTTTAACTAGCATGTTTTCCATTATCCCTCTAGGATATTTTACTGATCGATGGCTAGTTGTATGCTTATTCGTGTTGGTTTCAATTCTCCAAGGTCTAGTTTAGCGTATAGTGAATACGGCATTAAATTTATACTAGCACCTAAGTCTGACAATGCTTCTATTGAACTAAGACTACCCAGAAAACATGGAATTGTGAAACTTCCTGGATCTGATAATTTTTCTGGTATCTTATTCAACAGCACTGCTGAACAGTTTGCATTCATAGTAACAGCCGATAGTTCTTCCAATTTCTTTCTATTTGTGATTAGATCTTTCAAGAATTTAGCATATCTAGGCATTCCTGAAATTACATCAATGAAAGAAAGATTTACATTTATTTGTTTAAACATATCCAAAAATTTGGATTGCTCGGCTTCAAGTCTCTCTTTTTTCATTTTACTTGGGTAAGGAAGTGGTGGTTGGTATGGTTTAACATAAGGTTTAGCCTTAACTGTGTTATCTTCATTAACCTTTTTAACTACCGGTTCTTTTTCCTTATCTTGTTCAGATTGTGGTTCTTGTGGAGTAGGAATAGCTTCATCAGAAATTACAGGTATTTCAGGTGGTTTAAGTGTAATACCACTTCTTGTGGTAATGGCTTTAGCTGTTTCATTTCGGGGGTTAGCATTTGTATCACTAGGTAGACTTCCCGGTTTTCTTTAACCTATTAACCTTGCTAGGTTACTTACTTCTTATTCCAGATTTTGAATAGAAGCTTGTTGATTTCTAAATGCTTGAGCATTTTGTTCATTGGTTTGTTTTTGAGATGTGAAAAATTGCGTTTGAGATTCATCTAGCTTCGACATCATGTCTTCTAAATTTGGCTTTTTATCATCGGTTTGTGGTGGTTTGTTTTGAAAATTAAGTCTTTGCTGATTGTAAGTATTGTTGGATACTTGTTGATTGCTAAGACCTTGTTGGTTGTTGTATGGAATATTTCGGTTATAATTCTGGTTTTGATTGTAGATCGGTCTTGGCGGTTGATAATTATTCTGATAATTATTTCCAGGCCTTTGGTTTATGTATGAAACATTCTCTCTTTGTTCCATTGTTAGTTCAATACTGAGACAATCTTTTGTCAAATGTGGTCCTCCACACTGCTCACAACTAATTCTTATTGAGTGAATATCCTTAGTCATCTTTTCCATTCGTCTCTCGACAGCATCTATCTTTACAGAAATGGAATCTAAGTCATGGCTAGAATCGGCTCTAGCTGCTTTAGATGATCTAACGATATCTTTTTCTTGGTGCCACTCATGTGAGTGGGAAGCAGTGTTATCAATAATTTTGTAAGCATCAGTTGCGGTTTTCTTCATAATGGAACCACCAGCTGCTATATCGATGTCTTTTCTTGTAGTGATGTCGCATCCTTGGTAGAATATTTGTACTATTTAACAGGTGTCTAAACCATGTTGCGGACATCCTCTTAATAACTTTCCAAATCTTGTCCACGCCTCATATAGAGTTTTATTTGGCTTTTGTGTGAACGTAACAATTTCTCCTTGAAGTCTCACGGCTTTAGAAGCCGAAAAGAATTGTTTAAGAAAATTTTCAACTAAAACGTCCCATGTTTCAATCGCCCCTTCAGGTAATGATTCTAACCAATATTTGGCTTCTCCCTTTAAAGTCCAGGGAAATAACATGAGATATATCTATTCATCCTCCACTTCTCGGATTTTAAATAGTGTACAAATCCTATTAAAGGTACGAAGATGTTCATTTAGATCTTCCTTCGGCGCACCACTAAATTGGCATTGATTAGTTATCATATGTAGAATTTTTCCTTTGATTTCATAATCTGGCGCATTAATGTCTGGTTGAGTAATTACGTGACCTTGGCCAGTGCGTTTAGTTCTCATTCGGTCTTCCATACTTAGAGGTTCCAGATTCTCCATAATTGAATTTGTTGAATCTGAATCACTAAAGGATTCTGATTTAATGGTTGGTTCCTCTACAATCTCTGTTTGAATGATTGGTGGTTCCGGAGGAAAGATTAGTGGTTCAGGATCTATGAATTGTCCCTGAATATTCTCCGGATTCTCAATTGTGAGGTCGGGTTCAAAAAATGGATTATCGGAAATTTGAATTGGAGTACTTGGTCGACTGGATGACGATTCTAAAGAAAAATCAACGGCGAAAATATTTGCTAGATGTCTTGATCTGGTTACAGGTGGTGAACGTACAAAAGGTGGTGAACGTTTTGCTCGGTGCATTCACTGAATATCCTATTAGTTTTTAAAAAGAAAGAAAAATTATATAAGTTAACCAATTAATAGACTTTTCTGATTTTGCTCACGTTTCGAATAGCCAAAAGATGCAGCAGAGGGGCAGGATTCGTTTGGTCTCAATATAATTTAGTACTGTGTGGCTCCAATAACCCGGTCCACGTATAAATCCAACTATTACTACGAACCAAAAAATTTTGATGTCTATCAATTTAACCGCTTAAAATAATTTTTCGTTTAAATTTAAAGAAATTTTAGATAAGAAATAGAAAAAAAATCTAAGTCCTAAAAACTAGAGCGGCGAGAAATAAGAAAGAAAAAGAGCGCGTCGAAAAACGTCGAAAAATAAAAGGTCGAAAAATAATAAAAAGAACGTAGCGCGTCGATACTTAAAAAGGAACTAAAAACTAAGAATTAAAAGTTGCGTCTAAAAATATTAAATCTTAAGAGGTATACTATATCCAAAATGGCAATAACTTAAAAAGTACTAAAAAACGGCGTCGCAAAATTTTAAAGCACTTAAATCTTAGTCTAAAGAAAAAGCACTTAAGGAATTTTACGGCAAATCTTAAAAATCTCGAAATAAAAATAATTATGGCAAAAACTATATATTAAAACTAAAACGAGCGAAAAATACAAATATTACGCTAAAACGAATAAAAAGATACAAAATATAAAAAATAAACTTAAAGTTGTAAAAAGTAAAAAAAAAAATTTATAAAAATATTTTTTTATGTTATTTATTTTATAAAACTATTAATTTTATAATTTAATAAAACTAAATTAAAACTAAATAATACAAATTAATTAAATAACACTAAACTAAATAATAAATAAATAAAACCTAATTAGGGTTTTAATAAATTATAATTAATAATAATACTCCGTAATGATTGCTGTTGGAGTCAACTGTGGCGTGTCAGAGACCCTCATGCGATCGCATGAGAATTTGCCTTCGAGCTCATGCGATCGCATGGGATAGGTTTTCGGGCCAGCGAGTGGGCTGCTACAGTACCGGGCCGTTTGATTTCTTTTATTTTTTTTTTCTGTTTTTCTGTATTATATTAATACAAAATATTTAAATAAAATTTATATTTTTACAAACTAAAAATAAAAATAAAGAAACTTTATAAAACTTAAATATTTAACAAACTCTTTAAAAATATATAATTTTTGTTTTTCTTTTTATATTTTCGTATATTTAAAACGTATTTTTACAAAAACGTATTTTTACAAAAGGAAACTAAAAATTAATAAAAATATTTTTTTTATATATTTAGCGTTGCGCTTTCGGCGTTTATGTGTTCCCCGGCAGTGGTGCCAAAAATACTTGATGTGTGCGAGGTGGTGTATAAAATAGTTATATATTTGCTACAAAATACTATTAAATAAGATACAATTTTACACAAGATATTTATTTATTTATATAATGGATATACCTAAACCTTGCTACAACACTTATAGGCAGTGTACCTAATCGTACAGTAGTGTAGTTTTTAGTAAGTCCGGTTCGTTCTACAGGGAAAATTAAACAAGCTTAACGCTATATTAGTTTTAACTTATAAAAATACAAATATATATATAAGTAATATTATTATTATAAAAAGGGAGTTTTTACCGTTTAATGACCGGTTTGTCGATTTTAAAACTTTAGTCGCAGTTAAAACCTAATGTAAAATAAATACAACTTAATTTAAAGCGTAAAGTAAATAACGATAATGAAATTGCGATAAATAAAAATGCGATAAATAAAAAGTACGACAATTAAAGAGTACGATAATTAAAAGTGCAATTAAATACAATGACAATAAATAAAAGTGCGATAATTAAAAGTGCAATTAAATATAAAATAAAGGAAATTAAATATGAAATAAAGGAATTATGCTTATTTAAACTTCCGTAATCATGATGTTTGACGTGTTGTTTTTAGTTTATTCCCATGGGTTAATTGTCCTTTGTCCTCGATTATTCGATATGTCCATACGGATTTGTCCATAATAGTCCATCAGTCATAAATATAAAGTACGAAAGTCTTCGTCAAATTATTCTTATTCCCGAAGTCAAATATTCCAACTAATTAGGGATTCGAATTGTAACAAGGTCTTAATACTTTTTTTAATGAATACACCAGGTTATCGACTGCGTGTAGACCAAGGTTTTACTACTTTGTTAACAATTACACCAATTACCCTTGAATGTAATCCACCCCTGTTTCAACAAGTCTATTAACTATTAATCAAATTCCGTGTCCGGTAAAATGAACAATTATTGGTATTTATAGATATCCCGCCCACCGTACCCAGTCAAGCGTATGTGGTTATATATAAATACGTCAAATTATAAGTCTATATATTAAATTAACGAGGTGTCGTTTAGTTAATATAAAGCCCATTAATAGCCCATAGTCTACTTTCCACAAGTGTCGTTCTTTTATTCAAACCCCACTTATGGTCCAAAGCCTAATTATCTAATTTTAGTATTTAGTCTAACGTCATGATTACTTCGGCATTAAATAACCATAATAATAACTTAGCTACGAGACATTAATTTAAAAATAACATTAACCATAACTTACAGTGATTAAAAATAGCGTAGCTTTACACGGACATAATTTCGACTTAAACCCTTACAACATTCGCTAACATACCCTTATTATTAGAATTTAAAATTAAAATTAAAATTAAAATATAAATATATTTACGTATATAGATAGAGAGATGGATGGATATATGGTAAAAGATCAACCGAAACTGCGAAATTTATAGGGTGTCGCCTGGATTTCAGGGCCAAGAAATCGCATGGTTTTTGTTCTTCCAGGCCATGCGATCGCATGGCCAGCTGGGAGAGCTCAAAAGTCTTTAAAAATGTGGGCTGCTTATTTATTTATTATATAATATAATATATATAATTAAATATAATTAAATATATATATTATATTATATTTTTGTACTCCGTTGACTTGTAATTTTAGCTCCGTTGCGTCGCGCGTTGATAGTTGGTTCATGTCTCGGTTCCGGATTTTCAAACGTCCTTGCGTACAATTTAATATCTTGTATTTTGCGTTTCACGTCTTGTACTCTTGTAATTTTGAGACGTTTCTCATCAATAATTTGAACCATTTTGATTGTACTTTGTACTTTTGAGCTTTCTGGTCGTTTGCGTCTTCAATTCTTCGAATCTATCTTTTGTCTTCACCTTTTATTATTTAAACGAATATCACTTGTAAATAGAACAATTGCAACTAAAAGCTTGTCTTTCTTGAGGGATATTGCTATGAAATATATGTTCGTTTTTAGCATTATCAACCACCTTTCATACGTTCACCACCTGTAACTCGATCAAGACATCTAGCCAATATTGTCGTTGATTTTTCTTTAGAATCGTCGTCTAGTCGAACAAGTACTCCAACTCAAATTTCCGATAATCCATCTTTTGAATCCGATTTTACTACCGAGAACCCGGAGGATATTCAAGGACAATTCCAAGATCCGGAACCACTGATCATTCCTCCTGAACCACAAACCGTTAAATCAGAATCCTCTAGTGATTCGTATTCAACAAATTCAATAATGGAAGTAACTGAACCTCTAAGTATGGAAGATCGAATGAGAGCCACACGCACTGGCCAAGGTCACGCCATTATTAAGCCAGACATTAATGCACCAGATTATGAAATCAAAGGACAAATCCTACACATGGTAACTAATCAATGCCAATATAGTGGTACGCCAAAAGAAGATCCAAACGAACATCTTCGAACTTTTAATAGGATTTGTACTTTATTTAAGATCAGAGAAGTGGAGGATGAACATATATATCTCATGTTATTTCCCTGGACTTTAAAGGGAGAAGCCAAAGATTGGTTAGAATCGTTACCTGAAGGGGCGATTGATACATAGGATGTCTTAGTTGAAAAATTTCTTAAACAATTCTTTCCGGCATCTAAAGCCGTAAGACTTCAAGGAGAAATTGTTACGTTCATGCAAAAGCCAAATGAAACTCTATATGAAGCGTGGACAAGATTCGGAAAATTGTTGAGAGGATGACCTCAACACGGTTTAGATACTTATCAAATAGTACAAATATTCTACCAAGGTATCGACATTGCTACACGCAAAGACATCGACATAGCAGCTGGTGGTTCCATTATGAAGAAAACCGCTACCGAAGCTCACAAAATTATTGATAACAAAGCCTCCCACTCACATGAGTGGCACCAGGAAAAAGATATTTTTCGTTCATCTAAAGCGGCTAGAGCCGATTCTAGCCATGACTTTGATTCCGTTTCCGCAAAAATAGATGCTTTCGAGAGACGAATGGAAAAGATGACTAAAGATATTCACGCAATACGAATCAGTTGTGAGCAATGCGGGGGACCACACTTAACAAAAGATTGTCACATTGAGCAAACCATGGAACAACGAGAGAATGTTTCCTACATGAACCAAAGGTCGGGAAATAATTATCAAAATAATTATCAACCGCCACGGCCAAACTTCAATCGAAATCAAAACATTCTTTACAATCCAAATGGACCCAACAATAACTTGTATAACCAACAAGGTCCGAATAACCAACCAACTCAAAACAACTCTTTCAATCAATAAAGACCTAGCTTGTATAAACCATCGCAACAAGCTGAAGAGAAAAAGCCAAATCTGGAAGAAATGATGGCAAAGCTAATGGAATCTCAAACACAATTTATTACATCTCAAACCCAAACAAATGAGAGGTTTGATCAGTCATTAAGAACTCAACAAGCTTCCATTTTGAATCTAGAAAAACACTTAGGTACTCTTGCTAGCATGATGAGTAAGAGGGAACAAGGAAAGCTACCAAGTAATACTGAAGTAAATCCTCGGAATGAGAATGTTAATATGGTGTCAATAAATTCAGAAAAACCAGCTCCAGAAGATGGGAAGGTTTTAAATATGAGTAACAATGAAGAAGTTACAACACCACCGCCACCTGAGTATGTAAAGCCAGTGGTGGCTGTAGTGACCCGAACTTTTCCATGTTTATATATATTAATTGAGATTGATATTTACATGATTAAATGTTTCCAACATGTTAAGCAATCAAACTTGTTAAGACTTGATTAATTGAAATATGTTTCATATAGACAATTGACCACCCAAGTTGACCGGTGATTCACGAACGTTAAAACTTGTAAAAACTATATGATGACATATATATGGAGATATATATATATATATATATAGTTAACATGATACTATGATAAGTAAACATATCATTATGTATATTAACAATGAACTACATATGTAAAAACAAGACTACTAACTTAATGATTTTTTAAAAGAGACATATATGTAACGATTATCGTTGTAAAGACATTTAATGTATATATATATATCATATTAAGAGATATTCATACATGATAATATCATGATAATATAATAATTTAAAATCTCATTTGATATTATAAACATTGGGTTAACAACATTTAACAAGATCGTTAACCTAAAGGTTTCAAAACAACACTTACATGTAACGACTAACGATGACTTAACGACTCAGTTAAAATGTATATACATGTAGTGTTTTAATATGTATTTATACAATTTTGAAAGACTTCAATACACCTATCAAAATACTTCTACTTAACAAAAATGCTTACAATTACATCCTCGTTCAGTTTCATCAACAATTCTACTCGTATGCACCCGTATTCGTACTCGTACAATACACAGCTTTTAGATGTATGTACTATTGGTATATACACTCCAATGATCAGATCTTAGCAGCCCATGTGAGTCACCTAACACATGTGGGAACCATCATTTGGCAACTAGCATGAAATATCTCATAAAATTACAAAAATATGAGTAATCATTCATGACTTATTTACATGAAAACAAAATTACATATCCTTTATATCTAATCCATACACCAACGACCAAAAACACCTACAAACACTTTCATTCTTCAATTTTCTTCATCTAATTGATCTCTCTCAAGTTCTATCTTCAAGTTCTAAGTGTTCTTCATATATTCTACAAGTTATAGTTACATAAAATCAAGAATACTTTCAAGTTTGCTAGCTCACTTCCAATCTTGTAAGGTGATCATCCAACCTCAAGAAATCTTTGTTTCTTAAAGTAGGTTATCATTCTAATACAAGGTAATAATCATATTCAAACTTTGGTTCAATTTCTATAACTATAACAATCTTATTTCAAGTGATGATCTTACTTGAACTTGTTTTCGTGTCATGATTCTGCTTCAAGAACTTCGAGCCATCCAAGGATCCATTGAAGCTAGATCCATTTTTCTCTTTTCCAGTAGGTTTATCCAAGGAACTTAAGGTAGTAATGATGTTCATAACATCATTCAATTCATACATATAAAGCTATCTTATTCGAAGGTTTAAACTTGTAATCACTAGAACATAGTTTAGTTAATTCTAAACTTGTTCGCAAACAAAAGTTAATCCTTCTAACTTGACTTTTAAAATCAACTAAACACATGTTCTATATCTATATGATATGCTAACTTAATGATTTAAAACCTGGAAACACGAAAAACACCGTAAAACCGGATTTACGCCGTCGTAGTAACACCGCGGGCTGTTTTGGGTTAGTTAATTAAAAACTATGATAAACTTTGATTTAAAAGTTGTTATTCTGAGAAAATGATTTTTTATTATGAACATGAAACTATATCCAAAAATTATGGTTAAACTCAAAGTGGAAGTATGTTTTCTAAAATGGTCATCTAGACGTCGTTCTTTCGACTGAAATGACTACCTTTACAAAAACGACTTGTAACTTATTTTTCTGACTATAAACCTATACTTTTTCTGTTTAGATTCATAAAATAGATTTCAATATGAAACCATAGCAATTTTATTCACTCAAAACGGATTTAAAATGAAGAAGTTATGGGTAAAACAAGATTGGATAATTTTTCTCATTTTAGCTACGTGAAAATTGGTAACAAATCTATTCCAACCATAACTTAATCAACTTGTATTGTATATTATGTAATCTTGAGATACCATAGACACGTATACAATGTTTCGACCTATCATGTCGACACATCTATATATATTTCGGAACAACCATAGACACTCTATATGTGAATGTTGGAGTTAGCTATACAGGGTTGAGGTTGATTCCAAAATATATATAGTTTGAGTTGTGATCAATACTGAGATACGTATACACTGGGTCGTGGATTGATTCAAGATAATATTTATCGATTTATTTCTGTACATCTAACTGTGGACAACTAGTTGTAGGTTACTAACGAGGACAGCTGACTTAATAAACTTAAAACATCAAAATATATTAAAAGTGTTGTAAATATATTTTGAACATACTTTGATTTATATGTATATATTGTTATAGGTTCGTGAATCAACCAGTGGCCAAGTCTTACTTCCCGACGAAGTAAAAATCTGTGAAAGTGAGTTATAGTCCCACTTTTAAAATCTAATATTTTTGGGATGAGAATACATGCAGGTTTTATAAATGATTTACAAAATAGACACAAGTACGTGAAACTACATTCTATGGTTGAATTATCGAAATCGAATATGCCCCTTTTTATTAAGTCTGGTAATCTAAGAATTAGGGAACAGACACCCTAATTGACGCGAATCCTAAAGATAGATCTATTGGGCCTAACAAACCCCATCCAAAGTACCGGATGCTTTAGTACTTCGAAATTTATATCATATCCGAAGGGTGTCCCGGAATGATGGGAATATTCTTATATATGCATCTTGTTAATGTCGGTTACCAGGTGTTCACCATATGAATGATTTTTATCTCTATGTATGGGATGTGTATTGAAATATGAAATCTTGTGGTCTATTATTATGATTTGATATATATAGGTTAAACCTATAACTCACCAACATTTTTATTGACGTTTTAAGCATGTTTATTCTCAGGTGATTATTAAGAGCTTCCGCTGTCGCATACTTAAATAAGGACGAGATTTAGAGTCCATGCTTGTATGATATTGTGTAAAAACTGCATTCAAGAAACTTATTTTGTTGTAACATATTTGTATTGTAAACTATTATGTAATGGTCGTGTGTAAACAGGATATTTTAGATTATCATTATTTGATAATCTACGTAAAGCTTTTTAAACCTTTATTGATGAAATAAAGGTTATGGTTTGTTTTAAAATTAATGCAGTCTTTGAAAAACGTCTCATATAGAGGTCAAAACCTCGCAACGAAATCAATTAATATGGAACGTTTTTAATCAATAAGAACGGGACATTTCAGTGGCACCATACAGACCACCCATCCCGTTTTCAAGAAAAGGAGTTGAGTATGAGCAAGTGATAGGTAATAAAGTTTGTGATACCTCTGGAAAGAAGAAGAAGAATAAGAAAGTGCAGGAAACAAAAACCGTAAAAGTAAACCCGGTAAAGACAGTTCCACCAAAACCTCCACCAAGGTTGGGTGATCCGGGTGAATTTATTGTTCCTTGTCTACTTAGTGATTGTGTCATGTATGATGCACTAACAGATTTAGGTGCGAGTGTGAGTGTTATGCCTCTTTCATTATATAAGAGATTAGGAGTAGGTGAGTTAAGTCCAATGAAAATGAGTGTTCGACTTTTTGGTCAAACCATTAGGCACCCAGTTGGAATTGCTGACAACCTACCCGTTCAAGTAGGTAATTTAACCTTTCTAGTTGAATTTATTGTCATTGACATAGAAGAGGACCCAAACATTCCTCTAATTTTAGGTCGACCATTCTTAGCGTCCACCGGGGCGTTATTTGATGTAAGAGAGGGTAGAATGACACTTAGTGATGATGAAAAATCGATCACCTTTGTGAGTCGAAAGTCTAAATCTCCACCAACCAAAACCGTTGAACCAACAAAAACGATTGGTAAAAACCATATTGATTTACCAACTCCAACGGTAGTGCTTAACAATAATAAAACGCCTAAGTGTGGGGAAGATGAAGCAACACCTAATGATGACTTGATAACAAAGAACCTCGTTGTTGATACGAAATTAAATGACCCCGTTATTAATAGTTCAATGAAGAAACTTATCAAACGGATTCGCGATGCTAGGACCAAGGGGAACTTTAAGTTATGTAACCGGTTAGTATCCAATCTATCGCCTATAGAAAAGGTAAAACTAGTTGATTTTGTGGATATTACACAGGAATCCGACCAATGGCTTAAAGCAAAAGTCACAGATATGCAAGTTGATTATGGACCAAGAGAAATTGACAATGAAGTTAATCACAATTTCAAAACCACAGCTACCTAAGTGTGGGGAGATTCAAATGTTCTAAGAAATAATGCTGTCTAGAGTTATTTGTTCTTCTCTCGTGTAGTTCCGAGAATGGAATCCGATTGGTCTTTTTCACTAGCAGACACTAAAGAACTAGTTTTCTTCCCCACATTCTGAATTTTTGTTTTGTAGGTTTTGAATAAAATTATTATGCATTTTTAAATTTAAGTTTTGTGTGAATTTAAAAAAACAAAAATTACTTTATTTCATTAAGTTTAAAAAATGATTTCTAAAATTCATCGTAAGTTGAAGACTATGTCATGGAACCGAAATTGCTTTACCCGAGGGCGGGGCGAAAAATTTTGTTATCATTATTTTTAATATTATTGATTTAAAGTATACCAAAAAAAAAATTAATAAAAAAAATCCAAAAATCTTTGCTTTTAAAATAATCGCTTTAAAAACGACAAATTTTAAATTTTGTCGAGGGACGGACTAGGTAAACATACCGAAACTACCTAAAGTAAAAGGAAACAAAATTTTTTAAAAAAAATTATTCATTTAAATTGTTTTAATAAATAAAGGTTTTTATATAATATATATATATATATATATATATATATATATATATATATATATATATATATATATATATATATATATATATATATATATATATATATATATATATATATATATATATATATATATATATATATATATATATATATATATATATATATATATATATATATATATATATATATATATATATATATATATATATATATATATATATATATATATATATATATATATATTTGTAGTTTATCTTATGTACAAAACAGGGTAAAACAACGCATTTTCAAAGACTGGCATTAAAGTTCAGCAAAAGCTACTAATTTTGACGATAAGACGCAAAACATATGTGAAATTACAACAAAAGGAATGAACGATGAGGCGCGCCATCTATCATTTGACGACCTTAGTAATTACAAACTGGGTATTTTTAATCACTTTTCTATACTAATCACCCTCATGAATTTATAATTATAGTCTGATTTCATGCAAATGAGGGCATTGCATGATCTGTAGGGAAGGGTTATAAATTCTCTCGGGTTTACACTTAGTTTATTTGCCAAATTTTGTGAAAATTTGAAATTTTTTCAATAAAATGAATTCAAAATCATGTTTATACATATTTATGAACGATAAAACTAGGTGATAATACCGAAATTATTGTTACCTCGGAGAGAACATAAATGGAGAAATAACCCAAAACGTTAGAATTCAATTAAAATGGAATAGAGGAGAATAAAAAGGCAAAGAAAATAATAAATAAAAGCTAAGTGTGGGAAGAATGCACCAAGTTCTTTAAAACAGATATCACATATTTTTGTACAAGATTATTGCAAGTACTTTTGTTTTGGATGATACTAATTAGTTTAACCCGATTTACTGTAATATATTTTAAAGAAAGATGGATCTACACGATGAATCAATTCCATCATTAAAAGGAAGTAAAGTCTTCCGAGAAAGACACGCGCTTCTTGATGTAGGTCAGGAAGTTGTCGTCCAGACCAGCTGTAGGTTGACGAAAATTCTAGAAAAGTCATCTCTAAAATCAGCAGAAAATCCACGGACCTTAGCATCAAACAGGGTCACCAAGTGGTCAGACTTATCCTATGAGAGGATATGTCTCGTAAAATAGGGAGGGTGTCGTGCAAATTAGCTTGATAAGACTAATGAATCAGACCCCCAGAAAAGGATAATCTCCTTAAAGATTAAAAATCAGCATTTAAGCCTGATATTACTCAATCCTTAAGATTGACCTTAAAGATTGAGAATTACAAACTCATGGAATTCAATGATATCTAAACTCGAGCTTGAACGAGAAAATATTTTAATCAAATTAAAACCGATTTGTTTTCTGAAACCTATTTTCAATGCGTTCATTACCATTGAACGTAAAATCCTAAGAATTCACCAGAATTCATTAGGTCACCTGAACCAAATCGGGTGTCAACCGTAAGAACGGTGGTTGCATAGAATGGTCAAAGACAGGACCTTGTGCCAGACCGAAAAACTCTAGGGTGATCTTTACTATTGCTCCTACAAAGGATAGTAATTGCATCCAACACGTTATAGACCATAATCAAAAGCATGTCACAGGACATTGCCTTAACAGTTGCTTATTCAACGCTTTCCTTTACAACCGGACGGTAGTTTACCGAAAGGTAATATACGGAGCAAGTATACTGGACGTGTTGCTTTCCCAATACAAGGTTAGCAAGTGGGTGACACAAAACCTCAAGTTTTGAGCTAAAATTTTCAAATCTGAAACACACCAAACCTACAAAAATAATTTGCAAACACCGGTGAAGGGTTATTCTGGAAAACTTATCTAGGGTAAAAGCTAGATTTAATTTTCAAAAGATCAAATGTTTTCATAAAGATCCAATTTCCTTAAAGGATCTAAATTTTCATAGTCATGTGGGACTGTAAACCACAACGTTACTATCATTGTTCATACTGCAGTATAGAAATCACTGATGTACAAAGTGTGAAGAATAAAGAAGTGATTCAAGTATGTTTTTATTTCAAGACTATATTGCTTGAGGACAAGCAACACTCAAGTGTGAGAATATTTGATAATGCTAAAAATGAACATATATTTCATAGCATTATCCCTCAAGAAAGACAAGTTTTTAGTTGCAATTGTTCTATTTACAAGTAATATTCGTTTAAATAATAAAAGGTGAAGACAAAAGACAGATTCGACGAATTGAAGACGCAAACGACCAAAAAGCTCAAAAGTACAAAGTACAATTAAAGTGGTTCAAATTATTGATGAGAAACGCCTAAAAGTTACAAGAGTACGAGCCGCAAAACACAAAGTACAAGATATTAAATAGTACACAAGGACGTTCGAAAATCCGGAACCGGGACCAGAATCAACTCTCAACGCTCGACGCAACGGACTAAAAATTACAAGTCAACTATGCACATGAATATAATATAATATATAATTAATTCTTAAAAATTATATATATTATATTATATATAAAACCGTCGGCAAACAAGAAAACAAATCTTTGTGAGCTGGAAAAGCAGGCCATGCGATCGCATGGCCTGGAAGTGAAAAATCCATGCGATCGCATGGTGAACAGTATCACGTGACATCCTATAAATTTCGCAGTTTTTGATCGAATGAAACACACTTTTTCTAATCCTCTCTATCTCTCTGATATATATATATATATATATATATATATATATATATATATATATATATATATATATATATATATATATATATATATATATATATATATATATATATATATATATAATAAAATATTTTAATTTTAATTTTAATTTAAGATTAATAATAATAAGGGTATATTAGCGAATGTTGTAAGTGTGTAAGTCGAAATTCTATCCGTGTAAAGCTACGCTATTATTAATCATTGTAAGTTATGTTCAACCTTTTTAAATTAATGTCTCGTAGCTAAGTTATTATTATGCTTATTTAAGCCAAAGTAATCATGATGTTGGGTTAAAATATTAAGACGGGGTAATTGGGCTTTGTACCATAATTGGGGTTTGGACAAAAGAACGACACTTATGGAAATTAGACTATGAGCTATTAATGGGCTTTATATTTGTTTAATTGAATGATAGTTCGTTAATTTAATATAAAAATTTATAATTGGACGTACCTATAAATAACCACATACACTCGATCGGACACGATGGGCGGGATATTTATAAGTACTAATAATCATTCATTTAACCGGACACGGGAATGGATTAATAGTCAATGGACTTATTAAAATAGGGGTGAATTATATACAAGGAAAATTGGTGTAATTATAGTTTAAGTCCCCAATTAGTTGGAATATTTGACTTCGGATATAAGGATAATTTGACGAGGACACTCGCACTTTATATTTATGACTGATGGACTGTTATGGACAAAACCAGATGGACATATTGAATAATCCAGGACAAAGAAAAATTAACCCATGGTAATAAACTAAAATCAACACGTCAAACATCATGATTACGGAAGTTTAAATAAGCATAATTCCTTTATTTTATATTTCATCGCATTTTTATTTACTGTAATTGTATTTAATTGCACTTTTAATTATCGTACTTTTTAATTATCGCACTTTTATTTATTGTCATTTACTTTACCGCTCTTTTAATTATCGCACTTTAATTATTGTCATTTACTTTACGCTTTAAATTAAGTTATATTTATTTTTAATATTTTACATTAGGTTTTAACTGCGACTAAAGTTTTAAAATCGACAAACCGGTCATTAAACGGTAAAAACCCCCTTTTATAATAATAATACTACTTATATTTATATTTACATTTATACAAATTTAGTTTTAAAAATATAGCGTTAAACTTGGCTAGCTCCCTGTAGAACGAACCGAACTGAACTTACTAAAAACTATACTACTGTACGATTAGGTACACTGCCTATAAGTGTTGTAGCAAGGTTTAGGTATATCCACTCTATAAATAAATAAATAACTTGTGTAAAAATGTATCGTATTTAATAGTATTTCGTAATAAATATATAACTATTTCGTATACACCTCTACGCACATCAGTTATATATAACGTCTACCTCCAAGACTTACATACTTCGAATGTGAAGTTTCTGAAAAATACCCTGAACTGCGAACTAGTTCTCGAAATTTTGAAAAATGCTGATGAAGCAGCAAAAACTGTAAACGACCTTAACAGTAAAAAGTTTGATGATAAAGAATAGGGTGTTGGCAAAGCTCAGAAAAGGAGAAGATTTGGTACTGAAAAATGGATTGAACAAACCATGAAGGAGGCTGTGGACAAATCACAAGGATGAAATCTACCTTCAAAGAATCCAAATGATTCAGTGTCTGCTGAAATTATTACGAATACCTTGCTCCAGACTCCAAACCTTTACGGATAAATCTTCATCATCATCCATCGACATTAGAAATTCTAAGATATCATCATATCTTTCATTATAAATATCCTCGATATTTCTAAAGATATTTTCATAACTATTCTTATCCGAAATCATTTATCCTCTCGCGATATCAGTATTACATCATAAAGGAAACTGTCTAGTTTCTATATTCTAAAAACTTTTGAGTTTAAAATATGAATGTTTCTGAAGTAGTGTTGGGAACTGAAGCATGAGTTAGTATAATATAATGATACTTGATCAACGTGATTATATTACAGTAAGTCATGCTGAGTTTCTAAATGGAACGTGATGATTCACAGATCATAACGTCATCATGTGTCATGTTACACGACTCTTGTATTCTATTTAACCTCTAAATATATCAAGAAAATATTTTTCTTGATGACTCGGTCTTTTCCGAGGTATTCCGGTAATTTGACAAATCAAGATCATGTCATTACAATTTCCTTCTTAGAACATTAACTATGCTCATTTCGAAATCCATACATACAAATTCTGGATCATTATTCACCTGACTTGAAGTCGGGAAGAGGAGACAAAAGTATGGAACTCTTAAATATAAAAGAAAAAAATAAAGCTCGACAACAACACATAAATTACAAACCGTGCATATCGATACGTATTGCCACGTAAAGACACGGGAGAATTAAAAACACTATCACCCCAAGGTAATAGTAAAAGTAAATAAAATCCTCCGGTGGTAGATGAAAGAGAAGAATGATAGATATGAAAGTTAGGAGTATATCAAGGATCAGAACGGGATGGAGCATATTGACAAATGTTTTAAAGTATGAATTGCGGAGGGAAGAATAGAAGGTGTGAGCTTTGAAAATAAGGAAACGAAGAGGGTGGATATATAGTAAAATATCCGACAGGCCAATCGAAAGAGATTATCGCATTTAATCAAAGCGGATAAAAATTTCCTTAATTATTGAAGAACCAAATCTTATTACGAAGATTTTCTCTAAATCCCTTGAATTCCGGAAATCAACCGTGACTACGTCACCGATTAAAACTAACCAACATTTACTCATTTCACTCTTTTGTGATAACTTCATTCGTACTATTCACAAATCAAATTGTTTTATCTATATTATTCGATGAGGATAGAACTCTGATTTTCAGCTTGTATGGGTCATGAAAACATACTTATTGTCAACCATGACCATCCCAATCAAATTTCAAGACGAAATTTCTTTAACGGGTAGGTACTGTGACAACCCGAAAATTTCTGACCAAATTTAAACTTTAATCTTTATATGTTTCCGACATGATAAGCAAAGTCTGTAATGTTGAATCTCAAGAATTTTAAACTATGTTCATACATTCATTTAAGCTCGACCAAATTCCTACGATTCACGAACCATTATATAATTGGATATGAATATGTATATATATGTATATGTATATGTATATGTATATATTATAACTTGAGAGTATTAACAAAGTATTAAACGTATAATACTTTACATGAACGTATTTGTTTCAATATGTTTATCGATGGAATTAGAAGATAATATCAAATAATTGATTTATCAGATACATTGTATGATTACGAGTCTCTGTTGAGAGGTCCACTTTGATTTAGGAAACCTTTCCTTTTTAACAATATTCGGAAACAATGGTAAAGTGATCCTCGAATAAGGACAAGGTGTCAAGTAGCGAGAGTTAGACAAATTAGTGGAAATTTCTGTTGGAATCACTGATACATCCCTACAATAATTGCCTCGTGACTTTTGATAAGATAAACTATTTAACTTTCATAATTATTTAATGTAAAAGTAAAATTGGGAAATATAGATAATTTAGAAAATGGATATCGATAAATTAAGAAAACTGACGTTTTACATTAAAATGATTTTTATATGTTTATCTAATCTTCGATCTTTATCTTAAGCTTCATCAGCAAACGGTAATTATGAGTATATGTAATTTTACGTTTCTAATACATTTTATGATATAACGATTTCCATTATTTAACCTTTTGACAAAATGATTCTTAAATATATTTAGTTTTGAAAAACAAAAGCTTCATTATTTATTTGATTTAGTACTAAAAATGTTTTCAGATTAAACATAACTTTATTATTAAAACGTTTTATAAGGTAACTTGTTTATGTATATAAAAATTTGAAAAACTTAATCAAAGCTTTGAGTTATAAAACAAATATATCTTATTGTTTCAAAAAAGAAAAAGTATTACTAAATAATAATTTCAAAACGATTTTAAATTATACAATGAACTTTGAAATATAATTAGTTTTGAAAAACTATATATTATAAATATTTCGAAATATATATATATATATATATATATATATATATATATATATATATATATATATATATATATATATATATATATATATATATATATATATATATATATATATATATATATATATATATATATATATATATATATATATATATATATATATATATATATATATATATATTTACAATGTAATAAAATTTAATATTAATTTAATTATAAAACGTTTTGAGATTAAAAAGAATATTATATATATATATATATATATATATATATATATATATATATATATATATATATATATATATATATATATATATATATATATATATATAATGAGTTGATGATTTATAGAAGCAAATGACCAAAACAATCAAAAGATTAAGTTACCCTTTAAGTGGGTTAGTTTTTCATTAATTTAAGTTTAATTATTAACAAGGGTACGAGTCACGAAACGTAAAGTACTAGTTTTCTAGGCGTATGAAAATGCGTTCGAGAAATAGGAACTGGTACATAAGTAGAGTGTCAACGTATGGGTCATCAGAACTAATATTACAAATCGACTATGTACGTAAATATAATATAATATTTAATTAATTATAAAGATTAAATATATTAAATAATTATAAACGTGTGTGTCGGCAGAGCACAAACTGGATGTGAGCTGGATTTGAGTCTCATGCGATCGCATGAGCTCTACCCACAACCCTCATGCGATCGCATGAGGGGGTAGGTGGGGTGACATCCTTTAACTACCGAACGAATGCAGTTTTGTAATTCATTTCATCATTCATCTTCGCAAGATATATAAATATATATACTAATATTATTATTAACATTAAGATTATTAATATTAATCTTATTATTGGTACTAGTATTATTAAGTAGCATTATTATTATGTATTAGACATAAAATACTACGACGAAGTCATGCGCGGGTTATTTTTCAAAACGGGGTTTATGAGCGGAATAGAGCTAAGGATAATATGGGCTATAGCTATGGAGGTTATGGGTATGGTTCATGGGTTTTGTTCGTGAGGTCAACCTAGTGTTTTTAATCTCCGTTGCGTCTATGTACCTTCCTGCAATATTGAATCTCAATATTGATACGTGAGCACTCATAACTTAACTTTTTATATATTAATAGTGTATCCCTGACTAGTGCTCGAGTATATATGATTATGCATGCTTATATGTTTAATTTTGTAGTTAAATAGTTTATGATAGATCATGAATTAAATACATATGCTACTAGGATAAGGTATATGATATGCATGTCGTTGGAAAGCTGACGAAAAATCAATAACTTTTCATTTGGGAATCGTGTGGTTTCGATGAACAGATTAAAAGATATAGTCAACTGAATTATTATTAATTTTAGTATTATTATTGTTAATATGATTAATATTACTAACGCCGTTATTATCATCGTTATAATTTTTAATCTAATAATTTATTATTATTATTATTATCATTATCATTATAAATGTTATCATTAAAAATTGTCATTTTTATTAGTATTAATATCGTTATAATCATTAAGATTATTATTAACATTATCATCATCATCATCATCATCATCATCATCATCATTATTATTATTATTATTATTATTATTATTATTATTATTATTATTATTATTATTATTATTATTATTATTATTATTATTATTATTATTATTATTATTATTATTATTATTATTATTAAAATAGTTATTAGTAATATCATTAATGTTATTATAATATTTATTATTATTAGTATCATTATCATTAGAATTAATATTAGTAACATCTAATTATTATGATTAATATTATTATCATTATGAATGCGATTTAAAAGAGGACTAAAAGCTATTAAACAAGTCGAGTAAGAAATAATGAGTATAAGTATCATGATTTAGTTAAAATAATGATAAGATTATGATTTAAATAAAATATCGTTTTTTATTATTATCATTATTATTATTAAAAGTATCGTTAAAATTAAAAAATATCAGTTTATCAAATTTACCGTTTTAATAGAAATATTATTGTTAATATAAAATATCATTATTATTATTATCATTTTAGTGTTATTATTAAAAATTATCATTTTATAATTAATATCACCACTAGTAAATAAATATTGTTATTACTATTATTAGTAATTATTATTATTTCAAAATAATATAAGTTTTTCTTATTATCAAATGAATATGTGATTCAAAGATAATTTACCACATGTAATATAATTACGTTAATAATACATACCACTATATTTTTATGATAATAAATGAAGTTTATAAATTTTATTACTTAAGATATATAAAAGTATATTTTTATAAATTTTTATATAAATTTTATTAATAAATGACTTATATTATGTACTCTAATAAAATCCAATAAATATATTTAAATATAAAAAATGACTATTTATGTTATATAATAAACATGTATAGATTTTGTAAATCATTTTGGGTCAAATTGACTTTTGTTGACTTTTGCATATCGATCTCGAGCATTAGGACTGCGATACATTATGACCTGACCTAAACTGATAGACAGATATTGACCAACATATAAATATATATACTTAATATAGATTCGTGAATCCGATGCCAACCCTGCACTTGTTCAGTGCCGTCATATGCATAATTACTACGAAATACAGTATTGTGAGTTTCATTTGCTCCATTTTTAAATGCTTTTGTAATATATATTTTTGGGACTGAGAATACATGCGCTGTTTTTATAAATGTTTGACGAAATAGACACAAGTACTAAAAACTACATTCTGTGGTTGGATTATCGAAATCGAATATCACCCCTTTAGCTTGGTAACCTAAGAATTAGGGAACAGTACCCCTAATTGACGCGAATCCTAAAGATAGATCTATGGGCCTAACAAACCCCATCCGAGGTACGGATGTTTTAGTACTTCGACTTATTATTATACAGACGAGAGGATTCTGTTTTGGGGATATTCTATATGCATCTTGTTAATGTCGGTTACCAGGTGTTCACCATATGAATGATTTTACCTTTATGCAGACGAGAGGATTTTGCTATGGGAATTATATTTATAAAATGAAAATCTTGTGGTCTATTAAAATTATGGAAATGATCGATTATGATAAACTAATGAACTCACCAACCTTTTGGTTGACACTTTAAAGCATGTTTATTCTCAGGTATTAAAGAAATCTTCCATTGTGCATTTGCTCATTTTAGAGATATTACTTGGAGTCATTTATGACATATTTCAAAAAACATTGCATTCGAGTCGTTGAGTTCAACAAGATTATTGTTAACTTATTGATAGTTTGATATATTATGAAATGGTATGCATGCCTGTTAACTTTTGATGCAATGAAAGTTTGTCTTTTAAAAAACGAATGTAATGTTTGTAAAATATATCATTTAGAGGTCAAATACCTCGTAATGTAATCATATATTATTGTATTCATCCTTGTGGATTAAGATGGGTCGTCTCATTTCAGATTACTCAACACAACTTTTCGAAAATTTTTCTAGCTAAATTTGGTGTTTTGAGATACTTTTACACATCGCTGGCGTTAACCGCCAAACACCATCAGATCTGAAAATCATGCAGTGGTTGTAGTCTTGTAGGGACGAAATCAGCATTTTTGTACAAACCACATGGACCATATCAGCAATTTTTGTACAAACAACATGGACGATTTCAGCAATTTTGTCAATAAAGGAAAGAAATAGACGACAATACCCTCACATGTCTGGCACATGACTGGAGTTAACGAAAATTTTTAACAGTCGTCAGAAATAGGGACTAAATCAACAACATTGACAAACCACTAGGAACAAATCCGTAAAAATAAAGCACAGTGACAAAACCAGCATTTTGATACAAATCACAGGGACTATTTCAACAATTTTTTCGAATATTTTAGAGTGATGAGTATGAAAGTTTTAAAAAAATTTGTTAGTTATATTCATTGTGATTTGTTAATGCTATAATAAGTTAATTTATAACATAACATTAATATAAAAGAATGTTGAGTTTAAATGTTGACTTATGTCAAGTGTTACTGAGAATTATTATTCAATATAAGAACTATAACTTTATAAGTAATTTTTTAAATAAAAAATTGATGAAAATACTTCTTCACTCATATTAGGATGAAGAGGGTTGAGATTTTAAAGATAAGTGAACTATAAAATCTATTAGTTTATATTTATATATTATTTAATTTGTATAAATTTAAAAATCTTTTAATCATATGGTATCAGTGCCTAACAACCTTTGATTCCTTTCTCTCGTTAACCTCTTTCTTTCTTGGAATTTCTTTTATCAGTCCTCAGGGTTTTCATGATTCTACTAACCATGTGTATGGTTGTCAACTTCTCAAATCTCAATATGGACTCGAATAAGTTCCTCGAGCTTGGTTCCAGCGGTTTGTTCAGTATGTCATACATGTTTGGTTTACTCACAGTTGGTGTGATACGTCTCTTTCATTTAAAGACAAAGTGGGAGTGTCACATACCTACTTCTGTATGTGGATGATATTATCATAATGGCCTCATCCATAACACTTCTTCGGCAGCTTATCTCTTCACTCATTAGAAAATTTTCCATGACATATCTTTGCCCGCTTACTATTTTTTTTATGGATTTCTGCCACTCGCAGTTCTCGGAGCATGTTTCCCTCTCAGCAAAAATATACCCTTGACATCTTGGATCAGGCTAATATGTCTAATTTTAAGCCTTGTAGCACCCCGGTTGATACTCAGTCAAAACATAGACCTAATGGATCTCATGTATCGGACCAGACTTTGTACCGCAGTTTGGCAGGAGCTTTACAGTATCTAACATTTACCAAACCTGATCTTACATAGGCAGTTCAGCAGTTGTGTTTTGTAAGTAACTAGAGGGAGGTGAATAGTTACTTAGTGTGATTTGTAAAACTTTTTCGTTTTAGAACTTGATATTACTATAGTCTGATTTGATTAGTTTGTTCACGAGTATAATAAATACAAAGATAAGAGATAAAAGAACAAACACGGAGATTTATAGTGGTTCGGGAAGATGTTAACTAATCTTTCTTAATCCACTTCTCAATTCTAACGAATTGAGAGTTAGTTTCACTATGATGCTCCAAACTCTGGGGAGTGTCCGAATACAACACTAGCTCCTCGATAAGCCGCAACTTATGAACCCTTGTGTCCCTTTGAAGAATTCACAATCACCAAATGCTCTTACCACAAGATCCTAATGCTTCCTCTAAGTGAAACCTCACATATCTTCTAGATCCCTTTATGTAAGATAGTTTACAAGTAAACTCACAATTAAGTTTACAATCACTCTTGCTTGAATCACTCTAAATAGATTACAATAATATATGAATGATATCAGTAAATGTATGGAAATGTAAGTGTAAGAGGTGAGTCTTCAAGTGCTTCAAGGTTCGGCTTTTATAGGCAAGAGAAAATTAACCCCGAATGACTGCGGCTCACCTCACGGTGAACCAAGGGTCGATCGCGTAGGTCTCTGACCTCTGAATTTGTAGCCGTTTGAGATCTTTAACTTTGTCATTTTCCCTTATTGGATGGCTGCAATTAGATGCCAAAAATATCTGAAAAGACCTGCATTATTTCTTTTATCTTGAATGTATTCTTTAAGGTTGACCTTTGCTTTAAAAGAGGAAAGTCACATTGTACTATAGGTGTGTCATTGATTTCCCTTTAAGGCAAATGCAGAATTTTGATCCCATGACAACCACAAGCTTACAAACTTCACGTCACAAGTCTTCATTCCTTTTGTCAACATTAGTTTTGCAAGTATATGCATTCATTGGTTACTTGCAACCTTCCAAATTAGACCAATTTGTTTTTATATGAAGACTTTTGGGAGTTTACACTAAACTCTTATTAAGCATGTAATTAATGCTTAATAGTTAATCAAGTGAAGAGCATCTCTTTAATTGGGACTTTAATGACCATCTAAGGTATCACTTTTAATTTAGATTTAAAATGATAACTTTTGAAAAAGAACTTTTAGCCATACTTGTGTGTTTAACACTAATCACAAGCTGAAAGTGTCATTAAGGCGTCATTAAGTGTGATTAACCAAGATTGGTGTTTTAGTGACCAAAACTCATTTGGATATGAAGGAGGCAACTATTCTAGGCATGTTTAGATAAGTTTTGTAAATTATAGATGCCCCAAAGTAGTCAAACATTTTTCGATCAAAGATCCGGACAGGAGAAATTGCGATCGACCTACGGCTGACCGTGGAGTTACCATGCACCTTCTTTCGTAGAATCAAGGTGCATGGCATCCCACGGTCTGACCCACGGTCGACCGTGGACCAAGCCATGCTCCATCAGTGTTTTTCAAATGTCTCTTTTGACTTAACGGTTTTGCGTATTGGTCGTTTACTAGAGATTGTGCAGGCTTGTGAACTTGTGTTGTTCTATACGTTGTTTAAGCACACAAGACTTGGTGTCATCATCAAAACGAAGTGGTTAACATTTGAATATTATTATTGGATCACTAACCAACATTCTCCCCCTTTTTTATGATGACAAACCTATGTAAGTGTGCTTAAGCGTATAATACAACACATGTGTTAACATCATTTACCATACATTTTCTCCTCCTTTTGTCGAAGCAAAAAGGTTAGCTCCCCAGGAACTAAGCGCGCCCTAGAGTAACGCTCCCCTTGAATGTTATATAGCGAATGTTGATATAGCTCTCCCTTGAAAAGTGCAATATAAGACTCAAAGAGAAAGGATTAGTACACACATAAGTCATAATAAGAGTACATAACGCATTACACATCATAAATCTTAATCATTAATGAACATAACTACCCGCCCTTAAGAAAATCCTAACCAACATTTCAAAGGTAATTGGCATTGGTGCTGATGGCGTCCAAGATTTCCGAATCATCAGAGTTGGATGAGAGAATTGTGATCGGAGTAACAATCCAAAAAGTAAGCGGAGTGGTTGACATGGAGCGAGGAATCTCTAGAGGAGTTATCATACCTGAAATGTCCCGTTCATAATAATTATAAAAGTTTCATATTAATTGATTTCTTTGAGAGGTTTTGACCTCTATATGAGACGTTTTTCAAAGACTGCATTCGTTTTTAAAACAAACCATAACCTTTATTTTTTCGAGAAGGTTTAAAGGACACAACCTAGATTATCAAGAAATGATAATCTGAAAATATCACACTTACACACTACCATTACATAATGGTTTACAATATTAATATGTTACAACAAAGTAAATTCTCGAATGCAGTTTTTAAACAATATTTTACAAGCATGGACTCCAAATCTTGTCATTAATTTAGTATGCAACAGCGGAAGCTCTTAACAATCACCTGAGAATAAACATGCTTAAAACGTCAACAAAAATGTTGGTGAGTTATAGGTTTAACCTATATATTTATCAATTCATAATAATAGACCACAAGATTTCATATTTCCATTTCTCATAAACAACATGCATGCATATAGCAATCTGCATTAAAAAAATCATTCATATGGTGAACACCTGGTAACCAACATAAACAAGATGCATATAGAATATCCCCATCATTCCGGGACATCCTTCGGACATGATAAAATTTTGAAGTACTAAAGCATCCGTAACCATGGATGGGGTTTGTTAGGCCCAATAGATCTATCTTTAGGATTCGCGTCAATTAGGGGCCAGTTCCCTAATTCTTAGGCTACCAAGCAAAAAGGGGCATATTCGGCTTCGATCATTCAACCATAGAATGTAGTTTCGATTACTTGTGTCTATTTTGTAAAACATTTATAAAACTGCATGTATTCTCATCCCAAAAATATTAGATTTTAAAAGTGGGACTATAACTCACTTTCATAGATTATCACTTCGTCGGAAAATAACACTTGGCCACTGGTCGATTCACGAACCTATAACAAATATATACATATATATTAAAGTATGATCGAAATATGTTCACAACATATTTTATTACGTTTTAATGATTTAAGTTTGTTAAGTTAATAGTCCAACGTTAGTAGTCCACAATTAGTTGTCAACAGTTAGTAGTACAGAAATAAATCAATATATATTATTTCGAATCAATCCACGACCCAGTGTTTACAAGTCTCAGACTCGATCACAACTCAAAGTATATATATTATTTTGGAATCAACCTCAACCCTGTATAGCTAACTCGAATATTACCGCATATAGAGTGTCTATGGTTGTTCCAAATAATATATATAGATGACATCGATATGATATGTCAAAACATTGTATACGTGTCTATGGTCTATCAAGGTTACATAATATATGTTAGACTACATGTATAATACAATATAAGTTAGTTAAGTTATGGTTAGTATAGATTTTTGAAATTCATCCCGTAGTCAAATTAACCATTTCTTCGTTTTAAATCCGTTTCGAGTGAATCAAATTGCTATGGTTTCATATTGAATTAAAATTTATGAAACTAAACAGAGAAAATATAAGTTTATAGTAGGAAATATAAGCTACAAGTTATTTTTGTAAGAGGTAGTCATTTCAGTCGAAAGAACGACGTCTTGATGATCAATTTGAAAAAACATACTTCCACTTTGAGTTTAACCATGATTTTTGGATATAGTTTCATGTTTATAAGAAAAATCATTTTCCCAGAAGAATAACTTTTAAATCAAAGTTTATCATAGTTTTTAATTATCTAACCCAAAACAGCCCCCGATTTTACTACGACGGCGTATGTCCAGTTTTACGGTGTTCTTCGTATTTTCAGGTTTTAAATCATTAAGTTAGCATATCATATAGATATAGAACATGTGTTTAGTTGATTTTAAAAGTTAAGTTAGAAGGATTAACTTTGTTTGCGAACAAGTTTAGAATTTAACTAAACTATGTTCTAGTGATTACATGTTCAAATCTTCGAAAAAAGATAGTTATATATATATGAATCGAATGATGTTATGAACATCATTACTACCTCAAATATAGTATTTAAACCTACTAGAAGTGACAAGAAATGATCTAGCTTCAAAGGATCTTGGATGGCTTGAAAGTTCTTGAAGTAGAATCATGACACGAAAACAAGTTCAAGTAAGATTTTTTTACTCAAATAAAAATAGTTTATAGTTATAGAAATTGAATCAAAGTTTGAATATGAGTATTACCTTGAATAATAAAGATAACCTACTGTAAATAACAAAGGTTTCTTGATCTTGGATGATTACTTGGATTGGATTAGAAAGCTTGGAAGTAATCTTGTAAACTTGGAAGTGTTTATGAAGTGTTCTTGAGTAGTTGTTTTGTATGTTGATCTATGTATGGATTTTTGAGCTAGATTTTGATGAAGATGATGAAGAACACTTAGAACAATATGAGAGAACTTGAGAGAGAGTAGTTTAATGAATGTAAGTTGCAAAATGAAAGTGTTATTGGTGATGCTCATTCACATGAATGGAGGCTTGTCATATAGCCTCCATTAGTTTGTAATTTTGTGAGATATTTCATGCTAGTTGCCAAATAATGGTTCCCACATGTGTTGGTGACTCACAAGGGCTACTAAGAACTGATCATTGAAGTGTATATACCAATAGTAAATACATCTAAAAGCTGTGTATTGTACGAGTACGAATACGGGTGTATATGAGTAGAATTGTTGATAAAAATGAATGAGAATGCAATTGTAAGCATTTTTGTTAAGTAGAAGTACTTTGATATGTGTCTTGAAGTCTTTCAAAAGTGTACTAATACATCTTAATATACTACATGTATATACATTTTAAATGAGTCGTTAAGTCATCGTTCGTCGTTACATGTAAGTGTTGTTTTGAAACCTTTAAGTTAACGATTTCATTTAATGTAGTTAATTCATTGTTTATTATATCTAATGATATTTTAAATTATCATATTATCATGATAACATGGTGTATGAATATATCTTAGTACGATATATATATATTAAAACGTTATTACAACGATAATCGTTACATATATCGTTTCGAGTTTCTTAATTCAATAATCTCATTTTTATGTATATCACTCATTGTTAATATACTTAGTGATATATTTACTTATCATAATTTCATGTTAACCATATATATATATCCATATATATATATCCATATATATATATCATCATGTAGTTTTTACAAGTTTTTAACGTTCGTGAATCGCCGGTTAACTTGGGTGGTCAATTGTCTATATAAAACCTATTTCAATTAATCAAGTCTTAACAAGTTTGATTGCTTAACATGTTGGAAACATTTAATCATGTAAATATCAATTTCATTTAATATATGTAAACATGAAAAAGTTTGGGTCACTACAGTACCTACCCGTTAAATAAATTTTGTCTCTAAATTTTAAGCGGATGGAAGTGTTGACGCATCTTCTGGAAATAGGTACGGGTATTTCAGCTTCATCTGATCTTCATGCTCCCAGATGAACTCGAGTCCTCTACGAGCATTCCATCGAAACTTAACAATTGGTATCTTGTTTTGCTTAAGTCTTTTAACCTCACGATCCATTATTTTGACGGGTTCTTCAATGAATTGTAGTTTTTTGTTAATTGTAATCTCGTCTAATGGAATGGTGAGATCTTCTTTAGCAAAACATTTCTTCAAATTTGAGACGTGGAAGGTGTTATATACACCCGCGAGTTGTTGAGGTAACTCAAGTCGGTAAGCTACTGGTCCGACACGATCAATAATCTTGAATGACCCAATGTACCTTGGATTTATTTCCCTCGTTTACCAAATCGAACAACGCCTTTCCAAGGTGAAACCTTAAGCATGACCATCCCTCCAATTTTAAATTCTATATCTTTTCTCTTAATGTTCGCGTAGCTCTTTTGTCGACTTTGGGCGATTTTCAACCGTTGTTGAATTTGAATGATTTTCTCGGTAGTTTCTTGGATTATCTCTGGACCCGTAATTTGTCTATCCCCCACCTCGCTCCAACAAATGGGAGACCTGCACTTTCTACCATAAAGTACCTCAAACGGTGCCATCTCAATACTCGAGTGGTAACTGTTGTTGTAGGAAAACTATGCTAACGGTAGATGTCGATCCCAATTGTTTCAAAATTAATAACACATGCTCATAGTATGTCTTTAAGTGTCTGTATCGTCCTTTCACTCTACCCATCAGTTTGTGGGTGATAGGCAGTACTCATGTCTAGACGAGTCCCCAATGCTTGTTGCAATGTCTGCCAAAACCTTGAAACAAATCTGCCATCCCTATCAGAGATAATAGAGATTGGTATTCAATGTCTGGAGATAACTTCCTTCAAGTAAAATCGCGCCAACTTCTCCATTTTATCATCTTCCCTCATTGGCAGAAAGTGTGCTGACTTGGTGAGACGATCGACTATTACCCAAATAGTATCATAACCACTTGCAGTCCTTGGCAATTTAGTAATGAAATCCATGGTAATGTTTTCCCATTTCCATTCCGAGATCTCGGGTTGTTGAAGTAGACCTAATGGTTTATGATGTTCAGCTTTGACTTTAGAACACGTCAAACATTCTTCTACATATTTAGCAATATCGGCTTTTATACCCGGCCACCAAAAGTGTTTCTTGATATCTTTGTACATCTTCCCCGCTCCGGAATATATTGAATACCTGGTTTTATGGGCTTCCTTAAGTACCATTTCTCTCACATCTCCAAACTTTGGTACCCAAATTCTTTCAGCCCTATACCGGGTTCTGTCTTCCCTAATATTAAGATGTTAATCCGATCCTTTGGGTATTTCATTCTTCAATTTTTGTTCTTTTAAAACTCTATTTTGTGCCTCCTTTATTTGAGTAGTAAGGTTAGTACGAATAATTATATTCATAGCTTTTACTCGTATAGGTTCTCTGTCCTTTCTATTCAAAGCGTCGGCTACCACATTCGCCTTTCCCGGGTGGTAATGAATCTCAAAGTCGTAATCATTCAACAATTCAATCCACCTACGCTGCCTCATGTTTAGTTGTTTCTGATCAAATATATGTTGGAGACTTTTGTGGTCGGTATATATGATACTTTTAACCCCATATAAGTAGTGCCTCCAAGTCTTTAATGCAAAAACAATAGCGCCCAATTTCAAATCGTGAGTCGTATAATTTTGCTCGTGAATCTTCAATTGTCTGGACGCATAAGCAATTACCTTCGTTCGTTGCATTAATACACAACCAAGCCCTTGCTTCGAAGCGTCACAATAAATCACAAAATCATCATTCCCTTCAGGCAATGACAATATAGGTGACGTAGTTAGCTTTTTCTTTAACAATTGAAACGCTTTCTCTTGTTCATCCTTCCATTCAAATTTCTTCCCTTTATGCATTAATGCAGTCAAGGGTTTTGCTATTTTGGAAAAATCTTGGATGAATCTTCTGTAGTAACCAGCCAGTCCTAAAAATTGACGTATATGTTTCGGAGTTTTTGGGGTTTCCCACTTTTTAACAGTTTCAATCTTTACCGGATCCACCTGAATACCTTCTTTGTTCACTATGTGACCGAGGAATTAAACTTCTTCCAACCAAAATGCACACTTTGAAAACTTAGCGTACAATTTTTCTTTCCTCAACAACTCTAGCACTTTTCTCAAATGTTCTTCGTGCTCTTGATCATTCTTTGAGTAAATAAGTATGTCATCGATGAAAACAATGACAAACTTGTCAAGGTATGGTCCACACACTCGGTTCATGAGGTCCATGAACACAGCTGGTGCGTTAGTCAAACCAAACGGCATAACCATAAACTCGTAATGACCGTAACGCGTCCTGAAAGCAGTCTTCGGAATATCATCCTCCTTCACCCACATTTGATGATACCTGGAACATAAATCGATCTTCGAATAAACCGACGAGCCTTGTAGTTGATCAAATAAGTCGTCGATTCTCGGTAGTGGGTAACGGTTCTTGATGGTAAGTTTGTTCAACTCTCGGTAGTCGATACACAACCTGAGTGTACCATCCTTCTTTTTGACAAACAGAACAGGAGCTCCCCATGGTGATGTACTTGATCGTATGAAACCACTCTCTAAAAGTTCTTGTAATTGGCTTTGGAGTTCCTTCATTTCGCTGGGTGTGAGTCTGTATGGAGCACGAGTTATTGCTGCAGCTCCTGGCACGAGATCTATTTGAAATTCAACAGATCGGTGTGGAGGTAGTCCCGGTAATTCGTTCAGAAATACGTCGGGAAATTCTTTTGCGACGGGAACATCATTGATGTTCTTTTCTTCGGGTTTGACTTCTTCGATGTGTGCCAGAACGGCATAGCAACCTTTTCTTATTAGCTTTTGTGCCTTCAAATTACTTATAAGATTTAGCTTCGTGTTGCTCTTTTCTTCGTACACCTTTAAGGGTGTTCCTTTTTCTCGTACAATGTGAATTGCATTTTTGTAACATACGATTTCTGCTCTCTCTCCTTTTTTAACCAGTCCATGCCGATTATCACATCGAAACTCCCTAACTCTACTGGTATCAAATCAATCTTAATCGTTTAGCTAACCAGTTTAATTTATCGATTCTGACATATATTATCTGCTGTAATTAATTTACCATTTACTAATTCAAGTAAAAATTTATTATCCAAAGGCGTCAATGGACCACTTAATTTAGCACAAAAATCTCTACTCATATAGCTTCTATCCGCACCCGAATCAAATAAAACATAAGTAGATTTATTGTCAATAAGAAACGTACCCGTAACAAGCTCCGAGTCTTCCTGCGCTTCTGTCGTATTAATATTGAAAACCCTTCCGCGGCCCTGCCCATTTGTATTCCCCTTATTCGGGCAATTTCTATTAATGTGGCCCGATTTTCCACATCCAAAACAAACTATGGCGGCATTATTTATTCCGACATTTTTTGTTCTTTTAATTCTGTTATTTATTGGTCCGTAAACCTCACACTTCGTCGCACTATGACCATTTCTTTTACACCTAGTGCAAAATGTCGTGCAGAACCCATTCTGGTGGTACTCTTTACACCTTTGGCATGGCTGTTTCTGGTTTTTGTTGCCATTGTTGTTATTGAGATTGTTGTTGGGATTGTTATTGTTGTTGAAACAGTTGTTGTAGTTGTTGTTGTGGTTGGGACGTTTGTTGTAGTTATTGTTAGGATTGCGGTTATTGTTGCGATTGTTGTTGCAGTTGTTATTAATGTTATTGCGATTGTAATTATGGTTGTTGTATTGGTGACCTTTTTCACTGTTTTCTTCCCACTTTCTCTTGACTAGTTTTATGTTGGCCTCTTCGGCTGCCTGCTCTTTAATTCTTTCCTCAATCTGGTTTATGAGTTTGTGAGCCATTCGACTTGCCTTTTGTATGGAGGCGAGCTCGTGTGAACTCACATCTTCTTGAATTCTTTCCGGTAACCCTTTTACATATGCGTCGATCTTCTCTTCTTCATCTTCAAACGCTCTTAGACATAATAGGCACAACTCTGTGAATCGTCGTTCGTACGTGGTAAAGTCAAAACCTTGTGTTCGTAATCCTCTAAGCTCTACCTTAAGCTTATTGACCTCGTTTTTGGGACGGTACTGCTCATTCATCAAGTGCTTGAATGTTGACCACGGTAGTGCGTAAGTAGCATCTTGTCCCACTTGCTCGAGATAGCTGTTCCACCATGTTAATGCAGCACCTGTGAAGGTATGCGTAGCGTACTTTACTTTGTCTTCTTCAGTGTACTTACTTATGGCAAACACCGATTCGACCTTCTCGATCCACCGTTTTAATCCGATTGGACCCTCGGTTCCATCGAATTCCAGAGGTTTACAGGCAGTGAATTCTTTGTAGGAGCATCCTACACGATTTCTTGTGGAATTAGTTCCACTGCTAGAACCAGAGTTATTGCTGTTATTTTGCATTGCGGCCTGTACTGCGGCTATGTTCGCAGCAAGGAAAACACGGAAGTCTTCCTCACTCATGTTCAAGTTCTGACGAGTCGTCGGTGCCATTTCCTTCAAAAATAGCAAAAAGAATTGAGTTAATCATATAGAATTTAAGAGTAGTCAACAGTATTTCGTAGCATAATATGAACTTATTTATAAAAGCTTTTTCTTCATATTAGCGTTTTATAGTTTTAATTCGGGTAGTACCTACCCATTAAGTTCATACTTAGTAGCTACTATACAATTCAACTACTACGATTCTATATGAAAAACTAAATACAATGATATTTCGCATTCAAACCTTTATACAATATTTTTACAAATTTACAATACCGTTATTTTACATATAGCATGAAGTATAGCACACAATAACTTTGATACAAGGCAGTTGCGAAGACAATTCTAGTTAATACGCATGTCGTTCAGCAAAGGCAATAAAGACATGTAATTCATAAGTCCAGAAACAAGTCATGCATTCGGGTTTTACTATTATTATTTCCCATCCTTGGTCTTGTGGAAAATAACTGTTGTGACCGTTGGCTAGGCAGCATGTTGTAACGTCGTCAAAAGGACGAGGGTTACGTAATGCCCAACAGCCCCGTAACAATCTAAAAACCTTGTTTCTCTCCCCAACTACCGAATCCGTCATTTGTGGGAATGTTTTATTTAGCAGTTGTAATCCGATGTTCTTTTTCTCAATTTGGTGAGAAGCGAACATCACTAACCCGTAAACATAACATGCTTCTCTAAGTTGCATGTTGGAAGCTCTTTCTAAAGAACGAAGTCCTATGTTGGGATATGTGGAGTCAAAATAGGCTCTCAACCCGTAGCATAAAATTGCATTTGGGTTTCCCGCATTTAAAGATTTAAAGTAAACACAGCGTAACTTAAAGTCTCCCCAATGTGATATGCCCCATCTTTCAAAGGAAAGCCTTTTATAAACTAAGGCATACCTGGAACGTCTTTCAAATGTTTGACAAACTAATTTCGCCATAAATGTAACAACCCTGATTTTTCCGTTACTTTCGTTAACCTTCCGTTAGTTTATTTAACGGCGATTATTTAACTTTTATGTGTTTACATGTATTAAATACGTACTTGACCTTTGGAGGGTTTCAATAATTGATATGGGTTGATATTAATTCAAATAAATATTTCGGATAATGAAATACGATAAAAACGATACGATTTTGATAAAAGCTTTTTGAGCAATGAAACGCTCGGGTTTATTTTAATAATTAATTTTATTAATTATTAACTTTTAAAAATATTTAATTTATTAGGTGTTTAATAAATTAAGCGATTGGTTGCGTTTAACGATCGGATTAGCGTTTCGGGCCTTCGGTACGACAAAACGACACTTAACGGACCACGAATACACTGGATTACAAAACGAGAGCCCAGGAACCCATGGTGGGCCCCATTCGGCCTCCCCCTCCCCCTCACCCCCTTATTTTGTTAATTTTTGACTAGTGGAGGGACTTATGTGCAATTTAGGATAATTAGGGCTAGTATTTAAGGCTTGTGTTTAACCTAAATAGCATTATTAAAAATATAACGCAGTTTTATTCTCTCCCTCTCCCCAAAACCGTCGACCACTATCACCCTACTACCACCATCAATTTTTGATTTTTAGATTAAACCTTGAACACGAAAGTTGCAATTCTCGATCTCCTCTACGCGTTGATATAATTCTTTTAGCGATCAAAGGTATAATTGCATGAACCCTAATTCTTAAAAATCTGATTTTTATAAAGTTTCATAGTTATGTTGTCAATTGCTCAAGTCTATACGCGTACGTGTTAATTGTAATCGTTATTTTGATTGTTTGATGCGCTAGGGTTTAAAAATGAATTTGTTATTGCATGATCAGTGATTTTAAGTTTTTCAAATGTTAATTATTATGTTATAATCAGATTCCTTGCAAAAAACTATTGAGTTTAGGCTTTGGATTCGCTTGATTTCGTTTTCGTATGATTAAGTTATGTCGATTTGAATTATCGTTGTGTTATTGTTGCTTGATCAGAAATATGGTATTGATAGAAAATGAATTGGCATGTGAGACTTATATCATTGGAAATATAATTTAAAAACACTCAAGTTAGACTAGGATATCATGTCGTTTGCTTATGTATAGCCCGAGATATGCTACAATTAGTGTAAATGAAGTTTTATACAGCACTTGCATGAAAATAACCTTGTATGATAAAATGTGTTAACTTATGTGATTGAAGCTTTGTATATTTGAAAAATAGACAAAAATTACTTCATCTTTCATGTAGATATCATAGGCTAATTGTATCTAGATCTTCGGATAATCGTATGCGAATGTGACTAACGAAATGGGAATCGAATCTATAAATTGAACACGGTTTTGTACTTTGTGAATTTTGTATATTGATTGAGCATGTATGCTTCTAGAAAAATGAAACTTAATATGATATGTGACTTATTGTTAGTTTATGTCAATCTCTGAAATCTTATGCATTGGGCACAATAGAGCCATACTTTATGTGAATTATGATTTGAACTGAAAACTGAATGATCAACTTGCACGAATAAACTGTACAAATTGGCTAAACAAAAGTGGCTATATTTTTGATATGTGTTACTTTGATTTGTCCTTGAACTATGGCCACTGGTCTTGTATCAATTGCATGTTTCTAACTCCGGTTATAGCCGAAATGAAATCAGTGCGCGGTCAGAAACTGACCTGGCAAACCCCAAATGTATTCCTTCTGATTCCTGACTTTTAATTGTCGTATGAGTCCCTGGCTGGACTTTTTGGAATTGATTTTGAGTCTAGTTATGATCTAGAGTTTGTCATATTTACTTGAATTTTGTACTATGAGATATTGTGCTAAGTGTGCTACGTGTTCGTAAATTTGGTGCATGACGATAAACTGAAATTGTAAAAATGATTATTCATGACCTAAAACGTATTGTATGACTTAGTTTTGACATTTTGACCAATATTTGACATGAACCTACTGATTTTGACTTTAGTTGACTACATTGACCAAGTTTGACTTTCGGTTTGACTTCGGTTGACTTTGTTTGACTTGCATGATATAGTTGACTTTTACTTTAAATCGCGTTGAGTCGAGCAATAAGACAATGTACACTATGAAACCACACTTATATAAGATACATATATTGACCAACCTACATACGTATACTTAGGTTACACTACTCGGGTCTAAACCGTACAAGTCATTTGTCTTTCATTCCGAGCTTATTCAAAGGTGAGTCTACAGTCCCGCTTTTTACATGTTTTCAGGGATGAGAATACACGCTGTTATATTTACATTTTCAAATGCTTTATATTGACATGAGTACTACACATATGCATAATGAGTTTGTTCAAAAAACCTCTAGCTTGAATACTTTTAATACCATTGGTAAGCACAATTTAGATGGACGGATCCGTTAGGTTGACAACCTCACCCACTATAAAAGCAGTGGTGCATTTACTTTGAACATTTAATACATCTGAACAATGTATAACATTTTACGAGATAAGGTGGGTATAGTGGATATACTCGGGTCTTTGCTAGTATTCAGGTGCTCGGTTTATGCTTGCGATAGAATCTTGTGGTCAATGAAATTAAACTATTTTTCTGATAACTGTTTTTCAGACATTGTTACGTTAATTTAAACCTGTAGATTCACCAACATTATTTGTTGACCTATTTTTGCGTGTTGTTATTCTCAGGTCCTTAAGAGGTATGCTTCCGCTGTGTTTGCTGCATGTCTGGCCGTGGAGTCAGCATTTGATTTTAAAGAACATTATTTACTTTCGCATTTAAAACTTTTATACTGTTTAAATACTGTTGGCTTGTGGTTACGATCACAACAGTGTTTCTATTTTGGGATTTCTGACTTTTGTTTTTGAAAGTTATTAATTTAAATAAAATTAAATGCGATTGCTTTAAACGTCTCATATAGAGGGCGTAACTGTTAACTGTGGGACCGGAATTAATACGCCGTCAGATGGTATTTTGGCGGGGTGTTATAGTTGGTATCAGAGCTAACGGTTCGTAGGGAAACTAGGACTTGCATTAGTGTGTCTAATTTGGACATTAGGATGCCTTGATGAGTCTAGACTACGACCGGGACTTAGCCATTACATGAGTACTTTGTGACTAACGTTATTTACTTGACTAATCTGTTTTGTTTGTGTTCTTGTACTATGAGTTAGATGTCACAGGATTCAGGAAGCAGTGACAGCGACTCCAGTGTGGCTGAGGTGAATGCTCCAGCCCCAACACCAGTACTTGCTCCGCATCGGATACCTAACCATCCCGTGAACCTTTATGCGTTGGATTTGGTTCATACTAACCGTAACAGGGATATTGTTGATCGTGTTAACGCCTTGAGCGATATTGCTAGGACATATCCGCACCTCGATGATCTAGAGAGGATGGAGGAAAGAGTCACAGGTATAAATACTTATACGTACGAGGCTGAAGCAAGGTTCGTTGAGATGGCGAGATTGATAGCAGCCTTAACTGCCAGGGTTGCTGCGTTAGAGGCGGGACGTAATAGGCCGAGGAATGATGGACCTGCCTTCCGTACCCGACAGAAGAGGAAGTGAAGGGTCGTTGACCATGAGCTTCTTATCCTTTTTCATCCGCCATACCTTCTTTAATTGATGATATAAGACTTACCGGGTGTTATAAACCGGGCTATTAGCACATTATGTTTATTGTTTGGTTTACTACTTTGGAATTTGGTTTATCACTCTTGGATTATACTTATATTAATGGTGGATTATGCTATTGGTAACTATTATCTTTTATTGCATGTGGTAATATTTTGTATTTAGTAACTTGTATGATCATAATACTTGTGTTATGTTATACTACTACTATTGCCATTAATGTTACTACTTAGTGTTACTATCACCACTATCACTACATAATACTAGTACCACTACTACTACCACTAGTGTTACTACTAACACTACTAACACTATTATCACTACTTACACTACTTCTCACTACTAGCGAATCTTTTTGTACTATTATTTACTAGTCTTCAACACTCGTTGCTAGTATATTTTTAATAACTCTATTTTTCATTGATCTTACCTTGATGTATCGTTTGTGTAGAAGGAGACCATGTTTACTACGGAAATGCTCGAGGCTCAATTAGAAGAACTCGTTAACCAGCGTGTGACGGAAGCTCTTATAGCTGCAGGTTTTGATTGCACGATTAAGAAATACTATCCTCGACGAGAGCGGATAAGATGGGAAAATGAACTTCTGAACCTAAGGGTCATTGGAAATGACATTGCTAGTTACACTACCCGATTCCGGGAACTATCGTTGCTTTGCCCACATTTGGTCTCATCAACGGAAAGAGCAATCGAGAGGTACATGTCGGGATTGCCGATGGAAGTGTTTGGTTTTATCCTTTCCCATCAACCAAAGACAATACTCGAAGTCATCAACATGGCGATAAACAGGATGAAGCAAGTTAGCCGATCGGAAGGAAAAGAGGTGCTTGTTACAGGGAATGAAGTTAATGGAAAAAGAAAACGAAGTGAGAACATTGTTAGGAGTCTCGCACAGAATCGAGGTGGGAAGCAAGAGATGCCCCGTAACTTTGAGAAGGGATCTTCGTCCAACACGAATTACAAGGGAAAACTTCCCTTGTGTGGAAGATGCGGAAAGCACCATTGATGTGCAGCGGGGTGTATATAAAATAGTTATTAATTTTAGCAGGAAATACTATTAAATACGATACAATTTTACACAAGATATTTATTTATTTATAGAATGGATATACTTAAACCTTGCTACAACACTTATAGGCAGTGTACCTAATCGTACAGTAGTGTAGTTTTTAGTAAGTCCGGTTCGTTCCACAGGGAATCTTTTTTAAACAAAGCTCAACGCTATATTAATTTACTTTTATAAAAATACAAACATATATATAAGTAATATTATTATTATAAAGGGGGGTTTTTACCGTTTAATGACCGGTTTGTCGATTTTAAAACTTTAGTCGCAGTTAAAACCTAATGTAAAATATTAAATAAATAAAAGACTTAATTTAAAGCGTAAAATAAATAACGATAATGAAATTGCGAATAATAAAAGTGCGATAAAATAAACTTGCGATAATTAAAAAGGACGATAATTAAAAGTGCGATTAAATACAATAACAATAAAAGTACGATAATTAGAAGTGCAATTAAATATAAAATAAAGGAAATTAAATATGAAATAAAAGAATTATGCTTATTTAAACTTCCGTAATCATGATGTTTGACGTGTTGATTTTAGTTTTATGCCCATGGGTTAATTGTCCTTTGTCCTGGATTATTTAATATGTCCGTATGGTTTTTGTCCATAACAGTCCATCAGTCATAAATATAAAGTGCGAGTGTCCTCGTCAAATTATTCTTATACCCGAAGTTAAATATTCCAACTAATTGGGGATTTAAACTGTAACAAGATTTTAATACTTTGTTTAATAATTACACCAGGATGTCGACTGAGTGTAACCCAAGGTTTTAATATTTTGTTATCAATTATACCAAGTGTCCTTTGTACATAATTTCACCCCTGTTTTAATTATTCTAGTGGCTATTAATCCATTCCCGTGTCCGGTTAAATGAACAATTATTCGTACATATAAATACCCCGCCCATCGTGTCCGATTGAGTGTATATGGTAAATTATAGGGACGCCCAATTGTAAATCTTTATATTAACATTAACAAACTATCATTTAGTTAAACAAATATAAAGCCCATTAATAGCCCATAGTCTAATTTCCACAAGTGTCGTTCTTTTGTCCAAACCCCAATTATGGTACAAAGCCCAATTACCCAATTTTAGTAATTAGCCCAACATCATGATTACTTCGTTTTAAATAAGCATAATAATAACTTAGCTACGAGACATTAATGTAAAAAGGTTGAACATAACTTACAATGATTAAAAATAGCGTAGCGTTACACGGACAGAATTTCGACTTACACCCTTACAACATTTGCTAACATACCCTTATTATTAGAATTATAATTAAAATTAAAATTAAAATATAAATTATAAATATAAATATATCGTATGAATGAGGAGAAAAAAGATGATGAAAATGATCAGAATTCGGTTTGCTTTATAGGGAGTTTCAAAACTGGGGGCTCCGCGACTCGCGGCCATTTTGGCCTTCAAACTCCGCGAGTCGCGGAGTTTGTTTTTACAGCTCACCCCTTTGGAGTCTTTCTCTGCCGACGGTTTTTATTTATAAATATAATATATATATAATTAATATAATTAATTATATATTATATTATATTTATATACATAGTTAACTTGTAATTTTTAGTCCGTTGCGTCGAGCGTTAAGAGTTGACTCTGGTCCCGGTTCCGGATTTTCGAACGTCCTTGCGTACAATTTAATATCTTGTACTTTGCGTTTTGAATCTTGTACTCTTGTAATTTCGAGACGTTTCTTATCAATAATTGGAACCTTTTTGATTGTCTTTTGTACTTTTGAGCTTTTTGGTCGTTTGCGTCTTCAATTCGTCGAATCTGTCTTTTGTCTTCACCTTTTATTATTTAAACGAATATCACTTGTAAATAGAACAATTGCAACTAAAAGCTTGTCTTTCTTGAGGAATAATGCTATGAAATATATGTTCGTTTTTAGCATTATCAAATATTCTCACACTTGAGCGTTGCTTGTCCTCAAGCAATATCGTCTTGAAATATTAGAATCACTTCTTTATTCTTCACACTTTGTACATCAGTGATTTCTATACGGCGGTATAAACAATGGTAGTAACGATATGGTTTGCAGTCCCACATGACTATAAAAATTTAGATCCATTAAGGAAATTGGATCTTTATGAAAACATTTGATCTTTTGAAAATTAAATCTAGTTTTTACCCTAGATAAGTTTTCCGGGATAACCCTTTACCGGTGTTTGCAAAATATTTTTGTGGGTTTGGTGGGTTTCAGATTTGAAAATTTTAGCTCAAAACTTATGGTTTTGTGTCACCCACTTGCTAACCTTGTATTTGGAAAGCAACACGTCCAGTTTACTTGTCCCGTATATTACCTTTCGGTAAACTACCGTCCGGTTGAAAGGAAAGCGTTGAACAAGCAACTGTTAAGGCAATCTCTCCTGACATGCTTTTAATTATGGTCTATAACGTGTCGGGCGCAATTACTATCCTTGGTAGGAGCAATAGTAAAGCTTACCCTTATAATTTTTCGGTATGGCACAAGGTCCTGTCTTTGACCACTATGCAACCACCGTTCTTACGGTTGACACCCGTTTTAGTTCAGGTGACCTAATGAATTCCAGGTGAATTCCTAGGATTTTACGTTCAATGGTAATGAACGCATTGAAAATAGGGTTTTCAGAAAACAAATCGGTTTGTAATTTTGATCAAAATATTTTCTCGTTCAAGCTCAAGTTTAGATATCATTGAATTCCATGAGTTTGAATTCTCAATCTTTAAGGTCAATCTCTAGGATTGAGTAATATCAGTCTTAAAAGCTGATTTTTAATCTTTAAGGAGATTATCCTTTCTGGGGATCTGATTCATTAGTCTTATCAAGCTAATTTGCATGGTGCCCCCCCATTTTACAAGATAAATCCTTCTCATGGTTAGGATAAATCTGACCACTTGGCGACCCTGTTTAATGCTGAGGTCCGTGGATTTCCTGCTGATTTTAGTGATGACTTTTCTAGATTTTTCGTCAACCTACAGCTGGTCTGGACGACAACTTCATGACCTAAATCAAGAAGCGCGTGTCTTTTTCGGAAGACTTTACTTCCTTTTAATGATGGAATTGATTCATCGTGTAGATCCATCTCTTCTTTTCTTTCATCGGGTAAAACAGTTTAGTTTAGTCCAAAGCAAAAGTATTTTCAGTTATTTGTTACAGATATATGTGACATATGTTTAAGATAACTTGGTAAATTTTCCCACACTTGGCTTTTATTTTCCTTTTTATCGTCCGCTATTCCATTTTAAATGAATTTTAACATTTTGGTTTGTTTCTCAATTTATGTCCTTTTTGAGGTAACAATAATTTCGGTGTTAAAACCTAGTTTTATCGTTCATAAATATGTATAAACATGATTTTTAGTTCATTTAATTGAAAATTTTGAAAAAATTTACTAGAATTGGGTAGTCAGTATATAAGACCAGGGCTGTTCTTTATTATCAGAGAGCACTAGATTCTAATACAACTACTGCTTTACTAGTATTTTTAATGGTAACCAAGTGTATAAAGTAAAAATTTTTAAAATCCGAAAGAATTTAACCCCTTCCCACACTTAAGATCTTGCAATGCCCTCATTTGCAAGAAATCAGTAACAATTTAAATTATTGAGGGTGATTTGTGTGAAAATGATTAAATTTTACCAAAGTTTCCAAATATATTGGCGTTTGTTTGCTGAATGATAAATGGTGCACATCATTTGTTCATTCCGTCTTGTTGTTATTTCACATATATTTTGCATCTTGTCGTCAAAATTAGTTGCTTTTGCTGAACTTAATGCCAGTCTTTGAAAATGCGTTGTTTTACCCTGTTGTGTACATAAGATAAACTGCAAACATATATACATATTTTTGAAGTTTGGTATATTACCCCACATTCAAAAATTATTAAAATCTAAGAATAAAAGTTAGATAATTATAAAAATGATTACAATATTAACAAAAGTATTAAACGTATCAATAATTACAAATTACAAAAAAAAATAAAACTAAGTATACTAGGGATGATACTGGTACCAATAGGGGTTCCAGGCATAACCATAGGTGCTATAGAATGCTTCGGCAGGGTTATACGTAGGATATGGTGGCTGCATCTCTATAGACTAAGGAGGGAAGATGGGTTTCAGTGTAGGAATATAGTTTCTACCTATATGTTGGCAATGAGCTATGATTTGGTTCTGATGAACTTGCCAATCTTCAAATGCTCTCTGTCTAGCATTTTCGTATTCCTGAGAAGCTATAAACCTTTGCATTTCTTGCATCTCATTCCCCCCTCCTACATTACCTTGCTGTTGGTTTCTCTCCACCTGTGGATGTCTACCATGGTATTGTACTGCGGCGTTATTTCGCCTCTTCAAAACTTTCGCACCATGGTATACATTTAAACCTATAGTATCGCGGGGTTCCGGTTCTTCTACTAATAATCCCCCCTGACTTATATCCACACCGAGATATTCACCAATCAAAGTAATAAAAATACCACCTCCTATTATGCTATGCGGTCGCATCCCCCGAACCATAACTGATAAATAATAACCCACACAATATGGTATACTTACAGCGCTTTGTGGGTCTCGAATACACATATGGTAAAACAAATCTTGTTCATTTACCTTTTCCTTGTTCTTACCCCTTTGTGTAATCGAATTAGCTAAAAACCTATGAATCACTCTTAATTCGGCTCTATCTATATCCAAATAAGAGTAATTTCCCCCTTTGAAATGGTGATGGCTTGTCATTTGACTCCACACACCGTGTGTATCAAAATTTTCATCTATCTTTCTACCGTTTAGTATCAACCCTCTACAATCGGCAGATGCTAACTCCTCAGGCTTATATATACATAAAGCCTGAGCCATGTCCAGTAAAGACATGTGGCGCATCGAACCGCCTAACAAAAATCTAATAAAAGAACGATCGGTTAAACTAGCTACCCGATCATTCAACTGTATACTACATAACAATTCTTCACACCATACTTTATATACAGGTCTACGCATGGTGAATAAACGTACCCAGTCATTAAAAGTAGAATTACCATACCTCTGTACAAGTAATTCCCTAATTGGCCCGGCCAATTCTACAGCTTCTAAGGGTCCCCATTCTATGACCCTCGGTACCTCAACAACCTTAGAATGAAGAGTATGCAAACCCCTTTGGTATTTTGGATAATCTATCCAAAGTCTGTCAAATCTCAGGTTCGGGTGCAACTCTTCCAAGTGCATATCGGAAAAGGTCATGACTGGATGAGGTATATCCTGCTTGTAGTAGTTATCCACCTCCTGTTGTTTCACATTCTCAGCAGGAGCATTGCGGGCTTGGGATGAAGATTCACCCCTTTCAGTCTGCAAAACACATCAAACACAATTTTTGTGCATCCAAATATGCATTAGTGTCAGCAAAATCATCAATCAAAATAATTACAATGACATTATCAATTTATATCAAACTTAAGCTCATTTTCACATTTTTATCAAATCTACACTTTTTCAAATAAGCATATACGAAAATGTTCGCCAAGTTCATAAGCATTCAACTCAAATAATATGTCAAAATAATCATTACTTTCAATTAAACAAGTCTCAAATGGCATTATCTTTCAAAAATCAAGTTCATGAATTTTAGACTTGAAAAAGTCCACTTTAATTCTCAAAATCATGTTTAGGCTCAAAGTTTGGATCATTTAACTACCTAGACATGTTACACTACTCAATTTAGCAATAATTCATGACAAAAATCGGCCATAACCTGTTTATATCAAAAAGCCTCAAATTTGCTCAAGAACACAAACCCTAGATTACTCAAAATTTGAAGTTTAAGGCTTCTAATCATGTTAAACAGCATCAATCTAGGTTATACAAGCATAATACATAAACAATTTAAGCCTAATTACACTAAAAAGCATCAAAATCAAATTGGGAAAAAAAATTGCTCAAGAACACTAATTTCGGATTAAATGGTGTTTAGGTGTAGAAATTTACCGTTTTTCTTGAGTAATTCCTAGATAGCATCCTTCTCAACATGATTTTAGTAAAAAAATTTGGTGATTAACGGTTAAAAATTGTGATTTTGGGGGTGTTTTTGGTGTATTTTCGCGCAGTATTTCGCTGTGTTTTTGAGTTTTGGGTTGTGTGGACTGAAACTGATCGTTCAGCTCTTTTTATTTTTTTTCTGATTTTCGGTCCTCCGCGACTCGCGGTGAAATACCCTTCAAACTCCGCGAGTCGCGGAGTTTGGTATTTTTTTTTTTTTTATAATAACTTATTAAAACAATTAATTAATTAATTTTAAAATTTTGTTTCCTTTGTTATTTAGGACGAGGTCGTTTCGGATCGATGTCCTAGTCCGTCCTTCGACAAAATTTTAAAATTTGTCTTTTTGTAGCGATTGTTTTAAAAGCTAAGATTTTTGGGTTTTTTTAATGTTTTTGGCATACTTTAAATCAATAAGATTAAAAATAATGATAATAAAAGTTCTCGTCCCTCCCTTGGGTAAAGCAATTTCGGTTCAAAGACCTAGTCTTCAACTTACGACGAATTTTAAAAATCATATTTTTAACTTAATGAGATAAAGTAAATTTTTGTTTTTAAATTCACACAACTTAAATATAAAATTTAAAATTTATATTAAAAATTCACACCAAACTTAAAATTTGAAATGCATAAAATTAAAAATTTATATTTTAAAAATTAAAATTCACACCAAACTTAATTTTAAAAATTCATATTATAAATTCACACCAAACTTATATTAATTTTTCAAATATTTATAATTTTAAAAATATTGTTTTACAAAGTTTACAATATTAATTTAAGATTTAAATATTAATTTTAAAAACATGGTAAAAATAAAATTAAAAAACTTTTTGTCTTTTTATCCCACTTTAATCAATCAAATATTATCAAAAATATGCGCCCCTCTTTTCGGTAAAGTAATTTCGGTTCCAAGACCTAATTTAACTCATGACGAATTTTTGAAATATTTTGTGTTGATTGATTAAAGATATTTATACCTTAAGAATAAACGTTAAATTTCGCAGTGATGTAATAAATTTTTGAATGATATCAATAATTTCGGTCGCCAAACCTAATTTTATTCAATACCAATTTAATACTTTTTAGCGAACAAATTAGCGTTTATTATCAAAAGGTTAAAAATAAAAAATAAAAATAAAAACTGTACAGTCATACCTGTGAAATAGATTTTTTAGTTATATGATCTATCCCATTCATAAGATAGTCGGTTTAATTGGTTTTCCATGGCTACATAGGCGTAACCTCGAGCATTCAGTGTCTTTTCTTCTAAACATATGAACGGTCCGTCTCTGCATAAAGTAACAAATTCGGTATTTGAATAGGTTTGATTATTTGAACATTTACCTCCATGTGACCATTTTCCGCATTTGTGACATCTTTCTAGGTGTCGTGCTCTTCTTTTCGCTGCGGATTTTGATTTTCCTTTACCAAATTGTAACTTATTATCTTCGCATCTGGATTCTTTTCTAACTCCGTCCATTCTTTCTCTGATTACTGATACTAATTCACTCGGTAGTATGTCATTATTACGTTTAGTGATCAAAGCGTGTAGCATTAGACCATGGTTTAGTTCACAGGCAGTCTTCATTTTGTAAAAACCTAAAAAAAATAAAAATTCAGAATGGGGGGAGAAGACTAGTTCTTTAGGGTCTGCTAGGGAAAGACCATTCGGGTTCCATTTTCGAGAACTACACGAAAACAGACAATCTAACTCTAACAGAAATACATATTATCCTTTAAAGACTTGATTCTCCTCACACTTAGTTAGCTGTGGTGTCAAAATTGTGATTAACTTCGTTGTCGACTTCCATCGGACCATGTATGTAATGTTTAACTCTGTGACCATTAACTTTAAATTCAATCCCATTTGAATTTATCAATTCTATCGTTCCGTATGGGAAAACTCTTTTGACTATGAATGGTCCAGACCATCTTGATTTCAATTTTCCAGGAAATAGCTTGAATCGTGAATTGAAAAGAAGAACTCTGTCTCCTTCTTTAAATTCTTTTGAACTTCTGATTCTTTTATCATGCCATTTCTTCGTTCTTTCCTTATAGATTAATGAATTTTCGTATGCTTCATGTCTTAATTCTTCTAATTCGTTTAGTTGACTTAATCGTAGACGTCCAGCTTCATGTAAATCAAGATTACATGTTTTCAAAGCCCAAAATGCTTTGTGTTCAATTTCTACTGGAAGATGACATGCTTTTTCATAAACAAGTCTAAAAGGTGTGGTTCCAATTGGAGTTTTGTAGGCTGTTCTAAAAGCCCAGAGTGCATCCTCCAATTTAATGGACCATTCCTTCGGATTTGATCCTACGGTTTTCTCTAGAATACGTTTTAAGGCTCGGTTGGTATTTTCAACTTGTCCACTTGTTTGTGGATGATATGCGGTGGAGATTTTATGAGTTACTCCATATCTTTTAAGAACTTTCTCAAGTTGATTATTACAGAAATGAGTACCCCGATCACTTATTAAAGCTTTCGGTGTTCCAAACCTTGCAAAAAGACGTTTTAAAAAGTTGACTACAACTCGTGCATCGTTAGTTGGGAGAGCTTGTGCTTCCGCCCGTTTAGATACATAATCAATGGCTACGAGTATATATAGATTATTATGAGATTTTGGAAATGGACCCATAAAGTCAATACCCCAAATGTCAAATACTTCACATACTTGGATGACATTTTGTGGCATTTCATCACGTTGACTTATTTTTCCGGCCCTTTGACATGCATCACAGGATTTGAAAAGAAGGTGTGCGTCTTTGTAAATTGTAGGCCAATAGAGTCCAACTTCATAAACTTTTCTTGCTGTTAGTTGAGGCCCATAATGCCCTCCTGTTGGTCCTGTGTGACAATGGTTTAATATTTTACTAGCTTCATATCCAAATACACATCGGCGTATTATTCCATCGGGACAACTTTTAAACAGATGTGGATCTTCCCAAAAATAGTGTTTTATATCACTGAAGAATTTCTTTCGTCTTTGGTACGATAATCCTTTTTCAAGGAATCCACAAACTAAGTAGTTTGCATAGTCTGCAAACCATGGGATTTCATCATAATCTATCTTCAATAGATATTCATCAGGAAAGTTGTCTTGTATGGCCGATTCATTTAGAACTTCTAACTCAGGATTTTCAAGACGAGAAAGATGATCAGCGGCGAGATTTTCTGCTCCTCTTTTATCTCGAATTTCAATATCAAACTCTTGTAAGAGTAAGATCCAACAGATTAATCTTGGTTTAGCATCTTGTTTTGAAAATAGGTATCTAAGAGCCGAATGGTCGGTATAGACCACCGTTTTTGCTAGAACGAGATATGATCGAAATTTGTCAAAAGCAAAGACAATAGCAAGGAGTTCTTTTTCAGTAGTTGTATAGTTTGTTTGTGCTCCTTGTAACGTCTTACTAGCATAATATATAGGTTGAAATCGTTTTTCAATCCTTTGTCCTAAAACGGCTCCCATTGCAAAATCACTTGCATCGCACATTAGTTCAAATGGTAGATTCCAATTTGGTGTTATCATGATCGGCGCATTAGTGAGTTTCTCTTTAAGAATATTAAAAGATTTGATACACTCATCTGAAAAGATGAATGGAGCATCCTTTTCTAGGAGTTTATTCATAGGAGTGGCAATTTTAGAAAAATCTTTTATGAAACGTCGGTAAAAACCGGCATGCCCTAGAAAACTCCTAACTCCTCTAACATTGGTGGGATGTGGAAGTTTAGCAATTACATCTACTTTAGCTCTATCCACTTCAATTCCTTCTTTTGAAATTTTATGTCCAAGAACGATGCCTTCTTTAACCATGAAATGGCATTTCTCCCAATTAAGTACTAGATTTGATTTTTCGCATCTAATTAGCATTCGTTCCAGATTAACTAGACATGATTTAAATGTATCTCCGAAGACTGAAAAGTCATCCATGAATACTTCCATGCATTCTTCTATCATGTCGTGAAAAATCGCCATCATACACCTTTGAAAGGTTGCAGGGGCGTTACAAAGTCCAAATGGCATGCGTTTGTAAGCAAAAGTACCATAAGGGCACGTGAATGTGGTTTTCTCTTGATCTTCGGGTGCTATTGGAATTTGAAAATATCCGGAAAATCCATCTAGAAAACAATAGTAACTATTTCCGGCTAATCTCTCCAACATTTGATCTATGAAAGGTAAGGGAAAGTGATCTTTTCTGGTGGCGTCATTTAATTTTCTATAATCAATACATACACGCCATCCTGTTACAGTCCTAGTAGGAATAAGCTCATTTTTCTCATTTGTGATGACAGTCATGCCACCCTTCTTAGGCACGCATTGAATTGGGCTTACCCATGGACTATCAGAAATTGGATATATCAAACCTGCATCTAGCAGTTTAATAATCTCTTTCTTAACTACATCTTGCATATTAGGATTTAGTCTTCGTTGGCGTTGCACATACGTTTTATGACCTTCTTCCATAAAGATTTTATGTGTGCAATACGAAGGACTTATTCCTTTAATATCATGAATCTTCCATACAATGGCTGGTTTATGAGCTTTCAACACAGAAATGAGTTGTGATTTCTCATTTTCAGTAAGAGAAGACGATATTATTACAGGTAATTCAGATTCACCATGTAAATAAGCGTATTCCAAATGGTTTGGAAGTGGCTTTAACTCTAATTTCGGAGGTTCTTCTATCGATGATTTGTATCGATATTTGTCTTCTTCTTTTAGCATTTGAATTTCTTCTGTTGTTGGTTCATATCCATTAGCTATAAGTGTAGCTAACATTTCAGCTTCATCAATTGGTTCATTACCTTCTCCTAAAGAACATTCTCCCGTTCCTTGTAATTCTGGAAATTCTTCTAATAATTTTGCATGTGCATCTATAGTTTGAATATAATAACATGTATCATCTGCAGATTGTGGTTGTTGCATTGCTCTATCAACTGAAAAGGTAACACTCTCATCCTCTATACTTAGGGTCAGTTTCTTACCGAACACGTCTATCATTGCTTTAGCCGTGTTTAAGAATGGTCTTCCTAATATGAGAGGAACTTGAGAATCTTCTTCCATGTCCAAAACAACAAAATCTACTGGAAATACTAAAGTACCAACTTTAACTAGCATGTTCTCCATTATCCCTCTAGGATATTTTATTGATCGATCGGCTAGTTGTATGCTTATTCTGGTTGGTTTCAATTCTCCAAGGTCTAGTTTAGTGTATAGTGAATACGGCATTAAATTTATACTAGCACCTAAGTCTGCCAATGCTTCTATTGAACTAAGACTACCCAGAAAACATGGAATTGTGAAACTTCCTGGATCAGATAGTTTTTCTGGTATCTTATTCAACAGCACTGCTGAACAATTAGCATTCATAGTAATAGTCGAGAGTTCTTCCATTTTCTTTCTATTTGAAATTAGATCTTTCAAGAATTTAGCATAGCTAGGTATTCCTGAAATCACATCAATGAAAGGAAGATTTACATTTATCTGTTTAAACATATCCAAGAATTTGGATTGCTCGGCTTCAAGTTTCTCTTTCTTCATTTTACTCGGGTAAGGAAGTGGTGGTTGGTATGGTTTAACATAAAGTTTATCCTTAACTGTGTTATCTTCATTAACCTTTTCAACTACCGGTTCTTTTTCCTTATCTTGATCAGGTTGTGGTTCTTGTGGAGTAGGAATGGCTTCATCAGAAGTTACAGGTATTTCAGGTGGTTTAAGTGTTGTACCACTTCTTGTGGTAATAGCTTTAGCTGTTTCATTCCGGGGGTTAGCATTTGTATCACTAGGTAGACTTCCCGGTTTTCTTTCACCTATTAACCTTGCTAGGTTACTCACTTCTTGTTCCAGATTTTGAATAGAAGCTTGTTGATTTCTAAATGCTTGAGCATTTTGTTCATTGGTTTGTTTCTGAGATGTGAAAAACTGCGTTTGAGTTTCAACTAGCTTCGTCATCATATCTTCTAAATTCGGCTTTTTATCATCGGTTTGTTGTGGTGGTTTGTTTTGAAAATTTGGTCTTTGCTGATTGTAATTGTTATTAGATACTTGTTGATTGGTAGGACCTTGTTGGTTGTTGTATGGAATATTTCGGTTATAATTCTGGTTTTGATTGTAAATCGGTCTTGGCGGTTGATAATTATTCTGATAATTATTTCCAGGCCTTTGGTTTATGTATGAAATATTCTCTCTTTGTTCCATTGTTAATTCAATACTGAGACAATGTTTTGTCAAATGTGGTCCTCCACACTGCTCACAACTAATTCGTATTGAGTGAATATCTTTAGTCATCTTTTCCATTCGTCTCTCCACAGCATCTATCTTTGCGGAAATGGAATCTAAGTCATGGCTAGAATCGGCTCTAGCTGCTTTAGATAATCTAACGATGTCTTTTTCTTGGTGCCACTCATGTGAGTGGGAAGCAGTATTATCAATAATTTTGTAAGCATCAGTTTCGGTTTTCTTCATAATAGAACCACCAGCTGCTATATCTATGTCTTTTCTTGTAGTGATGTCGCATCCTTGGTAGAATATTTGTACTATTTGACAGGTGTCTAAACCATGTTGCGGACATCCTCTTAACAACTTTCCATATCTTGTCCACGCCTCATATAGAGTTTCATTTAGTTTCTGTGTAAACGTAACAATTTCTGCTTGAAGTCTTACGGCTTTAGATGCAGGAAAGAATTGTTTAAGAAATTTGTCAACTAAAACATCCCATGTATCAATCGCCCCTTCAGGTAACGATTCTAACCAATCTTTGGCTTCTCCCTTTAAAGTCCAGGGAAATAACATGAGATATATCTGTTCATCCTCCACTTCTCGGATTTTAAATAGTGTGCAGATCCTATTAAAGGTACGTAGATGTTCATTTGGATCTTCCTTCGGTGCACCACTAAATTGGCATTGATTAGTCACCATGTGTAGAATTTGTCCTTTGATTTCATAATCTGGTGCATTAATGTCTGGATGAGTAATTGCGTGACCTTGGCCAGTGCGTTTAGCTCTCATTCGGTCTTCCATACTTAAAGGTTCCAGATTCTCCATAATTGAATTTGTTGAATCGGTATCACTAGATGATTCTGATTTAATGGTTCGTTCCTCAACAATCTCTGTTTGAATGATTGGTGGCTCCGGAGGAAAGTTTAATGGTTCAGGATCTACGAACCGTTCCTGAATATTCTCCGGATTCTCAATTGTGAGGTTGGGTTCAAAAAATGGATTATCGGAAATTTGAACTGAAGTACTTGGTTGACTGGATGACGATTCTAAAGAGAAATCAACGGTGGTTATATTTGCTAAATGTCTTGATCTAGTTACAGGTGGTGAACGTACAAAAGGTGGTGAACGTCTTGCTCGGTGCATTCACTGAATATCCTATTAGTTTTAAAAAGGAAAGAAAAATTATAATAAGTTATCCAATTAATAGACTTTTCTGATTTTGCCCACGTTTCGAATAGCCAAAAGATGCAGTAGAGGGGCAGGATTCGTTTGGTCTCAATATAATTGAGGACTGTTTTGCTCCAATAACCCGGTCCACGTACAAATCCAACTATTACTACGAACCAGAAAATTTTGATGTCTATTAATTTAACCACTTAAAATAAATTTTCGTAATTTTAAGAAATTTAGATAAGAAGTAGAATAAAAATCTATGTCCTAAAACTAGAATAGCGAGAAATAAGAAAGAAAAAGAGTTCGTCGAAAAAGGTTGAAAAAGAAAAATGGTTGAAAAATAAAAGGTGACGGAAAAATAAAAGAAACTTATAAAACTTAAAAATACTTGACTAACCTAACCTTATTACTACAACTAACTTAAAATTATAATCGCAAATTGAAATTACTAATTGGAATGATAATTGATACATAGGTAAAAGTCGTCTAAAAATATTAAAGCTTACAAGAAAAACTAAATCCCAAATGGAAATAACTTAAAAAGAAACTAAAACTTAAAAAGGCGTCGCAAAATTCTAAAGCACCTAAATCTTAGTCTAAAGAAAAAGCACTTAAGGAATTCTACGGCAAAGCCTAAAAATCTAGGAGTAAAAATAAATATGGCAAAAACTAAGTTTAAAACTAAATATGAGCTAAAAATACAAAAGTTACGCTAAAGCGATTAAAAAGGGACAAAATATAAAAATATACAAAAAGTTGTAAAAAGTACAATTTTTATAAAAATATTATTTTTATATTATTTATTTTATTAAACTACTAATTTTACAATTTAATTAAACTAATTTAACTAAAATATAAATTAAATAAAACTTAAATTAAACTTAATTATAATAATAATAATAATAATTAGGGTTAATAATAATAATAATTAATAATAATCTGTAATAAATGCAGGATTAGGGCTTCCTGTTCGTGTGTCAGGTCCCCTCCGCGAGTCGCGGTATTTAATGCATCAAACTCCGCGAGTCACGGGGTTCAGAAATTCAGATGACAGCTTATTTAAATTCGATGCGTTTTTTTTTTTATCTATTTTTTTTTAATTTTCTGTTTTATTATAAATAAAAGATATTTAAATAAAACTTATATTTTTATAAACTAAAATAAAAATAAAGAAACTTATAAAACTTTTAATAAACTCTTAAAAATATATAAATTTTTTGTTTTTCTTTTTATATTTTCGAATATTCAAAACGTATTTTTACAAAAGCGAATTTTAATAAAAGTAAACAAAAAATCTTTTTTTTTTTTTTTTATATATAGCGTTGCGCTTCCGGCTTTTAAGAGAGTTCCCCGGTAGCGGCGCCAAAAATACTTGATGTGCAGCGGGGTGTATATAAAATAGTTATTAATTTTAGCAGGAAATACTATTAAATACGATACAATTTTACACAAGATATTTATTTATTTATAGAATGGATATACTTAAACCTTGCTACAACACTTATAGGCAGTGTACCTAATCGTACAGTAGTGTAGTTTTTAGTAAGTCCGGTTCGTTCCACAGGGAATCTTTTTTAAACAAAGCTCAACGATATATTAATTTACTTTTATAAAAATACAAACATATATATAAGTAATATTATTATTATAAAGGGGGGTTTTTACCGTTTAATGACCGGTTTGTCGATTTTAAAACTTTAGTCGCAGTTAAAACCTAATGTAAAATATTAAATAAATAAAAGACTTAATTTAAAGCGTAAAATAAATAACGATAATGAAATTGCGAATAATAAAAGTGCGATAAAATAAACTTGCGATAATTAAAAAGGACGATAATTAAAAGTGCGATTAAATACAATAACAATAAAAGTACGATAATTAGAAGTGCAATTAAATATAAAATAAAGGAAATTAAATATGAAATAAAAGAATTATGCTTATTTAAACTTCCGTAATCATAATGTTTGACGTGTTGATTTTAGTTTTATGCCCATGAGTTAATTGTCCTTTGTCCTGGATTATTTAATATGTCCGTCTGGTTTTTGTCCATAACAGTCCATCAGTCATAAATATAAAGTGCGAGTGTCCTCGTTAAATTATTCTTATACCCGAAGTTAAATATTCCAACTAATTGGGGATTTAAACTGTAACAAGATTTTAATACTTTGTTTAATAATTACACCAGGATGTCGACTGAGTGTAACCCAAGGTTTTAATATTTTGTTATCAATTATACCAAGTGTCCTTTGTACATAATTTCACCTCTGTTTTAATTATTCTAGTGGCTATTAATCCATTCCCGTGTCCAGTTAAATGAACGATTATTCGTACATATAAATACCCCGCCCATCGTGTCCGATTGAGTGTATATGGTAAATTATAGGGACGCCCAATTGTAAATCTTTATATTAACATTAACAAACTATCATTTAGTTAAACAAATATAAAGCCCATTAATAGCCCATAGTCTAATTTCCACAAGTGTTGTTCTTTTGTCCAAACCCCAATTATGGTACAAAGCCCAATTACCCAATTTTAGTAATTAGCCCAACATCATGATTACTTCGTTTTAAATAAGCATAATAATAACTTAGCTACGAGACATTAATGTAAAAAGGTTGAACATAACTTACAATGATTAAAAATAGCGTAGCGTTACACGGACAGAATTTCGACTTACACCCTTACAACATTTGCTAACATACCCTTATTATTAGAATTATAATTAAAATTAAAATTAAAATATAAATTATAAATATAAATATATCGTATGAATGAGGAGAAAAAAGATGATGAAAATGATCAGAATTCGGTTTGCTTTATAGGGAGTTTCAAAACTGGGGGCTCCGCGACTCGCGGCCATTTTGGCCTTCAAACTCCGCGAGTCGCGGAGTTTGTTTTTACAGCTCACCCCTTTGGAGTCTTTCTCTGCCGACGGTTTTTATTTATAAATATAATATATATATAATTAATATAATTAATTATATATTATATTATATTTATATACATAGTTAACTTGTAATTTTTAGTCCGTTGCGTCGAGCGTTAAGAGTTGACTCTGGTCCCGGTTCCGGATTTTCGAACGTCCTTGCGTACAATTTAATATCTTGTACTTTGCGTTTTGAATCTTGTACTCTTGTAATTTCGAGACGTTTCTTATCAATAATTGGAACCTTTTTGATTGTCTTTTGTACTTTTGAGCTTTTTGGTCGTTTGCGTCTTCAATTTGTCGAATCTGTCTTTTGTCTTCACCTTTTATTATTTAAACGAATATCACTTGTAAATAGAACAATTGCAACTAAAAGCTTGTCTTTCTTGAGGAATAATGCTATGAAATATATGTTCGTTTTTAGCATTATCAACCATCGTGGGGAATGCAAAGTGCTGGATTGCACCAAGTGTAAGAAGTTTGGTCATTTGTCAAAAGATTGCAAGGTTAATCTCAACGGCAACACCAACAACAACAGTACGGCAAGCAACGCGAACAATGCTAATGGTGGTAAGAACTGTTATGGTTGTGGACAGCCGGGTCATTTCAAGAAGGACTGTCCTAAGAACAATAATGGGAATGCTCGAGGAAGGGTGTTCAACATCAATTCTACAGAAGCTCGTGATGATCCAAAGCTAGTCACGGGTACGTTTCCACTTGATGATCAACTTGTTTATGTTTTGTTTGATACTGGCGCTGATAGAAGTTTTATATCAAAGGATATTTGTCACAATGTTAAGAAACCTGTTTCTCCCCTAGATAATGTGTATTCCATAGAACTAGGGAATGGTAACTTGATGAGAGCTGATAAGATTTATCGTGATTGTACTTTAACGTTAGGAAGTAAGCCTTTTAGCATTAATGTGATACCTATTAAACTGGGAAGTTTTGACCTTGTGGTTGGAATGGACTGGTTAGCTGATAACATAGCCGAGGTGGTCTGTGACCTAAAGGCTATTCGTATTCCTATTGCTGACGGTGAACCTATAATGATTTATAGTGAGAAGAATGGCTCACAATTACATCTCATCAATTGCTTGAAAGTGCAGAAGTATGTGAGAAAGGGATGTATCGCGTTCTTGGCTCATGTAAGCCAAATTGCACCAGAAGAAAGGAGACCCGAAGATGTTCCTATAGTTAAGGAATTTCTTGAAGTTTTTCCGGAGGAATTACCTGGTCTCCCACCGCATCGAGAAATTGAGTTTCAGATAGACTTAGTGCTAGGAGCGGCACCAGTGGCTCGCGCACCGTACAGACTTGCACCCCCAGAACTTCAAGAGTTGTCTAGTCAATTGCAAGAGCTGTTAGACAAGGGATTTATTAGACCGAGTTCTTTGCCTTGGGGAGCTCCGGACCTGTTCATTAAGAAGAAGGATGAGTCGATGAGATTGTGTATCGACTACAGAGAATTGAACAAGCTAACAATCAAGAATCGGTATCCGCTACCGAGGATTGATGACTTATTTGATCAGCTATAAGGATCTAGTTATTATTCAAAGATTGATTTGAGATTCGGGTATCATCAATTGAGAGTCAAAGAAGCTGATGTCCCGAAGACAGCGTTTAGAACACGTTATGGGCATTATGAGTTTACAGTGATGTCGTTTGGTTTGACAAACACACCATCAGTGTTCATGGACCTCATGAACCGTGTGTGTAAGCCATACCTAGATAAATTCGTCATTGTGTTTATTGATGATATATTGGTGTACTCCAAGAACAGAGAAGAGCACGAACAGCATCTACGTTCGATATTGACTATGCTTAGAGAAGAGAAGTTGTATGCAAAGTTCTCTAAGTGTGACTTTTGGTTACCAGAGGTACAATTTCTTGGCCATGTTGTCGGGGCCAATGGAATACAGGTCGATCCAGCAAAGATTGAGTCGGTTAAGAATTGGGAAACTCCAAAGATGCCAACGCAGATTAGGCAATTTTTGGGTCTAGCTGGTTACTACCAGAGATTCATTAAAGGATTCTCTAAGATCGCCCGACCATTAACCGCATTGACTCATAAGGGCAAGAAGTTTGAGTGGTCAGAACCGCAAGAGACTGCATTTCAGTTGTTGAAGGAGAAGTTAACAATTGCACCAGTATTGTCTCTACCCGAGGGAAGTGAAGATTTTGTTGTTTATTGTGATGCCTCACGTCAAGGAATGGGTTGCGTACTTATGCAACGAAACAAAGTTATTGCTTATGGATCACGTCAGATAAAGATTCACGAGCAGAACTACACTACGCACGACCTTGAGTTAGGAGCTGTTGTCTTTGCACTCAAAATGTGGAGACACTACCTGTTTGGAACCAAGTTCACTATCTTCACCGACCATAAGAGTTTACAGCACATATTCGATCGGAAGCAACTCAACATGAGACAACGACGTTGGATGGAACTACTTAATGATTATAACTGCGAACTTCAATACCATCCAGGCAAGGAGAATGTTGTGGCAGATGCCTTGAGCAGAAAGGAGCGAGAGAAACCTCTTAGGGTTAAAGCGCTTAACATAGTCGTCCGTACGAATCTCACATCACAAATTCGCGAAGCACAACAAGAAGCCATGAAATAGGAGAATGTTGATGTTGAATTTCTCAAAGGGATGGATAAGAAGTTTGACATCAAGGAGGACAGAACACGGTACTTTGCTAACCGAATTTGGATACCAAAGTTTGGTGGATTGAGAGAACTAGTGTTGGAGGAAGCACACAAGTCGAGATACTCAATTCATCCGGGATCAGATAAAATGTACCAAGATTTGAAGGCATTCTATTGGTGGCCGAACTTGAAAGCTGACATTGCCACTTATGTCGGGAAGTGCTTGACTTGCGCTAAAGTCAAGGCTGAGCATCAGAAGCCATCAGGATTATTAATTCAACCAGAGATTCCCCAGTGGAAGTGGGAAGGAATTTCCATGGACTTCATTACGAAACTGCCGAGAATTACAGGAGGTCACGATACTATTTGGGTTATCGTGGATCGTCTCACTAAGTCCGCACACTTCTTACCGATAAGGGAAACTGATAAAATGGAGAAGTTGGCTTAAATCTACATTAAGGAAGTCGTCTCTAGGCATGGAGTGCCTATATCCATTATATCCGACCGCGACAGCAGATTTACTTCCAGGTTTTGGCAATCATTGCAGAAAGCAATGGGGACTCGTTTAGATATGAGTACATCATATCACCCCCAGACGGATGGCCAGAGCGAACGAACTATTCAGACTTTTGTGGACATGTTGAGAGCGTGCGTCATTGATTTCGGAAATGGATGGGATAAGTATTTACCACTAGCTGAGTTCTCATACAATAACAGCTACCATGCGAGTATTAAAGTTGCACCATTTAAAGCATTGTATGGAAGGAAGTGTAGATCTCCCGTTTGTTGGAGCGAGTTGGGAGATAGTCAGTTGACAGGTCCTGATATTCTTCAGGAGACAACTGAGAAAGTTCTACAGATTCAGGAACGATTGAGAACGGCTCTGTGACGACCCGGGAATTTTCGACCAAATTTAAACTTCATTTTTATATGATTTCGATACGATAAGCAAAGTCGGTATTGTAGAGTCTCAATAGTTCTTGAACTGTTTACATGAATACATTTAACCTTTGACCATTCCCGACGATTCACGAACAATTATGTGTAAATAAAGATGTAAATATATATAAATATAAATATAAGTATATGTAATATTATTAAATATTATTAATACCATTTTCATTAACAATTATCACTACTATTATAAATTATCATTTTTATTATTTAATAATACGAATTATTACTCTTATCACTAGTAATATTAATTATATCATTATAATTATCTTATTCATTAAAAATACTATTATTATCATTTTTGTTAAGAATTGTATTGATTATTATTAATATATATTTATTATTATTATTAGTATTATTATTATTATTATTAAAATAAATATATATATATAATAATTAATAATATATACCATACAAAATCAAAAAAAGGGAATCTGAATTCAGTGGAATGTAACTATCCATCTGTTTATTTTTTTTGTCATATGTCTTTAAATTATTATCAGCCCAAATCTTGCCTAGTACAACACAATCGATTTTGGTTAGCAATCCCTTTCTACTTTGTTATTTTTTTTTCCTTGCTTGTGTATGAATGTCGATACCCTACATCCCACTTAATGTTAGTTATTACGTTTCTTTTTCATTCCATATTACCATAACACTATATATAGTTATATGCATTGTATTTGATTACAAGAACAACCATAGCTATCTTCTCTCATCCTCTCTCTTCTTTTCCTTTTTCTGTCTAGTACACCATCATCATCAAACAACCCTTTGTATCTAGAAAACCAGTAGATTATAACTCCAGAACCCAGTGTATGAGTTATTGTTTTGTCCAACTGATTTTCAATCTATTTTGCGAGTCAAACTATCCATCTTTATGTTACTATGATTCTGATTCTGGTATTGCTAAACACTCCTTACGGAACACAAATAAAATAAACAAAAACAAACCAGACACCCATTCTTATTCTTCTTGATCGACATCTTCACCCATATTACCACCATCGACACCCTCACACCTTTCCTCTCTCTCTCTTTCTCTCTCTCTCTCTCTCCTTCCTCTCTATTTTTCTTTCCCATCGTGATTATACTACCATCTTCCAACCCCACTACAACCTATCATCTCCTATTATCTTTCCTTCTGCTTTAATCGTCAAATCACCAAGATCCCCACAGCCCACTGGAAGCCACCTTGAGTTTATTGTTTCTAACCAATCTTCTAAAACTGCTCGATACCTTTGCTATATTACGGTTTACGTGATACTACTGCAGCTTTAGTTACTGCAGCTGTTGCCATATTTTTCTGTTTTAATGAATACGTTTAGTATGATGGTGATCCATGGAAGATGATGAAGGAATGAGATGATGATGTAGTGGATGACTCAAAAAGTGCACATGGTGGTCGACATTCACTATAAAGAGAGTCCCACTTGATTTATTAAAAGCATAATATAATGATAAAGATGAATAGACTTGGCATCTTATGTTTCGGTTATAATCAAAAGGAATCCCATAATTTGACAAGGTGACATGAGCATACACATATGTAACTACTACATTATTTATTTGTTTATTTTTTTTGGTCGAACGTTTTGAGGAAACAGAACAAGCCGCACAAATTGTTAGTGGAACCAGTATATGAAAACGAATTTGAGGTTATTTAAGATGTTGACTGTTATTCGATGGAACCCGGCTATTTACCACCTGCCCGAAAACTCTTTTTAGTTATACTAGTGAGCTAGTTTAGTGGGTCTTGGTTGCTATAGGAAATGATACTAGAATCGGGCCAAATAAATTAAACACAAGCGATGGTTTTGGTGGATGACTCCACGTATTGCTTTAAGGGAAAAAGGGAACCGAACTAGTGAATTGTTTGGACCACCTACACCTTTTCGGAAATAAGGATTTTAAAATTAAGAGTTGATTAGTTTACTAGTGGTGATTAGATCATATGGGGATTTTCCAATTGCACAATATCTGTAGTATATAATAAATAAGATACCAAGTGGTGGTAATGAGCAATTAAAAGTTTAACTTGGGTTTGCAAGCTTGATGGTCATATTTTGAATTGGGCCGTAATTACATTACCGTTATCTATTAGAATGAAATAAGAGCATGAAGTGATAGTGATATTAAGGTTAGACGATACAGTAGGAAATGGTTATACTTATTATGATTCTGCGATGATAGCGACTAAGAGTATGATAGTGTGCAATTGGAAGTTATATGAGAAGAAGCTTGGGTTCGAGCTCGTTATGATGATTATGAATAACGAGAATGAAGATGATATATTATGATGATGCATAACATGATAAACGTGGTATACGATGATGATATACTACGATGATCATGATGAATATGGTGAAATGAAATGAGTTGATGATAAAGTAGAATGATGTTAATGAATTTGTAAATAAAGGATAAGTACAATTAGAATCTGAACAATTACAGAATAACAGAATCAGAAGGATGGTGTAGAGTGTTGTGGGTTAAGCAGGACATCGCGGGTTCAAACCCGGACTTGGGCATTTTTTTTAGGATTACTCCATTGAGGTTCGTGAATCCGAGGCCAACCTTGCACTTGTTCAATGACGTTATATGTATTTTTACTACGAAATACAGTATGGTGAGTTTCATTTGCCTTTTTACCCTTTATATTTTTGGGACTGAGAATACATGCGCTTCTATAAATGTTTGACGAAATAGACACAAGTAATTGAAACTACATTCTATGGTTGAATTATCGAAATCGAATATGCCCCTTTTTATTAAAGTCTGGTAATCTAAGGATTAGGGAACAGGTACCCTAATTGACGCGAATCCTAAAGATAGATCTATTGGGCCTAACAAACCCCATCCAAAGTACCGGATGCTTTAGTACTTCGAAATTTATATCATGTCCGAAGGAGGATCCCGGAATGATAGGGGATATTCTTATATGTATCTAGTTAATTTCGGTTACCAGGTGTTCACCATATGAATAATTATTTTTGTCTCTATGCATGGGACGTATATTTATGAGAACTGGAAATGAAATTCTTGTGGTCTATTAAAATGATGAAAATAAATGATTATGATAAACTAATGAACTCACCATCCTTTTGGTTGACACTTTAAAGCATGTTTATTCTCAGGTGTTAAAGAAATCTTCCGCTATGCATTTGCTCATTTTAAAGATATTACTTGGAGTCTTTCATAGCATATTTCGAAGAACGTTGCATTCGAGTCATTGAGTTCATCAAAGATTATTATTAAATCAATTTATAGTTGGATAGTGGATATTATGAAATGGTATGCATGCCTGTCAATTTTCGATGTAAAGAAAGTTTGTCTTTTAAAAACGAATGCAATGTTTGTAAAATGTATCATATAGAGGTCAAATACCTCGCAATGTAATCAACTATTGTGAATCGTTTATAATGTATATGAACGGGTCATTTCAGGCTCGAAGTCGACAAAAGAGTTATGTCGATGTTAGACGGAAGGACATAGAGTTCCAAGTTGGAGACAAAGTTATGCTTAAAGTATCACCTTGGAAGGGTGTTGTACGATTTGGGAAACGAGGTAAACTGAGTCCTCGCTATGTTGGACCGTTTGAGATAACTGAAAGAGTTGGACCAGTAGCTTACAGATTGGAACTACCACAAGCACTCAGCGGTATTCATGACGTTTTCCATGTATCCAATCTAAAGAAGTGCCTAGCCGATGATAATTTGATTATTCCTTTAGAGGAACTACGTATCGACGACAAACTTCATTTCATTGAGGAACCTGTTGAAATCTTGGGCCGAGAGGTCAAACAGTTGAAGCAAAGCAGAATTCCTATCGTTAAAGTTCGGTGGAACGCGAGAAGAGGACCAGAGTTCACGTGGGAGCGTGAAGACCAGATGAGGCTGAAGTATCCGCAATTGTTTCCCGAGGAAACCACTTCAGCGGACGATAACTAAAATTTCGGGACGAAATTTTCAATAACAGGTGGGTAATGTAACAACCCTGATTTTTCCGTTACTTTCGTTAACCTTCCGTTAGTTTATTTAACGGCGATCATTTAACTTTTATGTGTTTACATGTATTAAATGCGTACTTGACCTTTGGAGGGTTTCAATAATTGATATGGGTTGATATTAATTCAAATAAATATTTCGTTTAATGAAATACGATAAAAACGATACGATTTTGATAAAAGCTTTTTGAGCAACGAAACGCTCGGGTTTATTTTAATAATTAATTTTATTAATTATTAACTTTTAAAAATATTTAATTTATTGGGTTTTTAATAAATTAAGCGATTGGTTGCGTTTAACGATCGGATTAGCGTTCCGGGCCTTCGGTACGACAAAACGACATTTAAAACGGACCACGAATACACTGGATTACAAAACGAGAGCCCGGGAACCCATGGTGGGCCCCATTCGGCCTCCCCCTCCCCCTCACCCCCTTATTTTGTTAATTTTTGACTAGTGGAGGGACTTATGTGCAATTTAGGATAATTAGGGCTAGTATTTAAGGCTTGTGTTTAACCTAAATAAATAGCATTAATAAAAATTTAACGCAGTTTTCTTCTCTCCCTCTCCCCAAAACCGTCGACCACCATCACCCTACTACCACCATCAATTTTTGATTTTTAGATTAAACCTTGAACACGAAAGTTGCAATTCTCGATCTCCTCTACGCGTTGATATAATTCTTTTAGCGATCAAAGGTATAATTGCATGAACCCTAATTCTTAAAAATCTGATTTTTATAAAGTTTCATAGTTATGTTGTCAATTGCTCAAGTCTATACGCGTACGTGTTAATTGTAATCGTTATTTTGATTGTTTGATGCGCTAGGGTTTAAAAACGAATTTGTTATTGCATGATCAGTGATTTTAAGTTTTTCAAATGTTAATTATTATGTTATAATCAGATTCCTTGCGAAAAACTATTGAGTTTAGGCTTTGGATTCGCTTGATTTCGTTTCCGTATGATTAAGTTATGTCGATTTGAATTATCGTTGTGTTATTGTTGCTTGATCAGAAATCTGGTATTGATAGAAAACGAATTGGCATGTGAGACTTATACCACTGGAAATATAATTTAAAAACACTCAAGTTAGACTAGGATATCATGTCGTTTGCTTATGTATAGCCCGAGATATGCTAGAATTAGTGTAAATGAAGTTTTATACAGCACTTGCATGAAAATAACCTTGTATGATAAAATGTGTTAACTTCTGTGATTGAATCTTTGCATATTTGAAAAATAGACAAAAATTACTTCATCTTTCATGTAGATATCATAGGCAAAGTGTATCTAGATCTTCGGATAATCATATGCGAATGTGACTAACGAAATGGGAATCGAATCTGTAAATTGAACACGGTTTTGTACTTTGTGAATTTTGTATATTGATTGAGCATGTATGCTTCTGGAAAAATGAAACTTAATATGATATGTGACTTATTGTTAGTTTATGTCAATCTCTGAAACCTTATGCATTGGGCACAATAGAGCCATACTTTATGTGAATTCTGATTTGAGCTGAAAACTGAATGATCAACTTGCACGAATAAACTGTACAAATTGGCCAAACAAAAGTGGCTATATTTTTTATATGTGTTACTTTGATTTGTCCTTGAACTATGGCCACTGGTCTTGTATCAATTGCATGTTTCTAACTCCGGTTATAGCCAAAATGAAATCAGTGCGCGGTCAGAAACTGACCTGGCAAACCCCAAATGTATTCCTTCTGATTCCTGACTTTTAATTGTCGTATGAGTCCCTGTCCGGACTTTTTGGAATCGATTTTGAGTTTAGTTATGATCTGGAGTTTGTCATATTTACTTGAATTTTGTACTATGAGATATTGTGCTAAGTGTGCTACGTGTTCGTAAATTTGGTGCATGACGATAAACTGAAATTGTGAAAATGATTATTCATGACCTAAAACATATTGTATGACTTAGTTTTGACATGTTGACCAATATTTGACATGAACCTACTGATGTTGACTTTAGTTGACTACATTGACCAAGTTTGACTTTCGGTTTGACTTCGGTTGACTTTGTTTGACTTGCATGATATAGTTGACTTTTACTTTAAATCGCGTCGAGTCGAGCAATAAGACAACGTACACTATGAAACCACACTTATATAAGATACATATATTAACCAACCTACATACGTATACTTAGGTTACACTACTCGGGTCTAAACCGTACAAGTCTTTTGTCTTTCATTCCGAGCTTATTCAAAGGTGAGTCTACAGTCCCGCTTTTTACATGTTTTCAGGGATGAGAATACACGCTGTTATATTTACATTTTCAAATGCTTTATATTGACATGAGTACTACACATATGCATAATGAGTTTGTTCAAAAAGCCCCTAGCTTGAATACTTTTAATACCATTGGTAAGCACAATTTAGATGGACGGATCCGTTAGGTTGACAACCTCACCCACTATAAAAGCAGTGGTGCATTTACTTTGAACATTTAATACATCTGAACAATGTATAACATTTTACGAGGTAAGGTGGGTATAGTGGATATACTCGGGTCTTTGCTAGTATTCAGGTGCTCGGTTTATGCTTGCGATAGAATCTTGTGGTCAATGAAATTAAACTATTTTTCTGATAACTGTTTTTCAGACATTGTTACGTTACTTTAAACCTGTAGATTCACCAACATTATTTGTTGACCTGTTTTTGCATGTTGTTATTCTCAGGTCCTTAAGAGGTATGCTTCCGCTGTGTTTGCTGCATGTCTGGCCGTGGAGTCAGCATTTGATTTTAAAGAACATTATTTACTTTCGCATTTAAAACTTTTATACTGTTTAAATAATGTTGGCTTGTGGTTACGATCACAACAGTGTTTCTATTTTGGGATTTCTGACTTTTGTTTTTTAAAGTTATTAATTTAAATAATATTAAATGCGATTGCTTTAAACGTCTCATATAGAGGGCGTAACTGTTAACTGTGGGACCGAAATTAACACGCCGTCAGATGGTATTTTGGCGGGGTGTTATAATAAATAATTGTGCCGATGAATTCTGACCGACTCTAGACAAGATTTCATCAATCATGTCCCCGGGTAGGTCTTCTAAAATATTCGGTTGTCTATCCTTAACGTCCATTGTGTGTTTTTATACTATAAAATAGACGAGGATTAGATTCGTAAAAGATAATTAACAAACAATACAAGCAATTTTTAAATATAACATAAAAGTACAAGCACACTTCAATACACATATTACACATCATGATTACTACTCTTCATTCCGACTCACTTGTTTCTTCCTCTTCGGACTTGGTTCGTTTCGCTAATTTCCTAGTGATATATGGTGCTCCCCTAATACGAGCCGTTGTTTTCACAAATGGTTTAGAATACCTGGTAGCTTAGATGTCCCCGGGTTATAGTTAAAACTTAAGACATACGGGTGTTGACGGTATTTCCCATCGGGATATTTCATGTTAACATAAAGTTCATCGGGGTTGGAATTAGGTTTCTCTATGTTGATGATTTTTCCCTTATTGTTTTATTTTCCTTTTTCAAATTGGATCGGGGTAATTTTTATAACATCATCGGAATCCTCATCGGGATCCGATTCATCAGAAAATTGGTAATTTTCCCAATATTTTGCTTCCTCAGCGGAAACACCATTGACCATTTTTAACTTTGGTCCATTGGTTGAGGATTTTCTTTTATTTATCTGATTTTCTGTGGTTCCTAATATTTCCTCCTCCGGAACCTCTTCTTCTTCTGGTTCATCTTCTTCCGGTTCCTCTTCTTCCGGTTCTTCTTCTTCCGGTTCGTCTTCGGGAATTTGTGAATCTTCCCAATATATATTCGACTCTTCATTATTATTAGGTGAGTCGATGATATTTGTACTAGAGGTAGACATCTATCACACAATATCAAACACGTTAAGAGATTAATATATCACATAATATTTACATGTTAACAATATGTAGTTTCCAACAAAAAGTGTTAAGCAATCGTTTTTAAAGAAAACATGGTCGAAGTCCAGACTCACTAATGCATCCTAACAACTCGGTAAGACACACTAATGCAATTTCTGGTTCTCTAAGACCAACGCTCGAATACCAACTGAAATGTCCCGTTCATAATAATTATAAACGTTTCATATTAATTGATTTCTTTGCGAGGTTTTGACCTCTATATGAGACGTTTTTCAAAGACTGCATTCGTTTTTAAAACAAACCATAACCTTTATTTTTTTCAACAAGGTTTAAAGGACACAACCTAGATCATCAAGAAATGATAATCTGAAAATATCACACTTACACACTACCATTACATAATGGTTTACAATATTAATATGTTACAACAAAGTAAATTCTCGAATGCAGTTTTTAAACAATATTATACAAGCATGGACTCCAAATCTTGTCCTTAATTTAGTATGCAACAGCTGAAGCTCTTAACAATCACATGAGAATAAACATGCTTAAAACATCAACAAAAATGTTGGTGAGTTATAGGTTTAACCTATATATTTACCAATTCGTAATAATAGACCACAAGATTTCATATTTCCATTTCTCATAAACAACATGCATGCATATAGCAATCTGCATTAAAAAATCATTCATATGGTGAACACCTGGTAACCGACATTAACAAGATGCATATAGAATATCCCCATCATTCCGGGACATCCTTCGGACATGATAAAATTTCGAAGTACTAAAGCATCCGCAGCCATGGATGGGGTTTGTTAGGCCCAATAGATCTATCTTTAGGATTCGCGTCAATTAGGGGCCAGTTCCCTAATTCTTAGGCTACCAAGCAAAAAGGGGCATATTCGGCTTCGATCATTCAACCATAGAATGTAGTTTCGATTACTTGTGTCTATTTCGTAAAACATTTATAAAACTGCATGTATTCTCATCCCAAAATATTAGATTTTAAAAGTGGGACTATAACTCACTTTCACAGATTATCACTTCGTCGAAAAATAACACTTGGCCACTGGTCGATTCACGAACCTATAAAAATATATACATATATATCAAAGTATGATCAAAATATGTTCACAACATATTTTATTATGTTTTAATGATTTAAGTTTGTTAAGTAAACAGTCCAACGTTAGTAATCCACAATTAGTTGTCCACAGTTAGTAGTACAGAAATAAATCAATATATATTATCTCGAATCAATCCATGACCCAGTGTATACAAGTCTCAGACTCGATCACAACTCAAAGTATATATATTATTTTGGAATCAACCTCAACCTTGTATAGCTAACTCGAACATTACCGCATATAGAGTGTCTATGGTTGTTCCAAATAATATATATAGATGAATTCGATATGATATGTAAAAACATTGTATACGTGTCTATGGTATATCAAGGTTACATAATATATGTTAGACTACATGTATAATACAATATAAGTTAGTTAAGTTATGGTTAGTATAGATTTTTGTAAATTCATCCCGTAGTCAAATTAACCATTTTAACCAATTTTGTTTTACCCACCATTTCTTCGTTTTAAATCAGTTTCGAGTGAATCAAATTGCTATGGTTTCATATTGAACTGAAATTTATGAAACTAAACAGAAAAAATATAAGTTTATAGTCGGAAATATAAGCTACAAGTCATTTTTGTAAGAGGTAGTCATTTCTGTCGAAAGAACGACGTCTTGATGACCAATTTGAAAAAACATACTTCCACTTTGAGTTTAACCATGATTTTTGGATATAGTTTCATGTTCATAAGAAAAATCATTTTCCCAGAAGAACAACTTTTAAATCAAAGTTTATCATAGTTTTTAATTATCTAACCCAAAACAGCCCCCGGTTTTACTACGACGGCGTATGTCCGATTTTACGGTGTTCTTCGTGTTTCCAGGTTTTTAAATCATTAAGTTAGCATATCATATAGATATAGAACATGTATTTTGTTGATTTTAAAAGTTAAGTTAGAAGAATTAACTTTGTTTGCGAACAAGTTTAGAATTTAACTAAACTATGTTCTAGTGATTACATGTTCAAATCTTTGAATAAGATAGTTATATATATATGAATCAAATGATGTTATGAATATCATTACTACCTCAAATATAGTAGGTAAACCTACTGGAAGTGACAAGAAATGATCTAGCTTCCAAAGATCTTGGATGGCTTGAAAGTTCTTGAAGTAGAATCATGACACGAAAACAAGTTCAAGTAAGATTTTTTTACTCGAATTAAAATAGTTTATAGTTATAGAAATTGAATCAAAGTTTAAATATGAGTATTACCTTGAATAAGAAATATATCCTACTGTAAATAACAAAGGTTTCTTGATCTTTGATGATTACTTGGATTGGATTAGAAAGCTTGGAAGTAATCTTGTAAACTTGGAAGTGTTTATGAAGTATTCTTGAGTAGTTGTTTTGTATGTTGATCTATGTATGGATTTTTGAGCTAGATTGAGCTAGATTTTGATGAAGATGATGAAGAACACTTAGAACAATATGAGAGAACTTGAGAGAGAGTAGTTTGATGCATGTAAGTTGCAAAATGAAAGTGTTATTGGTTATGCTCATTCACGTGAATGGAGGCTTGTCATATAGCGTCCATTAGTTTGTAATTTTGTGAGATATTTCATGCTAGTTGCCAAATGATGCTTCCCACATGTGTTGGTGACTCACAAGGGCTGCTAAGAGCTGATCATTGAAGTGTATATACCAATAGTAAATACATCTAAAAGCTGTGTATTGTACGAGTACGAATACGGGTGTATATGAGTAGAATTGTTGATGGAAATGAATGAGAATGCAATTGTATGCATTTTTGCTAAGTAGAAGTACTTTCATATGTGTCTAGAAGTCTTTCAAAAGTGTACTAATACATCTTAATATACTACATGTATATACATTTTAACTGAGTCGTTAAGTCATCGTTAGTCGTTACATGTAAGTGTTGTTTTGAAACCTTTAAGTTAACGATTTCATTTAATGTAGTTAATTCATTGTTTATTATATCTAATGAGATTTTAAATTATCATATTATCATGATAACATGGTGTATGAATATATCTTAGTACGATATATATATATATATATATATATATATATATATATATATATATATATATATATATATATATATATATATATATATATATATATATATATATATATATATATATATATATATATATATATATATATATATATTAAAACGTTATTACAACGATAATCGTTACATATATCGTTTCGAGTTTCTTAATTCAATAATCTCATTTTTATGTATATCACTCATTGTTAATATACTTAGTGATATACTTACTTATCATAATTTCATGTTAACCATATATATATCCATATATATATCATCATGTAGTTTTTACAATTTTTTAACGTTCGTGAATTGCCGGTCAACTTGGGTGGTCAATTGTTTATATGAAACCTATTTCAATTAATCAAGTCTTAACAAGTTCGATTACTTAACATGTTGGAAACATTTAATCATATAAATATCAATTTCATTTAATATATGTAAACATGGAAAAGCTCGGGTCACTACAATACCTAGGTATCGAAAGATGCGATTGAGATGAATAGAATAGGGAAGTGAACAATTCGAAAGGTTACGAATATTTCCCATTCGTTGAGTCACGACAAATGCTAAGTTTATGGCTTCGTTTGACAGAAAGTACCATAGAATGGCTACCTCGATTCCCGATTGATAATCAACGGAAGTCTCCCTACAAATAATATTGTGTCAGATGACGGTTAAGAAGAGTTGAAGATCGAATCTCGAACATGAATGCAGTGATTGAGATTGTGAGGTACATTCGAGTGAGTGGTGGTGGATAGTACTTCTTGTGTGGGATATGTTGGGTGCAAAGATCTAAGGTTGGTTCGAGGAGTGTAGAAATTACGACCTTGTGAAGGAATTCACATAACCGAAAAAAGTACGAGAAAGACCAAGTGTGAGTTTTCTTAACGAAGTGAAATTTAACTTGATTTGGGTTGACAAGTTCTAAGTTGCCATAAAATTCTCGGATAAGAGGTGGATAGATGACCTCATCTAGGTTTAAGAAAGAGAAACATTCTTTTTTAGTGAATGTTATTTGAAGGTTTGGAAATTCATCATAGTGAACAACTCTTTATTCAAGAAGGGTTCGAGTTTCCATTTGTTGTTGGTCACACTGTCCTCGTATGTTGGTTATTTCCTAGGAACGTGAACATTTTAGCAAAAAATCATGTTTACAACATGGTTTTGAAAACCTATATGATAAACATATTAGATTAATTTTTGTCTAAACACATTTTTGAAAACAAGTAAGGTGTGCCATTTTGAAAAGTTAGACAAGGTTCATCATTTCAATTTATGTTTGCTAATGTTTGATAAGTATCATGAGATTGACAATTATCACAAGAGCTTGGTCAAACATTTGTGTGTGCATGAGTAGTTTTCAAAAGCAATTTGTATGGATTATGCAAGGGAAAAAAAATCCTACTTGGCACTCTATTAGTTAAGATCTTTATAAATAAGCTTTCACACAATTGATAAGTTATGCATCAAAACAAGTGTTCCTATTAGTATGAAAGACATTAAAATTATTCTCATGTGAGATTATGCAAGTAGTCAAGAATCACATGAGAAAATTTTTAAAGTAAGCAAGATTAAAAAAGTTTAAATGCTTACCTTTGAGGACTACTAGATGTTGAAGGGAGATAATGAAATCTGGAATCTAGTGGTTGGGGTTTAAAGAAGGAGTGTGGTTGGTGAAAAAGTTATTTAGACAATAAAGATGGTGAGGAAAAGATAAAACAGCCGTCATCTGTTGTGCGATTAACTCCACGATCGATCGTGGTTTGACCGCACGGGTTTGGTGGGTTTAACTTAAGTTACAAGTTCCATCATTCCCAACTCATTCCTAAGTAGAGTGAAGGTCTCCTTTTTCGGAGGCTTAGTAAAGATATCAGCAATATTTTCTAAGGAGTCTACCTTATCAATCACGATATTACCCTTTTGGACATGCTCACGTAAAAAGTGGTGTCTAATGTCTATGTGTTTAGTCCTAGAGTGTTTTGATTTTTAGATAGGTCTAAGGCACTCTTATTATCACAACAAATGGATATTTCAGAAGAGATGATACCATAATCGATGAAGGTTTGTTTCATCCATAGCACTTGTGCGCACGCTCTTCCCACGGCAACATATTCCGCGTTGGTAGTAGATAGTGCAACGGATGTTTGCTTCTTGGAGAACCATGATGTTAAGCAGAGTCTGACAAATGCACATACACCACTTGTGCTCTTTCGATCAATCAATGATCCTTCATGGTCGGAATCCGCAAAGCACATAATGTCAACATTGATGAACTTTGAATACCATAGACCAAGATGCATGGTACATTTCAAGTATCTAAAGATTCATTTGACCGCTTCTATGCGAGACATTTAGGAATTCTATTGGAATCTTGCACACAAGCACACGCTATACATAATATCGGGTCGGCTTGCCGTTAGGTATAGAAGAGATCCAATCATTCCTCTATACTTGGTGCTATCGAATGAATCCCCTTCTCCTTCAAGAGTAAGCTTGACATTGGTGGCCATAGGAGTTGCCATTGGCTTTGAGTTTTCCATTCCAAACTTTTTGAGCATATCATGAATATACTTTTGCTGATTGATGAACGTTCCATCTTCTAGTTGCTTAATTTGGAGTCCGAGAAAGAACTTGAGTTCACCCATCATGCTCATTTCAAACTCATAATGCATTAAATTAGAAAACTCATTGCTAAGATGAGACGACCCGTCCTAATCCATAAGGACGAATACAATAACATATGATTACATCGCGAGGTACTTGACCTCTATATGATACATTTTACAAATATTGCATTCGTTTTTAAAAGACAAACTTTCATTACATCGAAAGTTGACGGCATGCATACCATTTCATAATATATCCAACTATAATTGATTTAATAATAATCTTGATGAACTCAACGACTCGAATGCAACGTATTTTGAAATATGTCATGAATGACTCCAAGTAATATATCTAAAATGAGCAAATGCACAGCGGAAGGTTTCTTTAATACCTGAGAATAAACATGCTTTCAAGTGTCAACCAAAAGGTTAGTGAGTTCATTAGTTTATCGTAAACATTCATTTCCATCATTTTAATAGACCACAAGATTTAGATATTTAATTGTACACGTAACCCGAGTACATAATAACACGCGTAACCCGCGAATTAAAATTCATTCATATGGTGAACGCTTGATAACCGAACTAACAGGATGCATATAGAATATCCCCATCATTCGGGACTCTCATCGGATATGATAATCAAAGTACTAAAGCATTCGTAACCCAAATAGGACTTGTCGAGGTCCATAGATCTATCTTTAGAATTCACGTCAATTGGTGGCAATTATAATAAACACCAATTCTTAGGCTACCAAGCTAAAAAGGGGCATATTCGATTCGATAATCCAACCATAGAATGTAGTTTCGATTACTTGTGTCTATTTCGTAAAACATTTATAAAAGCAGCGCATGTATTCTCAGTCCCAAAAATATATATTGCAAAAGCATTTAAAAATGGAGCAAATGAAACTCACAATACTGTATTTTGTAGTAAAAATACATATGACGATTTTGAACAATGCAAGGTTGACCTTGGATTCATGAACCTATATCAAGTATATATATTAACACATATAATCACATAATTCCTCCTACATAATATTTATATATTAAGTGTTGTAGTTTTATGAATATATATATATATATATATATATATATATATATATATATATATATATATATATATATATATATATATATATATATATACTTTATTTATATTTTATATCTTCAGTTATATTTTATATATAGTTATTTTGTAAATAATCAATATTCATACATATAGTTATATTACAATATATATATATATATACATATATATATATATATATATATATATATATATATATATATATATATATATGTTTCTAGTTGGTATTACATCAAAAATTAGTAATTTGTTATATGTAATATTTATACAATAATGTTATTATGTTTATAGTAATAATAATACTAATAATAATAATACTAATGATAATAATAGTGATAATAAAAATAATGTAAATAAAATTATATATAAAAATCATTTTAATGAAAATAATAATAATGATAGTAATAATGATAATAATAATGATAGTTATAACTTTAATTAAAGTGTTAATTTTAATGTTAATGATAATAACAATAATAATAACAATAATAATAATAATAATAATAATAATAATAATAATAATAATAATAATAATAATAATAATAATAATAATAATAATAATAATAATAATAATAATAATAATAATAATAATAATAATAATAATAATAGTAATAATAATAATAATAATAATAATAATATAATAATAATAATAATAATAATAATAATAATAATAATAATAATAATAATAATAATAATAATAATAATAATAATAATAATAATAATAATAATAATAATAATAATAATGAGTAATAAGTAAACTACCTCAAAGAAGTAGTCCTAAAAAAAATGCCCAAGTCCGGGTTTGAACCCGCGACGTCCCGCTAACCCGATAACATCCTTAACCATTCCTCTGCCAATTCGCATCTATTTTAATTTCCTCCTAAAAACTCTTATAATCTATATTATCCTGCTTCTTCTTCATCTTCTTAAATTTAATCGAGCAGGTGCATTTATAATCATAATTCATAATCATAAATCATAATCACCATTGATATGTTCATCATCATTTATTCATAATCACCATTGATATGTTCATCACCATTGATATCATAATCACCATTGATATGTTCATCATCATCTCCATTACTATATCATAACCTCATCATCAATTAGCCATTATTTCATCATCATCTTTATCGGTCATCTTGTCATTATAATCTAAACGCCATAATTCATCATCAAACTTCATCATTCATTTATTCGCTAGTATAACATAACCATCACAGTCCATCATCATCTATCATATTAATCACTATATATCATTATTCGTTACTTTCCATTATCCTAAGACATGTGTCACTGTCCATCACGATAGGTCGAGTAATAAATATATTAGAGGTTCCAACATTATTCTAGCTAGATTGAGTGATTAGTAGGCTAGTTCATAATCCTACTTGTCAAGAATCGGCCCAACTTCATAAACAAATGTGACCCGAAAATATGAGTTGGATCTTAGTCCAACAAAACAATCGTGGCCCAAAAGAAGAACAAGATATCTCGGCCCAAGCTAACATCTATGGCCCAACAGAGAAATGATTTGTGATGGCCCATCAAGTAATAGAAGTCACAGCCCAACACATGTATGTTCATTTGACCGAGACTTTACATAGCTCGAACAATAAAAAAAATAATATAAAGTGTATAACAACCTCCACCCTTATTAAATTAAAAGTGGGGTTTCATTTCTTTTGTAGTTGTCTGCCATTTAGAAAAAGGAAAATATAATACGCCAAAGAGATTCAATCCATCCTCTTCATCATCATTGTCTTTAATTATAATCATTCTTTTCCTTTTTGTTTCATTTGGCTGTCGTGGGGGTGTAAACAGCGAACAAAAATAGGAATTTGTACAACAGCAGTATCGTGGTAATTTCGTAAAGGTTTTTAATGGTTGCATGTGCAGTAATAACAGCGGTGGTGGTCATGATTGATGGTGGTCTTGGGGTGGCAATTTACAGCTGCAAACCGTGGGTACAAGTGGTAGTTATAATTCAATCAAAACAGAAAATAGTTTAGTAGTTACCTATATTGGTTCCGGTGTGATTGTAAGTGAAACAAGGATGTGACTCGTTGGTGGTGGTGATAATATCCGAAAACAATATCAGATTTATTGATAGGTTCAATGATGGTGGTTCGTGTGTGTGTGTAAGGGAGGTGGTATTAGAAAATGGTGCAAGGTGGTTATATATCGTGAAACAGAAAGAAAGAAATAAAATAGTTGCAGGTGTGGTGATGTTGTGATTCGAAAGGTGTTCACAACAGAAAACATAAGCATATTCAGCAGTTGAGTTTGATAGTTGTAGTTGTGGTGCTCAGTTAAATAAGTGACAAAAGTGATGGTGATGGTTGTTAAAAGATGGTGGTTTGGCTCGCGGTTTCAACGGCAAAGAACAAGCAGCAACAATCACTAGTATCATTACTTAAGTGGGTTTCGGGCTGAGCAGCCTTTTTTGTTTCGAATTGAAAACAGAAAACAATTATAGAATAGTAACAACAACAGTTTTAATGATGGTTTGATGGTAGTTAAATGCGAGAGTTTACAACAAAAACAGTAAGACAATTGTGGTAACAGAACAAGAGGTTTGTAGGCGGTTTAACAGCTGAATAGAAACATTACCATGGTGGCTGCAGCAATAGTTGTTGATGATGGTTGCAGGTGTTTTCAAATGGGACTTCTCGGTGAATGTTGTCCTCAAAGTTTGGATGAAGGTGGTGTGTGTAACCGATGGTAAATGGGTTGGGTTGTGGTTCGAACAATAAATAGAAAGATGGTGGATTGAAGTGGGTTTGATGGTCGTTTTCAAACTCCAAGTACAATTTTACGAATACATCACTAACACGACACCAATATTGTAGGAAGGAGGTTCATAAAGGTGGTGGGTGATGGAGGTGTGGTTGTCCAAAGGAGTCGATGGAGAAGACAAAGTGTGAGATGGTCGAGTTGTATGTGTAATTGCTTTAAGCATATGTATATATATTCCATAGACATATAGATTAGGTAAGATAGAATATAGAGAATTAGATAATCAAACACAAACAGTCGCTCTCAATCTCAATCATAATTCATACTCACGGGTGTAATAATCTATTACCTGTCGACACTTTAACTCTTACATACAAGAATCAATTGAAATGGAAATATAAAAATAAAAAGTTGACCATGATTGATAACAGAATTCACGTAATTATCTGATTTATTACCATTATTGATTAATAAATATAAATATATTAATTATAATACAAAAATAATAATAATAATAATAATAATAATAATAATAATAATAATAATAATAATAATAATAATAATAATAATAATAATAATAATAATAATAATAATAATAATAATAATAATAATAATAATAATAATATTGATAACCATAATAATAATTATTAATAATAATGTTAATAATAATATTATTAATGATAATTGTGTTATTTTTATATTAATAACAATAATGATAATTATAATATTAATAATGATTTTTAATGATAATGGTAATAATATTATCTAATGATAATACTAGTAATAATTCTAATATTACAAATTACATGTATCAAATTTCATATCTTTATATTATATATATTTATATTTATTTATATATATATATATATATATGTGTACATATTTATTTACAAATAATGGTTCGTGAATCGTCGAAAATAGTCGAAGGGTAATTACATATATGAAACAGTTCAAAATTTTTGAGACTCAACCTAACAGACTTTTCTTATCATGTCGAAATCATATAAAGATTAAGTTTAAATTTGGTCGGAAATTTTCGGGTCGTCACAAAAGAGACTCGTTAGTAGAACCAAATACAATATCATCAACATATATTTGAACAATAACCAAATCATTTTCATGTTTTTTGACGAATAAGGTATTATCAATTTTTCCCATTTCGTATCCATGATTAATAAGGAAGGTTCTAAGTCTCTCATACCAAGCTCTAGGAGCTTGTTTGAGTCCATATACGACTTTCTTATGTTTAAACACATGATATGGTTTTTCAAAATCTTCAAAGCCGGAGGTTGTGACACAAATACTTCTTCATTAATGTCACCATTTAGAAAAGCACTTTTGACATCCATTTTATATAGTTTTAAGTTTTTAGAACATGCATATGCAAGAAGTATTCTAATGGACTCTAGTCTAGCTACGGGAGCAAAGGTCTCATCGTAATCGATTCTTTCTTGTTGTCTATACCCTTGTGTAACCAACCTAGCTTTGTTTCTAACAACCTTCCCATCTTCATCTAATTTGTTCCTATATACCCATTTAGTTCCTATGATATTTTGTTCACTCGGTAAGGGAACCAAATCCCATCGTCACTCCTTTGGAATTGATTTAGTTCCTCTTGCATGGCTTCTACCCAACTTTCATCTAATAAAGCTTCCTTGACGTTTTTGGGTTCAATTTGGGAGATGAATGCATAGTTTGCAACTAGATTGAAGATTTGTGATCGTGTGGTTCTAGTATTGATATCTCCTATGACTTGATCTATTGGATGATCCTTAATATGTTTAAGGTCAGTTGTGGGTTCTAGATTGTCTTTGCTAGGATCATTTTCCAACTAAGATTATTTCTCATTGGTTTCCTCGACTTCTTTGGGTTGTGCTAGTCACAATGGCATCTTGTTCAATCACATCATCATCTACTAGTGGTTTGGACTTAGGTGGAGGAGTTTCATCAAGAGTGACATCTAAAGATTCTTCTTTGACATTAATGTACTTGTTTAGAACCATATAGGCTTTGCTCTCTAACGAATAACCTAAGAATACTCCTTCATAGGCTTTAGGTTCAAACTTTGTTAGATATTCCTTTTTGTTTAAGATGAAAAACTTACATCTAAATACCCTAAGGTGACTCACGGTGGGTTTCCTACCATTTAGAATTTCATAGGGTGTTTTATCCGTTGAATGCCTAATTAGAACTTTGTTTTGAATACACGTAGAGGTGCTACCGCTTCACACCAATTTTTTTGAGGAATTGATTGTTCACTTAACATTGTTCTACTCATTTCTTAAGAGTTCGGTTTTTCCTTTCAACAACCCCATTTGATTGAGGAGTGTGAGGAGCCGAGAAATTATGAGAAATTCCATGTAAATCACAAAAGACTCCAAATTGGGCATCATTATTAAATTCTCTTCCATGATCCGTTCATATGGTGACAATTGTACACCCAAGCAAGTTTTGAATTTTTGTAGCAAAAAATTACGAATCTTTCAAATGACTCATTTTTGTGTTTTAGAAAAAGTGTCCATGTGTATCTAGAAAAATCATCAACGATTACCAAGGTGTATAAATTCCCACCATAACTTTGAACGGATGATGGACCAAACAAATCCATATGTAGGAGTTCTAGATATCTTTTAGTTGAAATTAAGTTTTTAGGTTTATGACTAGCATGGACTTGTTTTCCTACTTTACATGCATCACAAAAATGACTTTCATATTTTAGCTTGGGTAAATCTCTATCCATTTCTTTAGAAGATATGTTGTGAATTAGTGTCATATTAGCATGCCCAAGTCTCCTATGCCACAAAGTGGTAGTGTCATGAATGGAAGTAAGACAAATATTTAAATGTTTAAAGTCATTTAGTTTGCACATGTAAAGGCCCTTTTTCCTAATTCAATTTATAACATTTTTACCATCTTTGGTTATATGTGATGATGATTTAGTGAATGTCATATTATAACCTTTATCACATATTTTACCAACACTTAGCAAATCAAAGCTTAGATTCTTAATATGCAAGACATCTTCAAGAGTAATTTTAGAGTTAGTGATGTGATATTGCTTAGTTCTACATATTTTTACTCGCAATATCGGTTAGTTTCTATTGAGTTTCTATTGAAATGTTCTGATAGTACTCCAAATGAACATATATTTAGTAGCAATATCCTCCCAATATGTAAATTATTTAGTTGTAATTGTCCTATTTTAAGTTGTAATCGTTTATATTAAATAAGTGCGAAGACAAAAGGCGAAAACGACGATTTGAAGATGCAAATGACCAAAAAGCTCAAATGTACAAGATACAATCCAAGTGGTTCAATTTATTGATGAGAAACATCTAAAAATGACAAGAGTACAAGTTGCGGAACGCAAAGTACACGATATAAAATAATACGCAAGGACGTTCGAAAATCCAGAACCGGGACATGAGTCAAATCTCAACGCTCGACGCAACGGACTAAAAATTACAAGTCAACTATGCACATAAATATAATATAATATTTAAATAATTCTTAAAATTATTTATATATTATATTTATTTATATATTATGTCGGCAAAGCTAAGATCCAAATTGATGTGAGCTGGAAAATCAAACTCCACGACTCGCGGAGTTTGAAGGCCAAAAACTCCACGACTCGTGGAGTTTGAAAAATCAGAAATCCCTATAAAAGGCCTTGCATTCTGCCGAGTTTAATAATAATAATAATACTCCGTAGTATAATATAAATAATATATATATATATATATATATATATATATATATATATATATATATATATATATATATATATAGTATAGATTAGTGTTATATTAGATTAGTTTGGGTTATGTAAAAGTTATTTTTACGAGTTTTATTGTCGGAGCTCTGTTCGTGTACCACTACGCGATAAATAATCAATGTAAGCTATGTTCTCCTTTTTAAATTAATGTCTCGTAGCTAAGTTATTATTATGCTTATTTAAACCGAAGTAATCATGATGTTGGCCTAATTACTAAAATTGGGTAATTGGGTTTTGTACCATAATTGGGGTTTGGATAAAAGAACGACACTTGTGGAAATTAGACTATGGACTATTAATGGGTTTTATATTAACTAAACAATACCTTTTTAATTTAATATACAAACTTATAATTTGACGTATTTATATATAACCACATACGCTTGACTGGGTACGGTGGGCGGGATATCTATAAATACCAATAATTATTCATTTTACCGGACACGGAACTGGATTAATAGTTAATAGACTTGTTGAAACAGGGGTGAATTACATTCAAGGGTAATTGGTGTAATTGTTAACAAAGTAGTAAAACCTTGGTTTACACGCAGTCGATAACCTGGTGTATTCATGAAATAAAGTATTAAAATCTTGTTACAATTCGAATTCCCAATTAGTTGGAATATTTGACTTCGGGAATAAGAATAATTTGACGAAGGCTTTCGCTCTTTATATTTATGACTGATGGACTATTATAGACAAATCCGTATGGACATATTAAATAATCCAGGACAAAGAACAATTAACCCATGGGAATAAACTAAAAATCAACACGTCAAACATCATGATTACGGAAGTTTAAATAAGCATAATATATTTTATTTCATATTTTCTCGTACTTTTATTTATTGTCATTTTAATTATTGTTATTTATTTTATATTGTTAGTTAAATATCATCATTTAATTTACGCTTCGCTTAAAATATAAAATCGACAAACCGGTCATTAAACGGTAAAATCCCCTTTTATATATTAGTAATATAATATATTTTGTACGAATATAATGGTTTAAAATATAGTGTGAAATAAGCCAGCTCCCTGTGGAACGAACCGAACTTACTAAAAACTACACTACTCTACGATTAGGTACACTGTCTATAGTGTTGTAGCAAGGTTTAGGTATATCCCGTTTGTAAATAAATAATTAAAACTTGTCATATCTTGTGTAATTTGTAACGTATTTCGTAGTAAAATATAGTACTATCACGTACCCCCACGCTACCACATCAAGTTTTTGATGCCGCTGCCGGGGAAGTCGGCGAAACTCTATATTTTTAATTTATTTTTGTATAAATATATTTATATATATTTTTAGAAAAACAATATAAAATAATTTAAAAAAAAAGAAAAAGAAAAACCCGAAAATGAAAACTCCACGACTCGCGGAGTTTACAGGCTTAAAACTCCACGACTCGCGGAGCTGCCCTGACGCGCTGACAGAAACCCTATTTTCGCTTTAATTACGGAGTAATATTATTTATTATTATTTTTAAACCCTAATTACTTTATTAGTTTAATATAATTAGTTTTAATTTTTATTAAATTGTATTTTAAATTTTAATTAGTTTTATTTATATATATAAATTAATACTTTTATAAAATAAATATAAAAATAATATTTTTATAAAAATAAGTAATTTTATCACTTTTTATTTTTATATTTTGTATCTTTTTATTTAGTGTAATCGTAATATTTTTATCGTTCGTAGTTAATTTTAAATTTAGTTTTGCCGTAGCTTATTTTTATTTTTAGATTTTTAGGCTTTGCCGTAAAATCTCTTAAGTGCTATTTCTTTAGACTAAGATTTAGGTACTCTAGAATTTTGCGACGATTTTAAAATTTTAGTGCCTTTTAAGTCACGACGCGCTACTTTCTTATTTTTATTTCTCGATATTTTTCGACTCGCTTCTTTTTCTTTCTTATTTCTCTCCACGCTAGTTTTAGGACTTAGAAATTTTCTCTACTTCTTCTCTAATAATTCCAAACGAAAAATTATTTTAAGTGGTTAAATTGATAGACATCCAAATTTTCTGCTTCGTAGTAATAGTTGGATTTGTTAGTGGCTGAGTTGTGCGCTTCCGATTTAAAGGGTTCTGGCTCCCTGCTGCATTTATTGGCTATTCGAAACGTGGGCAAAAGAAGAAAAGTCTATTAATTTGATAACTTATATAATTTTTATATTTATAACTAATAGGATAATTAAAATTTGGTAATAAGCGCATTATGAAAAGTCTCGAAGATATTTTGGAAACTCTTTACGACATACGAAATCAATACTCTCAACCGAGTGTTGATGACAATTCGTTCGGTCAATCTTGGATCACGAATGAGGAAACAATAACTGGTTGTGAAATCTGTGGAGATTATCACTCAACATGGGAATGTTATTATTACGTTCCTATGGAAAATTACGCACCCACGGAACCTGAATGGAATGATTATGAAGAATACAATTCAAATTGGGATTATTCTCAAGAATATTTCCAAACTCAACAACCAGTAGACGAGGAAAATTACGTGTCTGAAAATTTATTAGACAATATGAAAATCAAACTCGAAGAACTCAATGCTCAAAATGAACAAATGAGAGAGTTTGTAAACCGGAAAGCTGAAACTCTATCAGACTACACACCTGTTGATCTGAGGAGTATTGTACAAGAAAATCTCATATCATCGAATTTTGATGAATTCGAGAGCTCCGAAATCACCAACTATCCCGATGATACTTTTTATTCAGTCTTACCAATTTCACAACATAATGACACATTAGCCTCTACCGACAAAATCATCAATCCATCAATGGATGATGATGAAGAAGTAAGGGTGACAAAATGGTACTCTTGGGAAAACAATAACGTTGAAAATTTTACCCCCGAGGCCAAACCGAACTTCACCATTCCACAACCTTCCAACCTAATATTCTCAATAGACGAGTCATCCACCGGAAATGAACTACGAGCTGTAATAGATAATGACACCTCGAATTTCACCCAATTGGGTAATAGAGGTGAAAACTTTGATCCTGAGAATAAAAGGAAGGAAATATTAGGAATTTTCCACCCTATAGAAATAAGTATGTCGGTGTATATCAATCCATTTGACCAAAAACCAGAAAAGAGACATATCCATTTACTAAAAGCTACACTTAAAAAAAGAATTAAGTAGTGACAATCGGGCGAGTCTAAACTTTAAACCCATTGATATATTATACACCACTCGAGATGTAAATAACTGGCTCACTACTCTAATTCGTGGAACTCATTCTACCGACTTTACATGTCGTCAGCTAAGTGTGGGGAAGTCTAACCCCACTTAACGTTAAATTTGGGGTTCGGGTTAGTGCATAACTCGTTAATAAAAATGCATGATAATTTAGGGTAAAATACGTATATTCAAAGATTAGCGAACAGTTCAGAAAAGCAACCGTTTTTGAAGAAAAATATGTGTGATAAAACAAGAAGGAATGAACAATGAGGCGCGTCATCTATCATTTGACGAGCTTTGTAATTACAAATTGGGTATTTTCAATCACTTTTCTACACTAATCACCCTCATGAATTTATAATTAGAGTCTGATTTCATGCAAATGAGGGCATTGCATGATCTCAAGTGTGGGGAAGGGTTATAAATTCTCTCGGGTTTATACGCCAAATTTTATGAAAATTTGAAAAATTTTCAACTAAATGAATTTAAAATCATGTTTATATATATTTATGAACGGTGAAAATTAGGTGTTAATACCGAAATTATCGTTACCTCGGAAAGGACATAAATTGAGAAACACCCTAAAATGCTTGAATTTATTTATTTAAGAATAAAAAGGCAAAGAAAGAAACTAAGTGTGGGGAGAATGTACCTAGTTATTCAATTAAAAACTATCTAGCACATGTTTCTGTAAAGTTTATTGCAGGTGCTTTTGTTTTGGACTAAATTAACTATTTTACCCGATGAAAGAAAAGAAAAGATGGATCTACACGATGAATCAATTCCATCATTAAAAGGAAGTAAAGTCTTCTGAAAACGACACGCGCTTCTTGATTTAGGTCATGAAGTTGTCGTCCAGACCAGCTGTAGGTTGACCAAAAAACCTAGAAAAGTCATCTCTAAAATCAGCAGGAAATCCACGGACCTCAGCATCAAACAGGGTCGCCAAGTGGTAAGACTTATCCTAACCATGAGAGGATCTGTCTTGTAAAATGGGGAGGACGCCGTGCAAATTAGCTGGATAAGACTAATGAATCAGATCTCCAGAAAGGATAATCTCTTTAAAGATTAAAAATCAGCTTTTAAGCCTGATATTACTCAATCCTTGAGATTGACCTTAAAGATTGAGAATTACAAACTCATGGAATTCAATGATATCTAAACTCGAGCTTGAACGAGAAAATATTTTGATCAAAATTAAAACCGATTTGTTTTCTGAAAACCTATTTTCAATGTGTTAATTACCATTGAACGTAAAATCCTAGGAATTCACCTGGAATTCATTAGGTCACCTGAACCAAATCGGGTGTCAACCGTAAGAACGGTGGTTGCATAGCATGGTCGGAGACAGGACCTTGTGCCAGACTGAAAAAATTATAGGATGATCTTACTATTGCTCCTACAAAGGATAGTACTAGCATTCGACACGTTTATAGACCATAATCAAATGCATGTCATTAGACATTGCCTTAACAGTTTCTTGTTCATCGCTTTCCTTTACAACCGGACGGTAGTTTGCCGAAAGGTAATATACGGAGCAAGTATACTGGACGTGTTGCTTTCCTAATACAAGGTTAGCAAGTGGGTGACACAAAACCATAAGTTTTGAGCTAAAATTTTCAAATCTGAAACCCACAAAACCCACAAAAATATTTTGCAACACCGGTGAAGGGTTATTCCGGAAAACTTGTCTAGGGTAAAAGCTAGATTGAATTTTTAAAAGATCAAATGTTTTCATAAAGATCCAATTTCCTAACGGATCTAAATTTTCATAGTCATGTGGGACTGTAAACCGCCTTTCAAATGTGCACTTTGCTTTGGAAACCGAAAGTAAATCGGCTATTTGATTGCAAGTGTCGTTGACCTAAACCCGAGGCAACTGTGGATGACACACCCACCTTTAACCATGGTTCTATCGTTACTATCATTGTTTATACCGCCATCTCAAAATCACTGATGTATAAAGTGTGAAAAATAAAGAAGTGATTCGTGTGATGTATTATATTATTTCAAGTTATGTATTGCTTGAGGACAAGCAACGTTCAAGTGTGGGGATATTTGATAGTGCTCCAAATGAACATATATTTAGTAGCAATATCCTCCCAATATATAAATTATTTAGTTGTAATTGTCCTATTTTAAGTTGTAATCGTTTATATTAAATAAGTGCGAAGACAAAAGGCGAAAATGACGATTTGAAGTCGCAAATGACCAAAAAGGTCAAATGTACAAGATACAATCCAAGTGGTTCAATTTATTGATGAGAAACGTCTAAAACTGACAAGAGTACAAGTTGCGAAACGCAAAGTACACGATATAAAATAATACGCAAGGACGTTCGAAAATCCGGAACCGGGACATGAGTCAACTCTCAACGCTCGACGCAACGAACTAAAAATTACAAGTCAACTATGCACATAAATATAATATAATATTTAAATAATTCTTAAAATTATTTATATATTATATTTATTTATATATTATGTCGGCAAAGCTAAGATCCAAATTGATGTGAGCTGGAAAATCAAACTCCACGACTCGCGGAGTTTGAAGGCCAAAAACTCCACGACTCGCGGAGTTTGAAAAATCAGAAATCCCTATAAAAGGCCTTGCATTCTGCCGAGTTTAATAATAATAATAATAATACTCCGTAGTATAATATATATATATATATATATATATATATATATATATATATATATATATATATATATATATATATATATATATATATATAGATTAGTGTTATATTAGATTAGTTTGGGTTATGTAAAAGTTATTTTTACGGGTTTTAAGGTCGGAGCTCTGTTCGTGTACCACTACGTGATAAATAATCAATGTAAGCTATGTTCTCCTTTTTAAATTAATGTATAAATTAATGTCTCGTAGCTAAGTTATTATTATGTTTATTTAAACCGAAGTAATCATGATGTTGGGCTAATTACTAAAATTGGGTAATTGGGTTTTGTAGCATAATTGGGGTTTGGATAAAAGAACGACACTTGTGGAAATTAGACTATGGACTATTAATGGGTTTTATATTAACTAAACAATACCTTTTTAATTTAATATATAAACTTATAATTTGACGTATTTATATATAACCACATACGCTTGACTGGGTACAGTGGGCGGGATATCTATAAATACCAATAATTATTCATTTTATCGGACACGGAACTGGATTAATAGTTAATAGACTTGTTGAAACAGGGGTGAATTACATTCAAGGGTAATTGGTGTAATTTTTAACAAAGTAGTAAAACCTTGGTTTACACGCAGTCGATAACCTGGTGTATTCATTAAACAAAGTATTAAAACCTTGTTACAATTCGAATCCCCAATTAGTTGGAATATTTGACTTCGGGAATAAGAATAATTTGACGAAGGCTTTCGCTCTTTATATTTATGACTGATGGACTATTATAGACAAATCCGTATGGACATATTAAATAATCCAGGACAAAGAACAATTAACCCATGGGAATAAACTAAAAATCAACACGTCAAACATCATGATTACGAAAGTTTAAATAAGCATAATATATTTTATTTCATATTTCCTCGTACTTTTATTTATTGTCATTTTAATTATTGTTATTTATTTTATATTGTTAGTTAAATATCGTCATTTACTTTACGCTTCGCTTAAAATATAAAATCGACAAACCGGTCATTAAATGGTAAAACCCCCTTTTATATATTATTAATATAATATATTTTGTACGAATATAATTGTTTAAAATATAGTGTGAAATAAGCCAGCTCCCTGTGGAACGAACCGGACTTACTAAAAACTACACTACTCTATGATTAGGTACACTGCCTATAGTGTTGTAGCAAGGTTTAGGTATATCCCATTTGTAAATAAATAATTAAAACTTGTCATATCTTGTGTAATTTGTAACGTATTTCGTAGAAAAATATAGTACTATCACGTACCCCCCCGCTACCATATCATGTTCCAATGAAATGGTTTGAAGTATATGGTTTTTGAAGTTATTTGGTTAAAAGTTCTGCTATTTTGAAGAAGAAATCGTGAGCTGAAAAGGAGTACCAAGTGAAGACTTAAAACAGAAAAAAAAATACTGGTCGAATAAGTGCATCTCGCGGCCGCGATTCACCTTAATACAGTCACGAGTTTGACCTTTACTCGTGATAAAAGTCTCACGTTCGCAATACGTTAACAGAACCTCGGAAACAGAAACAAGGCAATTTCGCGATAAATATTTAGTGCGATGCGGCCGCGATTGAGATGAAGGCTCGCGATTGCGATTCCTCTAATGCGGTCGCGAGATTTAGCAGCCGACTCAGATTTTTGGATTAGTATAAATACTCATTTTTAACCCTTTTTAGGGTATGCAGTTTATTAATTACGAATTTTATTGTTCCAACCATTAGGGTACGAATTTCCAAGTCTTTTATTCAATTTTTCATTATCTTTGCAACATAACAACAATTGTGGTTAGTTTAATCTTGCTATTACTTCTATTTTTATTTATGTTAATGGATTCAATGGTTTATTTTGCATGTTCTTGTGTTCTTTATTTTATCATGAGTAGCTAAATTAGTTGTATTCACTTAGATGATTGAACTAAGGTGAAAGGTTGCTATCTCTATGATTTGAACAATTAGATCTTATTATTTCATGTATTTTTTGGCTAAGAACGACTGTTATTGTGATTTATCATTAGTTGAAGTTGAGGGGATTATTAACTAGTCAATGAGAGTTGAGTAAGTGGTGATCTTTAGTAGATTATTGAACGTGAATAACTTAGGCCTTTGGTTGATTATATACGAAAGACCGGTATAATTGATTAATTAGTAACTAAACTGTGATAGAACTTAGTAATTGTGGAATTGTTATGGAGACTTAAGCAATTCAAGTCAAATTAATATATTGATTAATACATTGGTAACTAGATTAGAGAATTAGGATAAGCGAGAGTTGGGTTAATGATTTAGTTGATAATCTGTGAGAATTGAGAGATAATCATAGTGTTACCACCATTACAATTGTTTGAAATGAACTTAACAGCAATCCTGATCCGAAGGAATTGAATCTAAGTGGATACCTTTGTCTTTATTGATTTTAATTTATTTTATTACGCGTTTAAACTCTAAACAAAACAACCTTAATTTTACTAGAATAATTACAAGTTAAAGTTTATGATAAAAATGCTCTATGTGGACGAACTGGTCAATTTTACTTATAAAGTGCTGCACGATCGGGACTAGTTGCCTGTATTGTGTGATAATTATTGGGTGATATTTACTTGTTATTTTTAGATTACAAAACACACATCAACTTTTTGGCGCCGCTGCCGGGGAGCGGTGTTCAATCGGGAACTTATGAGCTTTTAGTTATTTGATCCTTTTGTGAGAAGCAATTCTTGCGAAAGTTACTTTTCTGTCATTTTTATTTTTCAGTTTTACGCGTGGTTTTGTTGTGGTGTGATTACAGGTGAGGTATCAATAACTCTGAAACCGTCTAGAGTTTACTATACGCGCAGCAAAGCTAAAGAAGAACAGGAAATCGCCAAAGGTTTCGCTGAGTTACCTTTATATATTCCAGATTTTGAGTATATTAAGGAAGAAGTTAACATGGCTGAAGGAGGAGAAGGACAGACTATGGAAGCAATGATGAAAGCCACAAGGGCTGGTAATAGGCATGCCATTAGGCAACCGATAGTTAATATGGATTTTGAGGTCAAAGGACAGATTCTTAATATGATAACTCACCAATTCCAGTTCAGGGGTACACCGAAAGAGGGTGCATCCGAGCATCATCTGAACTTCAAAAGCATTTGCAATTTGTTCAAGATTGCTCAGGTTGCAGATACAGTTATCTATTTGAGGGATTTTCCTTGGTCTTTGAAAGTTGACGCCAAGGATTGGTTAGAATCATTGCCCGAAGGTAAGATTGATAGTTGGACTACGATGGAAGATAAATTTTTGCAGCGTTTCTTTCCAGCTTTGAAGGCTGCTAAATTGCAAAGTGACATTAATCACTTTGTTCAGAAGCCACATGAGACACTTTATGATGCATGGACACGATTCGGTAAAATGTTACGCAATTGTCCTCAACACGGGTTGAACAACTTTAATAAGGTCCAGATATTTTATAAGGGTGTTAATGTGCCGATGTTAAAAAGGGTGATTTTGCGTTCATTTCTTTGCTGCATGTGGTTCTTTGATGAAAAAGACTCCGGATGAAGCTTTTGAGATCATCTCTGAAACTGCTACGCATTCATATGATTGTCATCAAGAAATGGATGTCTCTCGCTCTTCTCATGTTGCTAGTACCGAAATTAGTGACGAGCTTGCTTCAGCTAAAGCTCAACTTGCGACTTTTAAAAGACAGATGGAGTCGATAACTAAAGAAATGAACGCAATCAAGGTTGGTTGTGAGTTATGTCAAGGACCGCATCTCACGAAAGATTGTGTTCAAGCGTCAATGGAGGAACAGCCTAATTATCTGGGTTATGTTAAAAAGGGTGATTTTGCTCTTAGCAAATTTCCGGGTGGAAGATGATTTTTCAACCAAACGGGTAATACGAGTGGTACTAATTATCAAAGTTTTAATCAGGTTTATCAGGGTAATCAAAAGGTATATCCGTACAGGCTGCCTGGGTTTAATAATAGAAATCAGCAAGCACCGCCTAGAAATTTTCAGCAACCGATGCAACCTGTTCAACAACCAGAAAATAAGATGCCTCCGTTGAAAGAATTGCTAAGGGGTTTTATTATGAAAACTGATGAGAGCATTACTGCTTTGAGACAGGATGGCGAATCGACAAAACAGCAAGTTAGGAGTCAACAGGCCTCAATTCAAAATTTGGAACGTGATGTGGGTCGTATTGCTCAATCTTTATCGGAGAGACCATCGGGTACTCTCCCATCTAACACGCAGTCCAATCCGAAAAACCGAAGTGATGTGAAGAACAAAGAGCCTCAAGTTTCTCCTTATTCGCAAGAGAATGCTATTTCTAGCTTTGAGGGTTATGGTTCCAATGAGGTTGTTCTGACTTATACTCATAATGGCACAGACGGTTGAATTCGAGTTAGTGATATTACTCCCGCGTATGGTAATTACTTGATGAGTTTAATGACGGGGAGTTCTTTGAGTTCGGGTAATCAAGGGTCCGAGGTGAATAGTGTGGAGACTACCGAGTCTCCTGAGTTTAGTGTTGATGAGATTAAAGTGGAAGAAGAGGTGAAACCGTCACCTAAGTTGAAAGTGTACAAGCCGCCCATTCCATATCCGAGAGCTATTCCATCCGAGCAACCAAAGGAAACTGTTTGTAAGTCGTTTAATAATACTAATAATATTTGTGTAAATGTTCTTTTGGTTGATGTTCTTGCAGGTATGCCCAATTATGGGAAATTTTTAAAAGAATTGATGGCGAGAAAAGGAGAGCATGAGCAGGCATCCTCCACGTTTCTTGAAGCAGAATGTGCTGCTATTTTGAAGAAGAGTGATATGCCACCAAAGCTAGGTGATCCCGGGCCATTCATAGTGCCCTGTAGGATTGATGACTCTGAGATTTTTAAGTGTTTAACTGATTCAGGTGCGAGTATCAATCTTATGCCGTTATCTGTTTATTCACGTTTAGGTTTAAATGATCTTAAGTCAACTAATACTGGAGTTAGATTGGTTAACCAGTCGATTAGTAAACCCATAGGGATTGCTAAAAATTTGGTGGTTAAGATAGGTGAATTAGAGTTCCCAGCATACTTTGTGGTTGTTGACATGCCTGAAGATAAGGTTGTACCCATTATTTTAGGTAGACCATTTTTAGCAACTGCAGGCGCATTAACTGACTGGAGTACTTGCAAGTTGATTTTGAGGGATCGAGGTAAGACATTGAGTTTTCAAAAAAGTTTAGTGTTAAACCACCACCCACACCCATTGATTCTGTGAATGTGCTGACTAGTGAAACTGATAATGTTAAAACTGAGTATAGTAAAAACCTAAGTGTGGGGGTGGAGTTGTTAAAGAAAAACATGTGGTTAAACCGCTCGATGATAGTGTTGTTGATAGGTCTATGAGAATGTTATTCGGGCGGGTTAAGAAAGCGATGAATGAGAAAGATGAGAAGTTAAGACTTTGGTTAGTTTCTAATTTATCGGAGAAACAGAAAGAAAAGTTAAGAGAGTTAACTAGGGAGTCAAGAGCTGCGGATGATTGGTTGATAAGTATGATCGGTAGTGGTGTTGAAAATGGTAGTTCCCATTGTTTGAAGAAGGATGGAACCGCATACCATCCGGGCAACATTTGAGGAGAAAGTGGATTCTAGTGCAAGACTCGTTAATAAACCTGCTCAATGTAAAACTTGTATAATGCATGTGTTTTTAAAACTAAAAAAATAAAAATAAAATTGAAAAACGAAAAATCCAAAAATATTTTTCTTTTTGTGTTTTTTGTTTTTGTTTAATCATTACAGGTACCATTATGTGATGACAATCGAGGAATGACCGTCAGTGCAGAGCCATCTGTCACTCCGTTTCGCGATTATGTCACTCTACATCCGGTTATGTTTTTCCCATTCACTCTATTGTCCTCTCGAATTTATATTTTATTTATCTGATTTCATGTAAATGAGGGCATTACATGATATTAAGTGTGGGGGGAGAGATATAAATTCTCGAGGATGTAATGCACTTGGCTTGAGTCTTATTTTTAACTAAAATTGTTGAAAAATTGGGGAAATTTTAAAAATTTTGACTCGTTAAAAAGCCAAGTGTAATTTTTATGAAGCAAATGTTATCACTATTATAAGTTAATTTGTGCAGGTACCTCAATGATTTTGGTGATTTTGATATTTTGTAATTTCTTTTACATGAGTGTGTGTGTAATAAGGAAGCAAAGTCTTCAAGGGTTCAAACAAACCCAAATTGTAGGATGATTCAAGTCCATCCATAAAGGAAGTTAAGTCTTCCGAATGCCCGTCTTACTTGGTGTAGGAGACTTCATAATCATTTCATACTGACATTGGTTAATACTTCATTTCACGATGTATTATACCGATGTATCGTACTGTGGGAAGAGGAGCCTTGACCTTCAACCGTGCTGTCTTTTTATACAAGAGAAATGGCTTCGTGCTAGCGTTTGCTTAGACAACGCACGCCATGGTCAAAAGCCATGGTAACCCTTAAAATACGGGAATGTAGTATCTGCTTCCTACATTTTCTTAAAACTAGCATAAAAGCTAGATGCATGGGAAGTGGGGTCCAAGGACCTTAAATTAAATAAACAAGTGTTTAAACACTTCCAGGACAATCGAGTCCTCCCATGTTGTTCTTAGTAAGTAAAGTCTTCCGAACTTGTAAGTAAAGTCTTACAAGTTATGCTTGTTTCAAAAGACCATTGCTTGAAAGTAAAGTCTTCAGGTTTCGTGCAATAGACCCTCCGAAAAATTTACACCCAACGTAGTTCGCTTCAGTGCAACTACCCATGCGGATGTCCCATAATCGGGAAGGCTTGTATTCACACAGGCTTTTAAGCCAAATCATGGAATTGATGGACCTCTTAATTAGCCACGTGGGGCACTAATTTCACAAACCTCCGTCAACGCTTTCGCCCTACTATGAGAGAAACCATAGAGTTGTGATAGAAATCTTGATGAGTGCCAGTTATCCTGTCCCCGGATTGACCATAAAGATAGGGGTAACCAGTCCCCTACGCTTTGGAGCACCCACCTTAACCCAGATTTTGGAATTAACGATTATTGGTGTTTTGGCGACATGGAGGTGAAAGAGGAATAGCCAATACGGGTTGATTAGAGGAGCATATCTTTGGAGGCGTATACTTGATGAATGGTAATTTTTATGATGCTTAAAGTTTTACTCATTTTGGTTATACTTTATGATTTTCAAGGTGACTATAATTCATGATACATATTGATTGATACCTTGAACTTATTTTGGTGAAATTGAGTAAATTTTTAACAATATTGAGGGTGATTTTGATTGGTAATTTGTTGAGTCAATGGCTATCCCGTGAATCCTACGTAATTGATCAAAGTCAAGGAGGTCAACTTTTAAAATATGAAAAGTATTTACTTGATGATTGATGTTTTGATGACCTTTTAGAAGATGTAGTTGACTTTGACCGGGGGAATGATTGTGTTGGGTAGACTTAGGCTTGAATAGGTGTTGAATGTTGATGGTTTTGATTGAAGACTTGAGCCTTGTACTAATTTTGTGAAGAGTACACGATATGGAGTTAATGATTTTTGAAGACGATATCGGTATGTTCTTGTTCTATTACTTTTGAAGAATTGTTCAAGTTTGTTTATCTTTGTTCGAGTTATTATTATTTGAAGATAGGCTTGCCTGAGGACAAACAAGGTTCAAGTGTGGAGGATTTTGATATTGCTCCGTTCATACATATTTTTACTCGCAATATCATTAGTTTCTATTGAGTTTTGGTTAATAATTGAGGAAATGGTGAAGGAAATGTTAATGTTTGAGTTGAAACGTTCCTATGAAATGGTTAGAAGAGTTGTATGGTTTTTGAAGTTATTTGGTTAAAAGTTCTTCAAGAGTAATTTTAGAGTTAGTGATGTTACCTTTACCGACGATTTTACCTCGTACATCACCATCAAAGATTACGTCACCACCATTATGTTCTTTGTACCTTGTTAAGAAGTCTTTGTTCCCCGTCATGTGCGTTGTACATCCACTATCGATTATCCAATCTTTTTCTTGTACAACGCCATTTAGGAAAACCTATACTTTGTTGATTAATATCTTTGGTACCCAATGTTTATTGGGTCCGGGATGATTAGCATCAAAAACTCCTATTCTAACCCATCTTTTTACGATTTTAGCGTTGTAGTTTCCTTTTGGTTGGGCCCTTGTTTCAACGATTTCCTTTCTAGGGTTTCTAGAGTGGTTAGTTTTATTTTCTAAGGAATTCTTTCTAATTTCTTCTCTTTTAAATGACCTAGTTTTTAAGAATGGACCTGTAATCGACTTCACGATCTTGTCGTGCTTTGACCGCACGTCCTCTGTGACGTTTGGCTTTCCTTGAGACTTAACAAACATTATAGGTTGTTGTTTTGATGATTAAATTTTGAGAGAGTTTTCTTTAAAACCTAATCCATGTTTGTTATGGCTTGTCCATTGAACACTTAAATGTCTTCTAGCACTTTTCCACTTTTATTATATATTGAAAGCTTGATTTTATTTTCAAGTAGTTTGACGGTTTTGTTAAGCGTTTTATTTTCATGCTTTAGATCATCACAAGTAAGACATTCGTGTGAGTTAGCTATTCTTGCCTTTAGCCTAGACACTTCTAACTTAAGTGAGTTATTTTCTTCTTTTAAGTTAGTATTACCAGTGCTAACTCTACTACTTAGATTACAAAGCTTAATGAAACTATCAAAATTGAATTCAAAAGAGTTTGAAAGAACCTCATTGTCGATTTGTCCGACTAGGCAAGTTTCATTATCTCTTTTCGAGCTTGGTGCTTCAATGGCCATGAGACATGTTTCCTTTCCTTCTTCTTGTATCTCATTCTCTTCATCATCTCATGCACCTCCAAGAAATGACTCCTCGTTCTTTCTTTTGGGGACATTCACTTATCAAATGGTTTGGTTCACCACATCCATAACACTTCCTTATGAACTTCTTCTTGGAATCAAAAAGTGTCGTCTTTGAGTCCATTAGCCTTCGGATATGATTCCAGGGTCTTCGGTAGAATTTCTTGAATGATTGAACAATAAATGCAAGTTGTTCATCATCATTTAGGATATCATCTTCATCCTCTTCGTATTCGCCTTCTTCACTTGCTTTGGCCTTCAAAGCAATTGACTTATTCTGTTCCTTTTTGACTTTGTCCGCCTCTTCATCCTTGTCTAGGATGACCTCATGGACTTTGAGATTTCCAATGAGCTCATCAAGAGACAATTTTTCCAAGTCCTTTGACTCATCTATTGCCTTTTACTTTAGGTCTCCATTTTGAGGGTAACGCTCTTAAGAATTTCCGAACACATTGCTTTTTGTGTAGATAGTACCTAAAACTTTCAAACTTGAACAAATATTGTTAAATCTAGAATAAGCAATATCAATTGTTTCATCATCCGATATCACAAATTGTTCATATTGCGCTACTAACTATTAAACTATCTCATATTTCCTTTGCACTCTTAAGCATAAAGACTCTTTCATATTCTTTTCTAGGCAAAGTGTTAAATATGACTAGTTTAGCTTGATAGTTTTTCCCTACATCTGTTTTATGTTCTTTGAACCAATTATCTTCGGGTACAATTATTCTAGTTTTCCTATCCTCACTTAGTGTGAATGGAACATAATCGCCCTTGGTAATTATGTTCCAAACATCTATATCTTTCACACGGACATATGTTTCAAATCTTTGTTTCCAATAGCAAAATCCTTCACTCTCAAGTAGAGGAGGTCTTTGCATAGAGGAACCTTCACTATAGCTCAAGTTCTCAAATTTTTATTCCATGATCTTTAACTCAAATGTTTGCAAAAATTTATTTTTTATATTAAAAATTAAAATTTTATCAAAATGTTTAGAGCAACTGCTCTGATACCAATTGTAAGTAACTAGAGAGGGGTGAATAGTTACTTAGTGTGATTTGTAAAACTTTTTCGTTTTAGAACTTGAGATTACTATAGTGTGATTTGATTAGTTTGTTCACAAGTATAATAAATATAAAGATAAGAGATAAGAGAACAAACACGGAGTAGTGGTTCGGGAAGATGTTAACTAATCTTCCTTAATCCACTCCTCAATTCTAACGAATTGAGAGTTAGTTTCACTATGATGCTCCAAACTCGGTGGAGTGTCCGGATACAACACTAGCTCCTCGATAAGCCGCAACTTATGAACCCTTACATCCCTTTGAAGAAAGAATTCACAATCACCAAATGCTCTTACTAAAAGATCCCAATGCTTCCTCTAAGTGAAACCTCACCTATCTTCTAGATCCCTTTAAGAAGATAGTTTACAAGTAAACTCACAACTAATTTTACAATCACTCTTACTTGAATCACTCTAAATAGATTACAATAGTATTTAAATGATATTAGTAAATGTATGAAAATGTAAGTGCAAGAGGTGAGTCTTCAAGTGCTCTAAGGTTTGACTTTTATAAGCAAGAGAAAATTAACCCCGGATGACTGCGGCTCACCTCACGGTCGACCGTAGGTCGACCGTGCAGGTCTCTGACCTCTGAATTTGTAGCCGTTTGAGATCTTAACTTTGTCATTTTCCCTTATTAGATGGCTGCAATTAGATGGCAAAAACATCTGAAAAGACCTGCATTACCCCTTTTATCTTGAATGTATTCTTTGAGGTTGACCTTTGCTTTAAATAGGAAAGTCACGTTGTACTAGAGGTGTGTCATTGATTTCCCTTTAAGGCAAATGCAGAATTTTGATCCCATGACAACCATAAGCTTCCAAACTTCAAGTCACAAGTCTTCAAGCCTTTCAACATTAGTTTTGCAAGTATATGCATTCATTGGTTACTTGCAACCTTCCAAATTAGACCAAATTGTTTTTATATGAAGACTTTTGGGAGTTTACACTAAACTCTTATTAAGCATGCAATTAATGCTTAATGGTTAATCAAGTGGAGAGCATCTCTTTAATTGGAACTTTAATGACCATCTAAAGTATTACTTTTAATTCAGATTTAAAATGATAACTTTTGAAAAAGAACTTTTAGCCATACTTGTGTGCTTAATATTATTCAAAAGCTAAAAGTGTCATTAAGGCGTCATTAAGTGTGATTAACCAAGATTAGTGTTTTAGTGACCAAAACTCATTTGGATATGAAGAAGGCAACTATTCTAGGCATGTTTAAATAAGTTTTGTAAATTATAGATGCCCCGAAGTAGTCAAACATTTTTTGATCAAAAACACGACTGACGGTGGAGTCGATCGTGCACCTTGTTTCGTAAAATCAAGGTACAGGGCATCCCACGGTCTAACCTGCGGTCGACCGTGGACCTAGCCGTGCTCCTTTAGTGTTTTTCAAATGTCTCTTTTGACTTAACGGTTTTGTATTGGTCGTTTGCTAGAGATTATGTAGGCTTGTGAACTTGTGTTGTTCTATACGCTTTTTAAGCACAAAAGACTTGGTGTCATCATCAAAACAGAGTGGTTAACATTTGAATATTATTATTGGATCACTAACCAACATGTTTGTTTATGCACGATCCACATGAACCTCACTTTACTGCTCTTAAACGCCTTTTCCGTTATATTCGTGGAACTGTTGATAACGGGCTTCAGATATCTCTATCATCCACCACAAATCTCATTTCCTACTCATATGCAGATTGGGGAGGTTGTCCTGACACTTGCCGGTCTACTTCAGGTTATTGTACTTTTCTCGGCGATAACCTCATTTCTTGGTGATCTCAACGACTTGTAACCATCTCCCGCGCTAGTACGGAAGTGGTATATCGAGCGGTTATCAATGTTGTGCTGAGACATGTTAGATCTATAATCTTCTTCACGAGCTGCACTCACCACTGTCTCATGCTACCTTGGTTTAATGCGATAACGTAAGTGCCGTCTATCTCTCCACCAACCCGGTACAATGATAATGCTAAAAACGAACATATATTTCATAGCATTATTCCTCAAGAAAGACAAGCTTTTAGTTGCAATTGTTCTATTTACAAGTGATATTCGTTTAAATAATAAAAAGTGAAGACAAAAGACAGATTCGACGAATTGAAGACGCAAACGACCAAAAAGCTCAAAAGTACAAAATACAATCAAAGAGGTTCCAATTATTGATAAGAAACGTCTCAAAATTACAAGAGTACAAGACGCGAAACGCAAAGTACATGATATTAAATTTTATGCAAGGACGTTCGAAAATCCGGAACCGGGACCAAAGTCAACTCTCAACGCTCGACGCAACGAACTAAAAATTACAAGTTAACTATGCACATAAATAAAATATAATATTTAAATAATTCTTATAATTATTTATATATTATATTATTATTTATAAACGTCGGCAAGCAAAGAAACAAAGGCATGTGAACTTCACCAGCTGGCCATGCGATCGCATGGCCTGGAAGGCAGAAAGCCATGCGATCGCATGGCACACTTTTTCAGCCCCAGGTCCTATAAATTCGCAGTTTGGTGAACGAAAAAATTATCCATATCCATCTCTCTATCTATACGTAAATATATTTATATTTATATTATAATTTTAATTTTAATTTTAAATTCTAATAATAAGGGTATGTTAGCGAATGTTGTAAGGGTGTAAGTCGAAATTCTGTCCGTGTAACGCTACGCTATTTTTAATCACTGTAAGTTATGGTTAATGTTATTTTTAAATTAAATGTCTCGTAGCTAAGTTATTATTATGCTTATTTAATACCGAAGTAATCATGATGTTGGGCTAAATTATTAAGATTGGGTAATTGGGCTTTGTACCATAATTGGGGTTTGGACAAAAGAACGACACTTGTGGAAATTAGACTATGGGCTATTAATGGGCTTTATATTTGTTTAACTAAATGATAGTTTATTAATTTAATATAAAGATTTACAATTGGACGTACCTATAAATAACCATATACACTCGATCGGATACGATGGGCGGGATATTTATATGTACGAATAATCGTTCATTTAACCGGACATGGGAATGAATTAATAGTCTATGGAATTATTAAAACAGGGGTGAAATTATGTATAAGGACACTTGGTATAATTGTTAACAAAGTATTAAAACCTTGGGTTACACGCAGTCGATATCCTGGTATAATTATTAAACAAAGTATTAAAACCTTGTTACAGTTAAAGTCCCCAATTAGTTGGAATATTTGACTTCGGATATAATGATAATTTGACGAGGACACTCGCACTTTATATTTATGACTGATGGACTGTTATGGATAAAAACCAGACGGACATATTAAATAATCCAGGACAAAGAACAATTAACCCATGGGAATAAACTAAAAATCAACACGTCAAACATCATGATTACGGAAGTTTAAATAAGCATAATTCTTTTATTTCATATTTAATTGCACTTTTATTTATTGTCATCGTATTTTATCGCACTTTTATTTCTCGCAATTTCATTATCGTTATTTACTTTATGCTTTAAATTAAGTTATATTTATTTTTAATATTTTACATTAGGTTTTAACTGCGACTAAAGTTTTAAAAATCGACAAACCGGTCATTAAACGGTAAAAACCCCCTTTAATAATAATAATATTACTTATATATATTTTTGTATTTTTACAAATATAGTTTTTAAAATTATAGCGTTAAGCTTGTTTAAGAGATCCCTGTGGAACGAACCGGACTTACTAAAAACTACACTACTGTACGATTAGGTACACTGCCTATAAGTGTTGTAGCAAAGTTTAGGTATATCCATTCTATAAATAAATAAATATCTTGTGTAAAATTGTATCATATTTAATAATATTACGTTGTAAAAATAATACTATTTCCTAGTACACCTCGTACACATCAAGTATTTTTGGCGCCGCTGCCGGGGACATTCTTGCTTAAACGCCGGAAGCGCAACGCTATATAAAAAAAAGATTTTTATTAATTTTTAGTTTACTTTTATAAAACTACGCTTTTATAAAAATACGTTTTAAATATTCGAAAATATAAAAAGAAAAACAAAATTTATATATTTTTAAGAGTTTGTTAAATATTTAAGTTCTATAAAGTTTCTTTATTTTTATTTTGTAAAAATATAAGTTTTATTTAATTTATATAAATATATTATATAAATATCTAAATCAGAAAACATAAAAAAAATAAATAAATAAGCACTCGGCCCGATCACTGTAACAGCCCAAAGTCTGGCCCAAATTCGTAGACCATGCGATCGCATAGTATTTCAACGGTCAGGCCATGCGATCGCATGACCTAATTTGACAGGCCTGATAACCTCAGCCGACAGTTAGGGTTTAATTAAAATTATAATTATTATATATTTAAAACCCTAATTAGGGTTTAGTATTTAATTAATTTAGTTTAGTTTTTAATTAATTTGTTTTAATTAGTTTTATTAGTTTTAATAAATTATAAAATTAATAGTTTTATTAAATAAATAATATAAAAATAATATTTTTATAAAAATTATACTTTTTACAACTTTAAATATATTTTTATATTTTGTACCTTTTTATTCGTTTTAGCGTAATATTTGTATTTTCGCTCGTTTTTAGTTTCAAGTCATAGTTTTTGCCATAGTTATTTTTACTTCTAGATTTTTAGGCTTTGCCGTAAAATCCCTTAAGTGCTTTTTCTTTAGACTAAGATTTAAGTGCTTTAGAATTTTGCGACTCCGTTTTTATATTTTAGTACCTTTTTAAGTTATTGCCATTTGGGATATAGAATTTCTTTTAAGCTTTAATATTTTTAGACGCAACTTTTAATTTTTAGTTTTTAGTTCCTTTTTAAGTTTCGACGCGCTACATTCTTATTTTTATTTTTCAACTTTTTATTTTTCGACGTTTTTCGACGCGCTCTTTTTCTTTCTTATTTCTCGACATTCTAGTTTTTAGGACATAGAATTTTTCTATTTTTTCTCTCTAAATTTCTTTAAACTTTAACGAAAAATTATTTTAAGTGGTTAAATTGATAGACATCAAAATTTTCTGGTTCGTAGTAATAGTTGGATTTGTACGTAGACTGGGTTATTGGAGCCAAACAGTACTCAATTATATTGAGACCAAACGAATCCTGCCCCTCTGCTGCATCTTTTGGCTACTCGAAACGTGGGCAAAATCAGAAAAGTCTATTAATTTGATAACTTATATAATTTTTCTTATTTTTATAACTAATAGGATATTCAGTGAATGCACCGAGCAAAACGTTCACCACCTTTTCTACGTTCACAACCTGTAACTCGATCAAGACATCTAACAAATATTGTCGCCGTTGATTTTTCTTTAGAATCGTCATCCAGTCGACCAAGTACTCCAATTCAAATTTTCGATAATCCATTTTTTGAACCCGACCTCACAATTGAGAATCCGGAGAATATTCAGGGACAATTCATAGATCCTGAACCATTAATCTTTCCTCCGGAACCACCAATCATTCAAACAGAGATTGTTGAGGAACCTACCATTAAATCAGAATCCTATAGTGATTCAGATTCAACAAATTCAATCATGGAGAATCTGGAACCTCTAAGTATGGAAGACCGAATGAGAGCTAAACGCACTGGCCAAGGTCATGCAATTACTCAACCTGACATAAATGCGCCAGATTATGAAATCAAGGGACAAATTCTACACATGGTAACTAATCAATGCCAATTTAGTGGTGCGCCGAAGGAAGATCCAAATGAACATCTTCGTACCTTTAATTGGATCTGCACACTATTTAAAATAAGAGAAGTGGAGGATGAATAGATATATCTCATGTTATTTCCCTGGACTTTAAAGGGAGAAGCCAAATATTGGTTAGAATCGTTACCTGAAGGGGCGATTGATACATGGGACATTTTAGTTGAAAAATTTCTTAAACAATTCTTTCCGGCATCTAAAGCTGTGAGACTTCAAGGAGAAATTGTTACGTTCACACAAAAGCCAAACGAAACTCTATATGAGGCGTGGACAAGATTTGGAAAGTTATTGAGAGGATGTCCGCAACATGGTTTAGATACTTGTCAAATAGTACAAATATTCTACCAAGGATGCGACATCACAACAAGAAAAGACATCGATATAGCAGCTGGTGGTTCCATTATGAAGAAAACAGAAACTGGCGCTTACAAAATTATTGATAACACTGCTTCCCACTCACATGAGTGGCACCAAGAAAAAGATATCGTTAGATCATCTAAAGCAGCTAGAGCCAATTCTAGCCATGACTTAGATTCCATTTCCGCAAAGATAGATGCTGTTGAGAGACGAATGGAAAAGATGACTAAAGATATTCACTCAATACGAATAATTGTGAGCAGTGTGGAGGACCACATTTGACAAAAGATTGTCTCGGTATTGAACTAACAATGGAACAAATAGAGAATGTTTCATACATAAACTAAAGGCCTGGAAATAATTATCAGAATAATTATCAACCGCCAAGACCAAACTACAATCAAAACCAGAATTATAACCAAAATGTTCCATACAACAACCAACAAGGTCCTATCAATCAACAAGTATCTAACAATACTTACAATCAGCAAAGACCTATTTTTCAAAATAAACCACCACAAAACGATGATAAAAAGCCAAATTTAGAAGACATGATGTCGAAACTAGTTGAATCTCAAACTCAATTTTTCACATCTCAGAAACAAACCAATGAACAAAATGCTCAAGCATTTAGAAATCAACAAGCTTCTATTCAAAATCTGGAACAAGAAGTGAGTAACCTAGCAAGGTTGATAGGTGAAAGAAAACAGGGAAGTCTACCTAGTGATACTAATGCTAACCCCCAGAATGAAACAGCTAAAGTCATTACCACAAGAAGTGGTATCACACTTAAACCACCTGAAATACCTGTAATTTCTGATAATGCTATTCCTACTCCACAAGAACCACAATCTGATCAAGATAAGGAAAAAGAACCGGTAGTTGAAAAGGTTAATGAAGATAACACAATTAAGGCTAAACCTTATGTTAAACCATACCAACCACCACTTCCTTATCCGAGTAAAATGAGAAAAGAGAGACTTGAAGCCAAGCAATCCAAATTCTTGAATATGTTTAAACAGATAAATATAAATCTTCCTTTCATTGATGTGATTTCAGGAATGCCTAGATATGCTAAATTTTTGAAAGATCTAATCACAAATAGAAAGAAAATGGAAGAACTCTCGGCTGTTACTTTGAATGCTAATTGTTCTGCAGTGCTGTTGAATAAGATACCAGAAAAATTATCAGATCCAGGAAGTTTCACAATTTCATGTTTTCTGGGTAGTCTTAGTTCAATAGAAGCATTGGCAGACTTAGGTGCTAGTATAAATCTAATGCCGTATTCACTATACGCTAAACTAGACCTTGGAGAATTGAAACCAACACGAATAAGCATACAACTAGCCGATAGATCAGTAAAATATCCTAGAGGGATAATGGAGAATATGCTAGTTAAAGTTGGAACTTTAGTATTTTCAGTAGATTTTGTTATTCTGGACATGGAAGAAGATTCTCGAGTACCTCTCATATTAGGAAGACCATTCTTAAACACGGCTAAAGCAATAATAGACGTGTTTGGTAAGAAACTGACCCTAAGTATAGAGGACGAGAGTGTTACCTTTTTAGTTGATAGAGCCATGCAACAACCGCAATCTGCAGATGATACATGTTATTATATTCAAACTATAGAATCACATGCAGAGTTGTTAGAAGAATTTCCAGAATTACAAGGAACAGGAGAATGTTCTTTAGGAGAAGGAACTGAACCAATTGATGAAACTGAAATGATAGACACTTATGGCTAATGGATATGAACCAACAACAGAAGAAATTCAAATGCTAAAAGAAGAAGACAAATATCGATACAAATCATCGATAGAAGAACCACCGACATTAGAGTTAAAGCCACTTCCAAACCATTTGGAATACGCTTATTTACATGGTGAGTCTGAATTACCTGTAATAATATCGTCTTCTCTTACTGAAAATAATAAATCTCAACTCATTTCTGTGCTAAAAGCTCATAAACCAGCTATTGCATGGAAAATTCATGATATTAAAGGAATAAATCCTTCGTATTGCACACATAAAATCCTTATGGAAGAAGGTCATAAAACGTATGTGCAACACCAACGAAGACTAAATCCTAATATGCAAGATGTTGTTAAGAAAGAAATTATTAAACTGCTAGATGCAGATCTAATTTATCCAATTTCTGATAGTCCATGGGTAAGCCCAGTTCAATGTGTGCCTAAGAAGGGTGGCATGACTGTCATTACAAATGAAAAAAATGAGCTTATTCCTATTAGGACTGTAACAGGATGGCGTGTTTGTATTGATTATAGAAAATTAAATGACGCCACCAGAAAAGATCACTTTCTCTTACCTTTTATTGATCAAATGTTGGAAAGATTAGCTGGAAATAGTTACTATTGTTTTCTTGATGGTTTTTTCGGATATTTTCAAATTCCAATAGCACCCGAGGATCAAGAGAAAACCACATTCACGTGCCCTTATGGTACTTTTGCTTACAAACGCATGTCATTTGGACTTTGCAACGCCCCTGCAACCTTTCAAAGGTGCATGATGGCAATTTTTCACGACATGATAGAAGAATGCATGGAAGTTTTCATGGATGACTTTTCAGTCTTCGGTGATACTTTTGAAACATGTCTAGTTAATCTTGAACGAATGCTTATTAGATGCGAACAATCAAATCTAGTACTTAATTGGGAGAAATGCCATTTCATGGTTAAAGAAGGCATCGTTCTTGGTCATAAAATTTCAAAGGAAGGAATTGAAGTGGATAGAGCTAAAGTAGATGTAATTGCTAAACTTCCGCATCCCACCAATGTTAGAGGAGTTAGGAGTTTTCTAGGGCATGCCGGTTTTTACCGACATTTTATAAAAGATTTTTCTAAAATTGCCACACCTATGAATAAACTCCTAGAAAAGGATGCTCCATTCATCTTTTCAGATGAATGCATCAAATCTTTTAATATTCTTAAAGAAAAACTCACTAATGCGCCGATCATGATAACTCCAAATTGGAATCTACCATTCGAACTAATGTGCGATGCAAGTGATTTTGTAATGGGAGCCGTTTTAAGACAAAGGATTGAAAAACGATTTCAACCTATATATTATGCTAGTAAGACGTTACAAGGAGCATAAGCAAATTATACAACTACTGAAAAAGAACTCCTTGCTATTGTCTTTGCTTTTGACAAATTTTGTTCATATCTCGTTCTAGCAAAAACGGTGGTCTATACCGACCATTCTGCTCTTAGATACCTATTTTCGAAACAAGATGCTAAACCAAGATTAATCCGTTGGATCTTACTCTTACAAGAGTTTGATATTGAAATCCGAGATAGAAAGGGAGCAGAAAATCTCGCCGCTGATCATCTTTCTCGTCTTGAAAATCCCGAATTAGAAGTTCTAAATGAATAGGCCATACAAGACAACTTTCCTGATGAATATCTATTGAAGATAGATTATAATAAAATTCCATGGTTTGCAGACTATGCAAACTACTTAGTATGTGGATTCCTTGAAAAAGAATTGTCGTACCAAAAATGAAAGAAATTCTTTAGTGATATAAAACACTATTTCTGGGAAGATCCACATTTGTTTAAAAGTTGTCCCGATGGAATAATACGCCGATGTGTATTCGGAGATGAAGCTAGTCAAATCTTAAACCATTATCACACAGGACCAACAGGAGGGCATTATGGGCCTCAACTTACAGCAAGAAAAGTTTACGATGCTGGATTCTATTGGCCTACAATTTTCAAAGACGCACACCTTCTTTGCAAATCCTGTGATGCTTGTCAAAGGGCCGAAAAAATAATTCAACGTGATGAAGTGCCACAAACTTTCATTCAAGTATGTGAAGTATTTGACATTTGGGGTATTGACTTTATGGGTCCATTTCCAAAATCTCATAATAATCTCTACATTCTCGTTGCCATTGATTATGTATCTAAATGGGCGGAAGCACAAGCTCTCCCAACTAACGATGCACGAGTTGTAGTCAATTTTTTAAAACGTCTTTTTGCAAGGTTCGGAACACCGAAAGCTTTAATAAGTGATCGGGGTACTCATTTTTGTAATAATCAACATGAGAAAGTTCTCAAAAGATATGGAGTAACTCATAAAATCTCCACCGCATATCATCCACAAACAAGTGGACAAGTTGAAAATACCAACCGAGCTTTAAAACGTATTCTAGAAAAAACCGTAGGATCAAATCTGAAGCAATGGTCTATTAAATTGGAGGATGCGCTCTGGGCTTTTAGAACAGCCTACAAAACTCCAATTGAAACCACACCTTTTAAACTCGTTTACGGAAAAGCATGTCATCTTCCGGTAGAAATTGAACACAAAGCATTTTGGGCTTTGAAGACATGTAATCTTGATTTACATGAAGCCGGACGTCTACGATTAAGTCAGCTAAACGAATTAGAAGAATTAAGACTTGAAGCATACGAAAATTTGTTAATCTATAAGGAAAGAACGAAGAAATGGCATGATAAAAAAAATCAGAAGTTCAAAAGAATTTAAAGAAGGAGATAGAGTTCTTCTTTTCAATTCACGATTCAAGCTATTTCCTGAAAAATTGAAATCAAGATGGTCTAGACCATTCATAGTCAAAAGAGTTTTTCCATACGGAACAATAGAGTTAATAAATTCAAATGGGATTGAATTTAAAGATAATGGTCACAGAGTTAAACATTACATAGATAGTCCAATGGAAGTCGACAACGAAGTTAATCACAATTTCGACACCACGGCTAACTAAGTGTGGGGAGAATCAAGTCTTTAAAGGATAATATGTATTTCTGTTAGAGTTAGATGTTCTGTTTTCGTGTAGTTTCCGAGAATGGAACCCGAATGGTCTTTCCCTAGCAGACCCTAAAGAACTAGTCTTCTCCCCCCATTCTGAATTTTTATTTTTTTTAAGTTTTACGAGATGAAGACTTCCTGTGAACTAAACCATGGTCTAATGCTACACGCTTTGATCACTAAACGTAATAATGACACCCTTCCAAGTGAAATAGTATCATTAATCAGAGGTAAATTGGACGGAGTAAGAAAAGAATCCAGAAACGAAAATAATAAGTTACAATTTGGTAAAGAAAAATCAAAAACCGCAGCTAAAAGAAGAGCACGACACCTTGAAATATGTCACAAATGCGGAAAATGGTCACACGAAGTAAAATGCTCGACGAATCAGACATATTCCAATACCGAATTTGTTACTTTATGCAGAGACGGACCGTTTATATGTTTAGAAGAAAAAACATTAAATGCTCGAGGTTACGCCTATGTAGCTATGGAAAACCAATTAGTCCGACTATCTTATGAGTGGGCTAAAGCAGGTCACTAAGAATTCTATTTCACAGGTAAGTCTGTACAGTTTTCAATTTTTATTTTTATTTTTTATTGTTTTTAACCTTTTGATAATAAACGCTAAATCGTTCTCTATAAAGTATTAAATTGGTACTCAATAAAATTAGGTTTTGCGACCGAAATTAATGATATCATACAAAAATTTATTACATCACTGCGAAATTTATAGTTTATTCTTAAGGTATAAATATCTTTAATCAATCAACCCAAAATATTTCAAAAATTCGTCATGAGTTAAACTAGGTTATGTAACCGAAATTACTTTATCGAAAAGAGGGGCGTATGTTTTTGATAATATTTGATTGATTAAAGTAGGATAAAAGACCAAAAAGATTTTTAATTTTCTTTTTACTTTGTTTTTAAAATTAATATTAAAATAATATTGTAAACTTTTTAAATCAATATATTTATAATTGTAAATATTTAAAAAATTAATATTTTTAATATAAGTTTGTATGTATAAAAACAAAAATATAATTTAAGTTTGGTGTGAATTTAAAAATAAAAAATTTACTTTATTTCGCTAAGTTAAAAAAATTGATTTCTAAAAATTCGTCGTAAGTTGAAGACTAGGTCGTTGAACCGAAATTGCTTTACCCAAGGGAGGGACGAGAACTTTTATTATCATTATTTTTAGCCTTATTGAATTAAAGTATGCCAAAAACATTTAAAAAAAACCTAAAAATCTTTGCTTTTAAAATTAAGCTTAAAAATGACAAATTTTAAAATTTTGTCGAGGGACGGACTAGGACAACGATTCGAAACGCCCTCATCCTAAAAAGAAACAAATTTTAAAAATTTTATTAATTATATGTTTTATAAGTTTTAAAGTTTTTTTTTTATAAATTATAAAAAAAAAAGCAAATGGTACTGTTCCCGGACCTCCATGCGATCGCATGGAGTTTGGCCTTTATAGCCATGCGATCGCATGGCCCTGGAATTTTGGCCAGAAACAAAAGCTCTCAGCGAGCTGTTCTTCATCAAAACACACACACAAACCCACGAAAATACCCCAAAATTCTCTCGAAAATTCACCATTTTTCACCAAATTCAACCAAATTTCTCGCTACAATCTGCTCTAAACATGAATTTGATAAGGAGTTTATCAAAAAGGGTAACAATTTCACCCCTAAATCTCTTTAAATTTGATTTTAAGTGTTCTTGAGCTATATTTTTCATAATTTGATTTTGTTAATTTCTAGTATAATTAGAGTTAAATTGTTAGTATTTTATGTATGTATAACCTAGATTGATGCTATTTAACATGATTTGAAGCCAAAAACTTCAAAAATTTTAGAAATTTAGGGTTTGTGTTCTTGAGCAATTTGGGGCTTTTTGATATAAACAGGTTATGGCTGATTTTTGTCATGAATTATTGCTAAATTGAGTAGTGTAACATGTTTAGGTAGCTAAATGATCCAAACTTTAATCCTAAACATGATTTTTGAAGATTAAAGTGGACTTTTTAGGTGCAAAATTCATGAACTTGATTAATTTGATATAATTGCCATTTGAGACTTGTTTAATTGTTAGTAAAGATTGTTTTAACATGTTATTTGAGTTAAATGCTTATGAACTTTGTATACATTTTCATATGTGCTTATTTGAAAAAGTGTAAAATTGTAAAAAAAAATTGTGAAAATGTGTATAAGTTTAATTTTGATTGAACATGTTATTGTGATTGTTTTAAATTGTTATTTTGCTAACACTAATGCATATTTGGATGCACAAATTTTGTGTTTAATGTGTTTTGCAGAGAGCCGATACTGGAGGTTCATCATCATCATCATCATCTAGACGACCTGCTCAAGAACCAGAACCCGAACCAGAACCACAACAGGAACAACAACATCAGCCTGATCAACATGTACCTTATTATGATCCGCTACAGTTTGTTAATGCATTCATAGTATTTCCTATGCATCCACCTGTAGAATACCCAACGATTCCTGAACACACGTTGCATCCTAATCTGAGATTCGATAGACGATGGAGAGATTACCCGGCATATCAAAGTAATAAATTCAAATTAATAACGAAAGATGTAGAGGTGCCTATGGTAATTGATTGGGATCCTTTGGAAAGGGTCCAACTAGCTGACCATGTTAGGGAGCATCTGATTCAAAGGTATGGCCGTTCTTCTTTTACCGATTGGGAACGTCTATTCACCATTCGTAGACCTGTATATAAGGAATGGTGTGTTGAGCTGATGAGTACTATAGCATTAAATGTAGATGTAGATAGATTAGATGATAGAAGTTTTCTTAGGTTTATACTAGGCTGTAGGATGTACAGGATGTCCATGCTGGACATGGCCAGGGCATTACAGATATATACGCCCGCTGTATTACTACTACCCGATTGTATGAATTTGATTTATCGTGGTGAAAGGGTAGATAGGAATTTTGACGCGAACGCCGTTTGGAGGCGTATGTCTGATTATAATGTTTTTGGGCGGGGAGGAACACATACCTACTTACATATTAACAGAGCCGAGCTTCGTATAATTCATAGATTTTTGGCTAACTCGATTACACAGAGAGGTCACAACAAGGAAAAATTGACCTTACATGATTTATTTTACCTAAAGTGTATTCGAGACCCAAGAGGCTTTGTTAATATCCCTTACTGTGTTGGTTTTTATTTATCTAAGATGGTTGAAGGAATACAGGAAGGGGGGATTATAGGAGGAGGTATTTTTGTTACTCTCATTGGAGAGTATTTAGGTGTAGATAAGAACCAAGGGGGTCCACTTTTAGAATGTAGGGAACAGGTTGAGCTTTTAGGATTGAGGGTTTATGCGGGTGCTAAGGTATTGAAGAGTAGACACAACCAGGCAATACCCTATGTAGGTAGTCATCCGCAGGTAGAAATAGGATCAGACGAGGAGATGGAGGAAGCGGATGACATTAGGGATGTCATTCGGGAGGCTATGACTGATGTCTACCAACGTGTAGAGGAGGTAGATATGACAAACGCGGAGAGATTTCGTCGGATGGAGCAGTGGCAAGCCCGGAATGATTACGAGCATTCCAGGCAATGACAGCATGATAGATGGGACTATCATCAGCGTCAGATTATGAGCCGGTTGTCACCTCAGGATCACTACGTCCCGACCCGACCCGCTTACTATCCTCAACACCAGCCCGAGATGAGACCACCTTATACACTCTACGACCCTAACCAGGCATACCAGTACACCTATCACCAACCATGGAACCCGGACGATGGCATGAACTGGAACCCCTATCCAGATTGATTTAGTTCCGGTTGGTAATTTATATGATTTCTAATTTTTATTATTATTTCTGTTTATTTATGTTTAAACACATTATATTATGATACTTTTATTGTAATGTTTAATATTTTTATTATGTTGTACTAATGTTTCATATTTGATTTGAAAGTGGGATTTTAAGTCCCATTTCAAATTACCTTGCATGTTTATATTTGTATGTATGTATATTGTCAATTGTACAAAACAGGGTAAAACAGCGCATTTTCAAAGACTGGCATTAAGTTCAGCAAAAGCTACTAATTTTGACGACAAAACGAAAAACAAATGTGATGTAACAACAAGATGGAATGAACAAATGATATGCACCATTTATCATTCAGCAAACAAAAGCCAATATGTTTGGAAACTTTGATAAAATTTAATCATTTTTCTACGCTAATCACCCTCAATAATTTAAATTGTTACTGATTTCTTGCAACTGAGGGCATTGCAAGATCTTAAGTGTGGGAATATTTGGGGTTAAATTCTTTCGAATTTTTTTAAAAAAATTTTTATACACTTGGTTACCATTAAAAATACTAGTAACGCAGTAGTTGTATTAGAATCTAGTGCTCTCTGATAATAAAGAACAACCCTAGTCTTATATACTGACTACCCAATTCTAGTAAAAAAATTTAAAATGAACTCAAAATCATGTTTATACATATTTATGAACGATAAAACTAGGTGTTAACACCGAAATTATTGTTACCTCGGAAAGGACATAAATTGAGAAACAAACCAAAATGTAAGAATTCATTTAAAATGGAATAGAGGACAATAAAAAGGAAAATAAAAGCCAAGTGTGAGAAAATCTACCAAGTTATTTAAAACATATATCACATATTTTTGTACAAATAACTGAAGATACTTTTGCTTTGGACTAATCTAAACAGTTTTACCCAATTTACTATAATATATATGAAAGAAAGATGGATCTACACGATGAATCAATTCCATCATTAAAAGGAAATAAAGTCTTCCGAAAAAGAAACGCGCTTCTTGATTTAGGTCATGAAGTTGTCGTCCAGACCAGCTGTAGGTTGACGAAAAATCTAGAAAAGTCATCACTAAAATCAGCAGGAAATCCACGGACCTCAGCATCAAACAGGGTCGTCAAGTGGTCAGACTTATCCTAACCATGAGAGGATCTGTCTTGTAAAATGGGGAGGACGCCGTGCAAATTAGCTGGATAAAACTAATGAATCAGATCCCCAGAAAGGATAATCTCCTTAAAAGATCAAAAATTAGCTTTTAAGACTGATATTACTCAATCCTAGAGATTGACTTTTAAAGACTGAGAATTACAAATTCATGGAATTCGATGATATCTAAACTCGAGCTTGAACGAGAAAATATTTTGATCAAAATTACAAACCGATTTGTTTTCTGAAAACCCATTTTCAATGCGTTCATTACCATTGAACGTAAAATCCTAGAAATTCACCTGGAATTCATTAAGGTCACCTGAACCAAATCGGGTGTCAACCGTAAGAACGGTGGTTGCATAGCATGGTCAAGGACAGGACCTTGTGCCAGACCGAAAAATTATAAGGGTGAGCTTTACTATTGCTCCTACCAAGGATAGTAATTGCATCCGACATGTTATAGACCATAATTAAAAGCATGTCAGGGGACATTGCCTTAACAGTTGCTTGTTCAACGCTTTCCTTTACAACCGGACGGTAGTTTACCGAAAGGTAATATACGGAGTAAGTATACTGGACGTGTTGCTTTTCCAATACAAGGTTAGCAAGTGGGTGACACAAAACCGCAAGTTTTGAGCTAACATACTCAAATCTGAAACCCACCAAACCCACAAAAACAATTTGCAAACACCGGTGAAGGGTTATTCCGGAAAACTTATCTAGGGTAAAAGCTAGATTTAATTTTCAAAAGATCAAATGTTTTCATAAAGATCCAATTTCCTTAAGGATCTAAATTTTTATAGTCATGTGGGACTGTAAACCACATCGTTACTACCATTGTTCATACCGCCGTATAGAAATCACTGATGTACAAAGTGTGAAGAATAAAGAAGTGATTCTAGTATTTTTATTTCAAGACTATATTGCTTGAGGACAAGCAACGCTCAAGTGTGGGAATATTTGATAATGCTAAAAACGAACATATATTTCATAGCATTATTCCTCAAGAAAGACAAGCTTTTAGTTGCAATTGTTCTATTTACAAGTGATATTCGTTTAAATAATAAAAAGTGAAGACAAAAGACAGATTCGACGAATTGAAGACGCAAACGACCAAAAAGCTCAAAAGTACAAAATACAATCAAAGAGGTTCCAATTAATGATAAGAAACGTCTCAAAATTACAAGAGTACAAGACGCGAAACGCAAAGTACATGATATTAAATTATACGCAAAGACGTTCGAAAATCCGGAACCGGGACCAAAGTTAACTCTCAACGCTCGACGCAACGGACTAAAAATTACAAGTTAACTATGCACATAAATAAAATATAATATTTAAATAATTCTTATAATTATTTATATATTATATTATTATTTATAAACGTCGGCAAGCAAAGAAACAAAGGCATGTGAACTTCACCAGCTGGCCATGCGATCGCATGGCCTGGAAGGCAAAAAGCCATGCGATCGCATGGCACACTATTTCAGCCCCAGGTCCTATAAATTCGCAGTTTGGTGAACGAAAAAAATATCCATATCCATCTCTCTATCTATACGTAAATATATTTATATTTATATTATAATTTTAATTTTAATTTTAAATTCTAATAATAAGGGTATGTTAGCGAATGTTGTAAGGGTGTAAGTCGAAATTCTGTCCGTGTAACGCTACGCTATTTTTAATCACTGTAAGTTGTGGTTAATGTTATTTTTAAATTAAATGTCTCGTAGCTAAGTTATTATTATGCTTATTTAATACCGAAGTAATCATGATGTTGGGCTAAATTATTAAGATTGGGTAATTGGGCTTTGTACCATAATTGGGGTTTGGACAAAAGAACGACACTTGTGGAAATTAGACTATGGGCTATTAATGGGCTTTATATTTGTTTAACTAAATGATAGTTTGTTAATTTAATATAAAGATTTACAATTGGACGTACCTATAAATAACCATATACACTCGATCGGATACGATGGGCGGGATATTTATATGTACGAATAATCGTTCATTTAACCGGACACGGGAATGGATTAATAGTCTATGAAATTATTAAAACAGGGGTGAAATTATGTACAAGGACACTTGGCATAATTGTTAACAAAGTATTAAAACCTTGGGTTACACGCAGTCGATATCCTGGTGTAATTATTAAACAAAGTATTAAAACCTTGTTACAGTTTAAGTCCCCAATTAGTTGGAATATTTGACTTCGGATATAATGATAATTTGACGAGGACACTCGCACTTTATATTTATGACTGATGGACTGTTATGGACAAAAACCAGACGGACATATTAAATAATCCAGGACAAAGAACAATTAACCCATGGGAATAAACTAAAAATCAACACGTCAAACATCATGATTACGAAAGTTTAAATAAGCATAATTCTTTTATTTCATATTTAATTGCACTTTTAATTATCTCACTTTTATTTATTGTCATCGTATTTTATCGCACTTTTATTTATCGCAATTTCATTATCGTTATTTACTTTATGCTTTAAATTAAGTTATATTTATTTTTTATATTTTACATTAGGTTTTAACTGCGACTAAAGTTTTAAAAATCGACAAACCGGTCATTAAACGGTAAAAACCCCCTTTAATAATAATAATATTACTTATATATATTTTTATATTTTTACAAATATAGTTTTTAAAATTATAGCGTTAAGCTTGTTTAAGAGATCCCTGTGGAACGAACCGGACTTACTAAAAACTACATTACTGTACGATTAGGTACACTGCCTATAAGTGTTGTAGCAAAGTTTAGGTATATCCATTCTATAAATAAATAAATATCTTGTGTAAAATTGTATCATATTTAATAATATTACGTTGTAAAAATAATACTATTTCCTAGTACACCTCGCACACATCATACAACATCAAAGCACTAAACATATATAGATTGACATTCATTTCGTGTGTGATAAGGTTACTACGGATGCTATTCGTGTTCTACATGTCCCTACTACCTCATAGTATGTCGACATATTTACCAAGGGACTACCTACGTGCAAATTTACAGAATTCAACTCCAGCTTGAACGTCCGCTCTTTACCCGTCGTTTCAACTGCGATGGTGTATTAGTCTGTATATTATTTATATTGTATAGATTTGAAAATCATTTAATTATAAAATCGTCGATTCCACATTCCCTAAAAATCTAACTACATGTGGATCCAAATTCCTATATATAATAGTTTTCTTATATATTAAAATTAAGATTAAGATTGAGATTAACATTCTATTGATTCAGTGTTATTGAGGTGCCTTATATTCAAATATGTTATAAGTGTATGAGTAAACAATATGTATATTTTTATGAGGATTAAAAATAATTCGTGTTAGATGTATAACTTGTTTTTACTTATTAATTAATAAAAGAAATGCCCTAATATTTTGTAAGCATGCGATGCATGTTTGGGAAAGGGTTTATAACTGGTGGGGCTTCGGAGGCGTGAACAATTTGAGTATTAATGAAATTTTTTGCGGGAAGAATCCTAAAATTAATTCGGGTTGGGGGGCGTCCCTTTGGCAAGCCATAATGGGTTAGTGGCTACATCATTTGGAAAAATTGCAATCAAAAAATATTCAACAACAAATGGTGGTGTGGATCGGTAGCTCTTAACGAAATACAAATTAAGAGAGTTTCGAGTGGATCTCAAATCGTTCGAGGGAAAAAAAGATTGAATGGCTTAAATGGCTTTCGGATCCATCGTCCTATTTGTAGTTACGGTTAATTATGTAAATGATCGTATTGTTTATTGATCTCATCATGCATACAATCGATGGCATAAATAGCTAGTAACCCTACCAATTACAGATGGGCCAAGTCCAGTAATGAGACTACATGGGCTAACACTACATAAGCTAAAATAATAGTCTAACATCCCCCCGCAGTTGTAGCGAGAGTACTACAGACGCATAAACTGGATCGAAACTCATCAAACAGTGCAAACGGGAGTCCCTTGGTGAAGATGTCGGCAAACTGATATATGGACGGTACATGTAAAACTCGAATCTGTCCCTGTGCGACTAGATCGCGAACAAAATGGATGTCAATCTCTATGTGCTTGGTTCGTTGATGTTGAACCGGATTAGTGGAGAGATAGACGGATCTGACATTATCACAGTAAACCAAAGTAGCTGAAAGAAGTGGACAGTGAAGTTCTCGTAAGAGATTCCGTACCCAGCAAGTCTCGGCAACAGCGTTGGCAACTCCCCGATGTTCTGCCTCTGCACTACAACGAGATGGTGTGAGTTGCCGCTTAGAGGACCATGACAAGAGGTTGTTGCCGAGAAAAACAAAGTATCCTGAGGTAGATCGCCTGGTGGTCGGGCAACCTGCCCAATCAGCATCAGAGTATGCAACGAGTGTGGTGGGAGATGATGCATAAAGCTGTAGTCCAAGATCGGCGGTACCCTAAATGTAGCGTATGATCCGCCTGAGGGCATGCATATGTTGTTCGCTAGGGTCATGCATAAAGACACAAATCTGCTGGACAGCACATAAAATATCCGGTCGAGTGAATGTAAGATACTGCAGTGCACCAGCTAGGCTGCGATAGAGTGTCGGGTCCTTAATAGGAGGACCATGGCTAGTGAGTTTGGCACCGGTTCGACCGGTGTTCGGCATGGATGACATGTGGACATACCTGCTCGCTCAATGATCTCAGAGGCGTACTGTTTCTGAGAGAGGAACATCCCAGATGCAGTACGAGTAACATGAATACCAAGGAAGTAGTTCAGCGGGCCCAAATTAGTCATAGAAAACTCAGTATGTAAAGAAGCAATAATCCGCTGAAGTAAACCTGTAGAAGAGGATGTCAAGACAATATCATCAACATATAGAAGTAAATATGCAGTATCAGATCCCTGGCGATAAATAAATAGGGAAGTGTCACAACGACTCTGGTGAAAACCAATCCGCTGAGCAAAACTGGCAAATCGATGAAACCAAACGCGTGGGGCCTGTTTGAGGCCATAAAGAGACTTCTGCAGTAGGCAGACGTGGTCCGGGTATCTGGGATCCCGAAAACCTGGTGGCTGATGCATGTAACCAGTCTCTGAAAGCTGTCCGTGGAGGAAGGCGTTCTTGACATCGAGTTGGTGAACGGGCCAATGTCGAGAAATCGCCAAACTGATGACAGTACGTATCGATGCCGGTTTGACAACCGGACTAAAAGTCTCATCACAATCGATGCCAACCTGCTGGCTGCGACCGTTGGCAACAAGTCGAGCCTTGTACCTGCTCAAGTTACCGTCTGCATTTGTAGAGTACATACCCTAAGCCCTAAACCTAGATATGCACATAGCTCATAGTTATAGTCGTGCTTGTATAGTTGAATAGTTGCACTGATCATACATATACACATGTAAATTTGAGTCTCAATGTTTCTGCTGTAGAGGTTAATTGTGTATAGCAGGGGGCTGCTCATTAGCTCTCACAGGTTTTTTTATTTTATTTATTTTTTTTTTTTTATGAAATAAAATTGTCTTGCTTTTCAAAAAAAAAAAAAAAGAAATTGAAAGTAGATGGGCGGTTGTCCACTTGTCCTCTTGATCATCCACTTTATTTACACGGTTGGTGGTAGGCAACCATTCGTAGCATTTTTAGTTGGAAAATACTATAATAAATACACTAAGTATTTGTGTTTTACAGAATATTTATGCATTAAAAATATACCAAATCCGTTATTTGTTTGTAGTGTGTAAATATATGTAAAAAAAACTTTTAGAGTCTGACGGATAACGATAAAGAAGTCATTCTCAATCTTTTTAATGTTATCGTTTCTCATATTCTTCAACTTTTGTACAATACAACAACAACATCTAATTTCATGAAAGTAGGGTACGAGGGAGGTGAGTTATAGATGATTATTCTACTTAATAATATCTTATCTAATTAATAAGATGGATACATATGGCATTGGTAACTACTACTAAATCATCATTGTATTTACAAAGTACTGTATATTTTGTACTTCCTAGCTATATTCCTTTCTGTTCCATTCAACCCAATGAGTTATTTTACATAACAAAAGTTATGTTCATAGGCATCTTCTAGACGACTAGACATGCGCAAAATACACAATCAAACAAGGCCTAAAATTTTAAAAGGGCTCAAAATCAACATGTTGAACACCAATAAGAGCATGAACACCATTGTATCGATCATCATTAACCAGAAGTCCAGAATCAAGTTGTAAATGTTGTCTATCAGCTCCACCTCACGAGTCTTCAACTTGAAACAGTAAGTGATACGAGGTGTATTAACTATACACGTATATATAAATTTTTTTAAATTTATTTGAAAACATATCAGCAGAGTCTCTTGCATTAACCCATTCCCTTGGCAACAGGCTTTCGAATGTGTAAGATATTGTGTTAACACCTTCTAAAGTGGCAAACATTTTATTTTTTAAGATCATTCCCAAACTGGTCACGACTTGTTGTTGATATTTCTTTGTGCTAGAGGTGACATTATCGACTCAATTACTTTTGATGTGTCAATTTGGGCTGTCATTTATTTCAAGTGAGTCAAACTGAAAATTTTATGCAAAAGGGGAATCAGTTGAAACTTGAAAGTAGCTCAAAGTTTATTTCTGATGCATATATCCTTCTAAATTCAAATTAGTTAGGTTTGTTGGTAATTACATGTTTCTTATAATCATATTTGAGGGTTGTTTTACGGCCTAAAGTTATACAGTGTTTTTGGGTTCGCTGACCCGTTTAGACCTGTTTCCACTGTACTAAAAGGTGACTTGTTTCAACCCGAACTGACCCACTACCCAACAAGTCCAGCTTGCTATCTCTACTACACGCAACTGTAATCTACATGTATCGAATTTTGGGTATATTACTTCGATGAACTTTTTTTCAGAATACCATGTCCTATATCCAGTGGCGGAACATAGAGCAACCCAAAGGGGGTATCCGCCGCCCCCCCCCCCCCCCCCCCTGGATTTAACGGGAAAAAAAATTGTACACTCAAAATTTTTTTTTTTACCAAAAAATAAGGTTTTTTTTAGTGTTCGCCCCTGCTGACAATGAAAAATTTATTAAATTTTTAGACTCGCCCCCTCTGTAGTCGGGTTCAAGTTCCGCCGCTGCCTATATCATATTCTTATGTTTCAGTTGTAAAGTTATGTTCATTTGTTGTTTACATAATAGTGTTCATACTTAGTTTGATATGCAAGTATTTTTAATGCTTTTAGTGCTAATATAGAGAGAGAATTCAGGTAGCTTATATAGTTTATTTTCAACGATAATCACATCACATATCACATAAAATATATTACTCACAAACTTTTATCTAAACAATATTATACATCGTTCTTAATGGCTGCGCTATAACCAGTTTGATCATCATAGTACTTGGACCACAACATCACACCTCCATAATTCGGAGAGCTCTTAATTAACGGGAGCACTTTAGAAGTAAGGTCGTTAATCGGAATAAACCCGCTTCCGGCTGCTTCAGATGCTGCTGGCAGCCCTAAAAAGATCTTCGAAACCGGGATATCAGAAGTCCACTGTTTCCAACCGTCTTCAAGATTACTAATATTTGCAGAATATTGACAAGGCGGATTATTATAAAACTGAACCCAAACATAGTCAAAAAGACCCGTTTGAAGTGCACCACCTAACCACGCATCAGGGTAAGGACATTGTGGGGCCGCAGTTAAGTACACTTTTTTATCGTGTGTACTATACGCCGAAAGATACCTTGCCAGATCATCCCAGTGTTGACTTCCACCAGCTTCTATGTCAAAGTCAATTCCGTCCAATGACGCGTTGCCAAGTGGACGAATACCGGTCGATTCGCCACCTAAGAAATTATCCCAAAGGTAGGTAGCTACGTTTTGAGCGTCTTGTTTAGATGCAATCGAGTAGCTACCAATCCCGCCTCCTATAGATAACATCACTTTTATTCCTTTAGCTTGACACGAAACAATGTCAGTGCTTAGATTGGTGCAGCCGTTGCTATATGGATCACAGTGACCCGCCAAGTCCATTTTTGGCGTCCGACCATTGCCAAATGTCCATAAAAAGGCTATGTTTACATATTCGTAGTTTCCTGTTGCACATGTGTCCGCTAAAGTTCCTTCATTTCCATTTTGGCCCCAATAAATTGAGATACCGCCTGCGTTAGAAGGTACTACTATATATACTAATACCAAGGCCAAAATTACTAGAGAATTTGATGAATTAAATGTCATTGTTAATGTGTTGGTGAATGGTGATTATGGAGAATGTTTATTGCTCCAATTATATAACATCTTTGAATAATATCAGGAATATAAAATATAATTGAGCATCTTCTAAGGCACTTTGTTGAATTCTGTTTGATTAGTTTGAACAGATTGTGTGAGTTCTCTAAGGTTTGTTATCTATTTTGTCATTTTATTGTTATATGTTACATAAAATTAAAATGCATTTTCTAAAAAGAAATTCCTTAATGGTTTGTTGATCAAAGGCACCAAACAAATTTGTTTATTTGCTCTTGTCATTGACCTATGTGATGTTAAAAAAGAGTTCAAATGTTTACATTTGTTATATTGTCTTGAGAATGCTACACTGACAGTACTCTGACACTCAAGTTGGTATCTTCCATATGTTTGCCCATTTTATTTATCAACAGGTAGTTATGTACTAATTTACTGAACAAACAATAGAAGAATCACAAGATATAATCCTTCAATCTCAGAAGGATAATACCTCTAATCACAAGAGGTTATTCAAACCAATCAAAGAAAACGAATGATTCAGTTTACACAATTACACAATGATTCACTCTTTAATAAGATCAATATAGTTTGATCTTGTTATAACTCACAAATAGAATCAAACAGCAAACCCTAATTTGAGAGAGAAATCGCCCAAAATTACAGAAATATGAAACTGAATGAATAAATTATAAAAGAAAATAAATTATATATAGATAAATTAATTTGCAGAAAAGCCCTTCAAGTCTTCATTCCTAGTACATCCATCTTTTGTTTTTTACAGTTCAGCCACACAACTTCAGTTTCAGAAATGACAACTTTAGCCCCTGCACATTCTTAACCCAGAAATAAATACAAAATAACAAAATAAAGAACAAATGTTTAGATTACTTTATATAATTCAATATTCCCCCTTAATCTAAACATTTCAAAATATATTGAGAAGCGTAAGTTGATCACACAACATATTATGTTGTGTCCCATTCAACCTTTTAGTAAATATATCAGATACATTCTCTGAAGAAGAAATCAAGTGTGTTTCTGAAATTCCTGAACTAATTTTTTCTCTAACAAAATGCAAATCAACTTCAAAATGTTTAGTTCTTTCATGAAACACGGGATTTTTAGCAATTTGTAAAGCTGACTTACTATCACAAAGACTTTTAACAGGTAAATCAACTTTAACTTCTAAATCTTTTAAAACTTTTAAAATCCAAATTATTTCACATGAAATAGAAGCAAGTGCTCTGTATTCAGCCTCTGCTGAATACCTTGAAACAGTTGACTGCTTTTTACTTTTCCAAGATACTAAATTACCACCAAAGTAGATGCAAAAACCAGTAACAGATTTTCTTAACATATTACTTTTTGCATAATCAGAGTCAACAAATCCAGATAATGTTAAATCACTAAACTTCTTAATAGTAATTCCTTTACATGGTGATCCTTTCAAATATCTTAAAACTCTTAAAGCAGCCTTCATGTGAGAATTCAAAGGAGCATGCATATATTGACTCAAGCAATGCACAGATTAAGCTATATTAGGTCTAGTTAAAGTTATATAGATCAATTTACCAACTAACTTATGATATTCACTTATATTTTCAAGTAAGAAATCTGAGCCATAAAAATCATCTTTATTAGAAAAAACAACACCAGATTCTAAAGGAGTCACAACAGGTTTACTAGCAAGTACACCAAATTCAGCTAAAACCTCTAAACAGTATTTTCTTTGACAAAGAACAAAAAAATCATCATTTTCAACAAGTTCTAAACCAAGAAAATATTTAAGTTTACCTAAATCTTTAATTTTAAACTTAGATTTAAAAAAAACTTTACATTCCTCAATAATAGCTTCAGAACTTCCAGTAATGATTGATAATGCTAAAAACGAACATATATTTCATAGCATTATCCCTCAAGAAAGACAAGCTTTTAGTTGCAATTGTTCTATTTACAAGTGATATTCGTTTAAATAATAAAAGGTGAAGACAAAAGACAGATTCGACGAATTGAAGACGCAAATGACCAAAAAGCTCAAAAGTACAAAATACAATCAAAGTGGTTCCAATTGTTGATGAGAAACGTCTCAAAATTACAAGAGTACAAGACGCAAAACGCAAAGTACAAGATATTAAATTGTACGCAAGGACGTTCGAAAATCCGGAACCGGGACCAGAGTCAACTCTCAACGCTCGACACAACGGACCAAAAATTATAAGTCAACTATGCACAAGAATAAAATATAATATTTAAATAATTGTATAAATTATTTATATATTATATATTTGTAACATCCCGTTTTTCCCGTACGTATTGAAAGGTACATACTTAATTAATTGTACGTTTGTAACTCATTAGATTATGCGTGATTGTATATATATATATATATATATATATATATATATATATATATATATACTTGTTAATGTGTGAGTACATAAGTTTATAAATGAGTTCGGTTAGCGTTAAGTCTTGTGAGACTTAGATATGAGGTTTAGGCGTGTATTGGAACCATGAACGAATTGAGTGTGTGTAAAACAATTTTTTGGGTTTGAGTGTGGTCGAAGTGGCCAGGTGACGGCTAACGCAGCGCCGCGAGGAAAGGGGCCGCGACGCGACATATCAAGCAAACCAAGGTCAGAACATGGGTTAAAAAGGGTTAAATTTCCCTGTGTAGTTCGCGCCGCGACGAAATGTGCCGCGCCGCGGCAGTACTGCTAGACAGGATCCGGACTTAGCTCTTTTTAAGAGATTTTGAGGGGCAATTTGGTAATTTGACGTCTAGATCAGATTGGAGCATTAAATCTGCACCACTTATTCATTTAATTCATTTCCTTTTTCTATTTTCTTTCATTTTCTCTCCCAAAACTTAAAACCCATTTGAATTAAAAGTGAGATTGGAGAGTGAAGGATTGAGGGTTGATCTTTGGAGCAAGAATTAAAGTTGTTACGTGTGTCTCTAGCTACGCGTTGATAGTCTCGGCAAGTTCTAACTTTAAGTTTTAAGTTTTAATTGGTTAATGGCTAGGGTTTTAGTTACTATAGACTTGTATGACCCATTTGAGGGTAAAATGGGTGAATTTGGGTTATGTTGTTGTAATGAAACCCTAATGGCCACAAACTAGAGTTTTGGTCTAGTGATTTGAGGTTGTAAGTGTCAAATGGTATTACTAGTCACTAATACACTTTTGGATTTATGAAAGAAGTGTTAATGGGTAAGTTTGACTTGATTGTGAGGCTAAGTATTTAAAATGGGTCAAATGGGTACTAGTTGACCTAATTGGGTGAAATGGGTATGAATTACCCTAAGTTATGTTAATTAATGTTAGTAGACTTTAAATCACTAGCCTTAGTGATTTAATATGAGTCTTGGCCATTTATGGGCGGTTGTGGTGTAGTTGAGTCATTTAATGCAAATTGGGTCATTAAATGCTCAAGTGTAAGTATTGTGGTTAATTCCACTAGTGGTGTGATTGAATGTGTACTTAATGAATTAGGTACATTGCCTTGAAGTTCGGACGTGCATAATCATCATCCTTGTGTCAAGGTGAGTGGAATAAGTATACTTGTACATATATGATGTGCTTATTTGTACGTAAGGATATGCGTTGTCCTAGTTAGTGTTATATGTGTTGTACGCTAACGGTTTTAAGAACGGATATATGTTGTCTAATTTAGTGTTATATGTGTTGTACACTAATGATTTATGAATGGATATGTGTTGTCCGATTTAGTGTTATATGTGTTGTACACTAACGATTCTATAAACGAATATGTGTTGTCCAAGGGTTAGTAATATATGTGTTGTGCACTAACGGTTGTTATGAACACTGATGGGAAATTCGAGTACCATTCCTTTTACTATTGGTTAACCATGGTTGTGTGAGTTTGGCATTAGCATAATTAATATTGAACTATATGCTATTGGTGTTGCTAGCTTCTTGTAAATTGTGGATAGTAGTTTATGCATGATGTTTGCATGGTCGTCGTATTGCTAGCTTGTATGCGGTGTTGCGTAAGTGGTTGCAAATAAGTAGGTTATATATGTACATGTATAATTATTGCATTCACTAAGCATTAGCTTACCCCTCTCGTTGTTTATCTTTTTAGATGCAGGTGTGGATAAGGACAAAGGGGTTATCGGGCATTAGGTGTCCTGTGACGATGTTTTATTGGAGCTTTTGGAAGTTGGCCTAGCATTTTGGGTAGTTTAGTCCCAAACCATGCTCGATGTGTTGTTTGGTTTAAAACTATCATTTTTGTATTGGTCATACTTGTATCTCATTCGTTAATGGCCTTTGTGACTCTTGTAAACACTAAAACTTGTTGTATGTTCCAACGAACGTGTGGGATGGTTACATATTTAATTGGCGCGTAAATGTGTATTATTTTAAAAAAAAAATTATCGTATGGAATACGGGTTGGGTTGTTACAATTGGTATCAGAGCATGGTCTAAGGGATTTAGGCTACTTGAGATAGGTGCCTAGACTTAGACTTTATTGTGCATGCACTTTTATTCGGGACTTGTAGGACTTTGGGTCTAATCGGGAATTGTTAGTGCTTTGGTTTATGTGAACTAACCTCGTGCTAATTGTTTTGTGTTGTGTTTAGCAATCATCAAACGAGATGGACGTTGTACTAGCAAGTTAATGCGATGTGCTCGCGTAACAATGATTAGCTACCATTGTTACAGGTGCAAATCGTGTCAAACAAGTAATGTACGACGATTGTTGAGTAAGATGGAGTAGTGTGGTGTATACGTATATGCATGCGTGTTATGTTCTTTTGTTTCGTCGTTTAATCCATTTCATTTTATAGAATGAAGACGAGAAATGGACCCGATAATGGTAACGGGGATACTAGTGAGGACGCCGAGTTGACGGCCAAGATTGAGGCCATTCTTAAAAGTCAAAAGGCGGAGTACCTTGTGGATATCAAGAAGATGTTCCTAGACTCAATTGACGAGTAATTGGTCAATGTAGTCAAAGAACAAGTTAAGGCCGTCCTACATGAAGATAATGTGGGAAGACGTGACTTTTTCTATAAGAACTTTAAGGATGCTCAACCACCTACTTTTGAGGGCGAAAGAGAACCGTTAAAGAGTGCCCGGTGGATCTCCGACATGGAGGGGGCCTTTCGAACTTGCGAATGCCCTCTTGATAAAAAGACGAGGTATGGTTGTAGCATGTTAAGAGGTGATGCTAAGCTATGGTGGGACGCGAAAATCCAAGTATATGGCGAAGAACAATGTATGGAGTTCACATGGGATGAATTCAAGGCGCAGTTTTTCGATGAGTACCGAACTTCGGCCGATCTTACTAGGCTTAAGGGTGAACTACGTTCCTTGAGGCAATGGTCGATGGATTTGAACACTCTCAAATCCGTGTTTTTGTCCAAGACCCAATTTTGCCCGGAGTATGTCGGGAATGATAAAATATTGAAAGAAGATTTCTATCGAATCTTAAATGATAACTATCAAGAGAAAATTAGTGTGAACGTGGTGAAGAGCTTTGATGAATTGTTCAATATGGCGAAGGGTTTTGAAGCGCTTGTGTTGAGAAAGAGTAGTTTTACTTTTGGTAAGAGGAAGTTAGAGAATTCGAATCAATCGAGCTTTTCCAACAAAAAGAACAAGAAGGGCTCCGAAAGTGTTAATAGTGTGAAGAAAGGTGGCTCCGGTGGTCATGTACCCACTTGCTATACTTGTGGGCAAAAAGGTTACATCTCTCGTGATTGCCCCAACTCACCTTCCATACCCAAATTTACTTGTTTCAATTGTGGTAAAGAAGGGCACAAAAGGCCCGAGTGTCCCGAGTTGCGCAATGATAATGTTAAGCGGTTGGAGAAGGCGGCGGGTACGGCGAGGGGTCGCAACTATTTGATGACCAATGATGAAGCCAAACAATCGAACGAAGATGTCTCAGGTACTTTCATGGTCAATTCTAATCCGACAAGAATTCTTTTCGATAACGGTGCAAATTTGTCGTTTGTGTCTCCTAAATTTGTGCCTAAACTTAATAGACCGTTAGCTAAGTTAAGTCATCCGATAGAAGTCAAAATAGCAGACGGAAAGACGGTGCTAGTGGTCGACGTGTGTAAAAATTGTGATGTTGTGTTTGGTGCTGAAAACTTTAAGATAGATCTCATTCCGATGACCTTGGGCAATTTCGATATTGTTGTGGGTATGGATTGGCTCGATCATAATAAAGCCGATATTGCATGCCATGAGAAATTTATCCGTGTGAAGACCCCGGGTGGGGGAGAGTTAATTATTCACGGCGATAAACGAAGAAGACTTGTGCCGATATGCACTTTTGCACGGGCACGTCGTTCTCTTGCTAGTGGTGGCATGGCTTTTCTTGCCAATGTTGTTGATACTCGTGATGAGCCACCACCTATTCATGAAATTTCGGTGGTAAGTGAGTTTGAAGATGTTTTTCCGGATGAGTTACCGGGTGTTCCGGAGGAAAGACAAGTAGAATTTCGCATTGAGTTGGTTCCGGGAGCTACCCCCATTGCTAAAACTCCTTATCATTTAGCGCCAATGGAAATGCAAGAGTTGTTAAATCAAACCCAAGAGTTGCTTGAAAAGGGTTTCATTCGACCGAGTTCCTCGCCATGGGGTGCTCCAGTTTTGTTCGTGAAAAAGAAAGATGGAAGTATGCGGATGTGCATCGATTATCGGGAGTTGAATAAAGTGATGATCAAGAATCGCTATCCATTGCCTCGGATTGACGATTTATTTGATCAACTCCAAGGTGCGACGTATTTTTCTAAGATTGACTTACGGTCCGGCTATCATCAAGTGCGGGTCCGTGAGGAAGATATCGAGAAAATGGCTTTTCGAACGCGTTATGGGCATTTTGAGTTTGTGGTTATGCCTTTTGGTCTTACGAATGCACCGGCGGCATTCATGGACCTTATGAATCGAGTGTGCCAACCTATGTTGGACAAGTCGGTAATTGTGTTCATCGACGATATACTTATTTATTCGAAGAGTATGAACGAACATGAACGTCATTTGCGCAAAGTATTGAAGAAGTTACGAAAGGAGAAGTTGTATGCTAAGTTCTCCAAATGTGAATTTTGGCTAAGGGAGGTTCAATTCCTTGGTCACATTGTGAACAAAGACCGTATTCAAGTAGATCCGGGGAAGATAGAGACGGTGAAGAGTTGGAGACAACTGAATACGCCTACGGAAATCCTAAGTTTTCTCGGATTGGCCGGTTATTATCGTCGATTTATCTAAGACTTTTCTAAGATCGCTTCTTCGTTGATGAAATTGACGAGGAAGAACGCGAGGTTTGTTTGGGAGAACGAACAAGAAATTGCTTTTCAATTGTTAAAGGAGAAGTTATGTCAAGCTCCGGTGTTGGTGTTGCCAGAAGGTGTGGAAGACATGACGGTTTATTGTGATGCTTCTCTAAATGGGCTCGGGTGTATTCTTATGCAAAGGGGTAAAGTCATCGCTTATGCCTCTCGACAATTAAAGGAACACGAGACGAGATATCCGACTCATGATCTTGAGTTGGCGGCGGTTGTACATGCGTTAAAAATTTGGCGCCATTACTTGTATGGTGTCAAAAGTACGATTTATTCGGATCACAAGAGTTTGAAACATCTCTTTAATCAACGAGATTAGAATTATCGTCAACGTAGGTGGATGGATGTGGTAAAACACTATGATTGTGAGATACTTTATCATTCGGGCAAGGCGAATGTGGTCGCGGATGCGTTAAGTCGAAAGAGTCATCACCCGGTGTTACGATTGGGATTGTTACGTATGATTATTACTAACGATTTTCTTGAAAAACTTGGTGTGATTCAAATAGAGGCTTATGTTCACAACAAGCATGCGGAACGAATTATGGGACAATTGGAATTCATTACTATGGGTTCGCGTGGGTTGTTGTCTTTTCAAGGAAGAGTGTGGGTGCCTAAGATGGGTGATTATCGACAAGTGCTATTTGATGAAGAACATAAGTCAAAGTATTCCATTCATCCGGGTGCGACGAAAATGTATCTTGACTTGAGGAAGGATTATTGGTGGCCGGGCATGAAACGCGATGTCGTAAAATATGTTGAACAATGTGTTACATGTTTGCAAGTCAAAACCGAACACCAAAACCCGTATGGTAAGTTGCAACCGTTAGAAATCCCGAAATGGAAATGGGAGCACATTACCATGGATTTCATCACAAAGTTACCTAAAACGGCGAGAACTCAATTTGATTCGATTTGGGTTATAGTTGATCGATTGACGAAAAGTGCTTTGTTTCTTCCCATTAAGGAAGCGATATCGTCGGAGACCTTAGCTAAGTTGTTTATCAAGGAAGTCATCTCTCGACACGGTGTTCCTATATCTATTATTTCGGATCGAGATACTCGCTTTACATCTCGGTTTTGGGAAAAGTTTCATGAAGATATGGGCACACAATTGAAGTTGAGCACGGCGTATCATCCTCAAACGGACGGTCAAACCGAACGTACAAATCAAACTTTGGAAGATATGTTACGAGCGTGCATTATTGATTTTGGTGGTAGTTGGGATGAGCATTTGCCTTTGGTGGAATTCTCGTACAATAATAGTTATCATACTAGTATCGGGATGCCACCATATGAGATGCTTTATGAGCGTAGGTGTCGAACCCCGATTTGTTGGGGTGAAGTGGGACAAAAGGAAATCGGGAGTACCGATTTGGTTTTAGAAACAAATAGCAAGATTGATATGATTCGAGAGCGTTTGAAAAAGGCTCAAGATAGGCAAAAGTCGTATGCCGACAAATGTAGACGAAAGATCGAATTCCAAGAAGGTAACATGGTGATGCTTAAGGTTTCGCCATGGAAAGGTATTATTCGATTTCAAAAACGGGGAAAGTTAGCTCCTCGGTTTATTGGACCATTTAAGGTTTTAGCTCGTGTTGGTGATGTAACGTATCGTTTGGAATTACCCGAAGAGCTTGCGGGGATCCATAATACATTTCATGTTTCCCATCTCCGTAAGTGTCTTGCGGATGATTCATCTTGGGTGCCATTAGACGAGATCGAGCTAAACAATAAGTTAGAGTACATTGAGGAACCGATTGCCATACTTGATGAGAAGGTCAAAAGGTTGAGACATAAAGAGGTTAGGACTTTTAAAGTTCAATGGCGTCGTAGTAAGGGTTCCGAGTTTACTTGGGAGCCCGAAGAGTTTGTGTTGGTTTATCTTCCTTCTTGTCATGCGGCTTGGATCGCGAGGACGCGCTCCGATTAAGTGGGGGAGAGTTGTAACATCCCGTTTTTCCCGTATGTATTGAAAGGTACATACTTAATCAATTGTACGTTTGTAACTCATTAGATTATGCGTGATTGTATATATATATATATATATATATATATATATATATATATATATATATATATACTTGTTAATGTGTGAGTACATAAGTTTATAAATGAGTTCGGTTAGCGTTAAGTCTTATGAGAGTTAGATATGAGGTTTAGGCGTGTATTGGAAGCATGAACGAATTGAGTGTGTGTAAAATGATTTTTTGGGTTTGAGTGTGGTCGAAGTGGCCAGGTGATGGCTAACGCAGCGCCGCGAGGAAAGGGGCCGAGATGCGACATATCAAGCAAACCAAGATCAGAACATGGGTTAAAAAGGGTTAAATTTCCCTTTGTAGGTCGCGCCGCGACGAAATGTGCCGCGCCGCGGCAGTACTGCTGGACAGGATCCGGACTTAGCTCTTTTTAAGAGATTTTGAGGGGCAATTTGGTAATTTGACGTCTAGATCAGATTGGAGCATTAAATCTGCACCAATTATTCATTTAATTCATTTTCTTTTTCTATTTTCTTTCATTTTCTCTCTCAAAACTTAAAACCCATTTGAATTAAAAGTGAGATTGGAGAGTGAAGGATTGAGGGTTGATCTTTGGAGCAAGAATTAAAGTTGTTACTTGTGTCTCTAGCTACGCGTTGATAGTCTCGGTAAGTTCTAACTCTAAGTTTTAAGTTTTAATTGGTTAATGGCTAGGGTTTTAGTTACTAGAGACTTGTATGACCCATTTGAGGGTAAAATGGGTGAATTTGGGTTATGTTGTTGTAATGAAACCCTAATGGCCACAAACTAGGATTTTGGTCTTGTGATTTGAGGTTGTAAGTGTCAAATGGTATTACTAGTCACTAATACACTTCTGGATTTATGAAAGAAGTGTTAATGGGTAAGTTTGACTTGATTGTGAGGCTAAGTATTTAAAATGGGTCAAATGGGTACTAGTTGACCTAATTGGGTGAAATGGGTATAAATTACCCTAAGTTATGTTAATTAATGTTAGTAGACTTTAAATCACTAGCCTTAGTGATTTAATATGAGTCTTGGTCATTTATGGGCGGTTGTAGTGTAGTTGAGTCATTTAATGCAAATTGGGTCATTAAATGCTCAAGTGTAAGTATTGTGGTTAATTCCACTAGTGGTGTGATTGAATGTGTACTTAATGAATTAGGTACATTGCCTTGAAGTTCGGACGTGCATAATCATCATCCTTGTGTCAAGGTGAGTGGAATAAGTATACTTGTACATATATGATGTGCTTATTTGTACGTAAGGATATGCGTTGTCCTAGTTAGTGCTATATGTGTTGTACGCTAACGGTTTTAAGAACGGATATATGTTGTCCAATTTAGTGTTATATGTGTTGTACACTAATGATTTATGAATGGATATGTGTTGTCCGATTTAGTGTTATATGTGTTGTACACTAACGATTCTATAAACGGATATGCGTTGTCCAAGGGTTAGTGATATATGTGTTGTGCACTAACGGTTGTTATGAACACTGATGGGAAATTCGAGTACCATTCCTTTTACTATTGGTTAACCATGGTTGTGTGAGTTTGGCATTAGCATAATTAATATTGAACTATATGCTATTGGTGTTGCTAGCTTCTTGTAAATTGTGGATAGTAGTTTATGCATGATGTTTGCATGGTCGTCGTATTGCTAGCTTGTATGCGGTGTTGCGTAAGTGGTTGCAAATAAGTAGGTTATATTTGTACATGTATAATTATTGCATTCACTAATCATTAGCTTACCCCTCTAGTTGTTTATCTTTTTAGATGCAGGTGTGGATAAGGGCAAAGGGGTTATCGGGCGTTTGGTGTCATGTGATGATGTTTTGTTGGAGCTTTTGGAAGTTGGCCTAGCGTTTTGGGTAGTTTAGTCCCAAACCATGCTCGATGTGTTGTTTGGTTTAAAACTATCATTTTTGTATTGGTCATACTTGCATCTCATTCGTTAATGGCCTTTGTGCCTTTTGTAAACACTAAAACTTGTTGTATGTTCCAACGAACGTGTGGGATGGTTACATATATAATTGGCGCGTAAATGTGTATTATTTTAAAAAAAAAAATTTATCGTATGAAATACGGGTTGGGTTGTTACAATATTATTATAAAAACCGTCGGCAAGCTAGGAGCCAAACTCTTGTGAGCTGGAAAAAGGGGCCATGCGATCGCATGGCCTGGAAGGCAAAAATCCATGCGATCGCATGGCAGTAGGTGACAGCCCACATGCCTGTAAATTTGCAGTTTTGGTTGATCATATATCCATCTTTTTCTCTTATCATTCATATACGTAAATATATATATATATATATATATATATATATATATATATATATATATATATATATATATATTATATTTTAATTTTAATTTTAATTTTAATTTTAATTCTAATAATAAGGGTATGTTAGCGAATGTTGTAAGGGTGTAAGTCTAAATTCTGTCCGTGTAACGCTACGCTATTTTTAATCACTGTAAGTTATGGTTAATGTTATTTTTAAATTAATGTCTCGTAGCTAAGTTATTATTATGCTTATTTAAGACGAAGTAATCATGATGTTGGGCTAAAATATTAAGACGGGGTAATTGGGCTTTGTACCATAATTGGGGTTTGGACAAAAGAACGACACTTGTGGAAATTAGACTATGGGCTATTAATGGGCTTTATATTTTTTTAATTAAATGATAGTTTGTTAATTTAATATAAAGATTTACAATTGGACGTACCTATAAATAACCACATACACTCGATCGGACACGATGGGCGGGATATTTATATATACGAATAATCGTTCATTTAACCGGACACGGGAATGGATTAATAGTTATTAGACTTATTAAAAGAAGGGTGAATTATGTACAAGGACACTTGGCGTAATTGTTAACAAAGTATTAAAACCTTGGGTTACACGCAGTTGATATCCTGGTGTAATTATTAAACAAAGTATTAAAACCTTGTTACAGTTTAAGTCCCCAATTAGTTGGAATATTTGACTTCGGATATAAGGATAAAATGACGAGGACACTCGCACTTTATATTTATGACTGATGGACTGTTAAGGACAAAAACCAGACGGACATATTAAATAATCCAGGATAAAGGACAATTAACCCATGGGAATAAACTAAAATCAACACGTCAAACATCATGATTACGGAAGTTTAAATAAGCATAATTCCTTTATTTTCATATTTAATTGCACTTTTAATTATCGCACTTTTATTTATTGTCATTGTATTTAATTGCACTTTTAATTATCGTACTTTTTAATTATCACAATTTTATTTTCGTTATTTACTTTACATTTTAAATTAAGTCTTTTATATAATTAATATTTTACATTAGGTTTTAACTGCGACTAAAGTTTTAAAATCGACAATTCGGTCACTAAACGGTAAAAACCCCTCTTTTATAATAATAATACTACTTATATATTTTTGTATTTTTACAATTATAAGTTAAAAATATAGCGTTAAGCTTGTTTAAAAGATCCCTGTGGAACGAACCGGACTTACTAAAAACTACACTACTGTACGATTAGGTACACTGCCTATAAGTGTTGTAGCAAGGTTTAGGTATATCCATTCTATAAATAAATAAATATCTTGTGTAAAATTGTATCGTATTTAATAGTATTTCGTTGTAAAAATAATACTATTTCCTAGTACGCCTCGCACACATCAAGTATTTTTGGCGCCACTGCCGGGGACACTAAAACGCAGGAAGCGAAACGCTATATATATATAAAAAAAAGATTTATTTAGTTCTTTGTATAAAAAAATATACGTTTTAAATATTAAATTTTCAAAAACATAAAAAAAATAACAATATATTTATATTTTTAAGAGTTTGATAAAATATATAAATTATAAAATATTTATATTTCTATTTTTAGTTTGTAAAAATATAGTTTTTATTCAATTTATATATATATTTTATATAAATATTAAAACAGAAAACAAAAAAAAATAAAATAAATAAGTATACAGGCCCGAACTGTAGCAGCCCAACCCACCTGGCCCGAAATCCTTATCCATGCGACCGCATGGATTTTTAACGTGAGGACCATGCGATCGCATGGCCCTGTCTGACACGCCACAGTTTGACCTAAATTTTTATTAATTACGGAGTATTATTTATTATTATTACTTTAAACCCTAATTAGGGTTATATTTTTTATATTATTTAGTTTAGTTTATTTATTATTTGTATTATTAAGTTTAATTAGTTTTAATAAATTATAAAATTAATAGTTTTATAAAATAAATAATATAAAAATAATATTTTTATAAAAATTGTACTTTTTGAAACTTTAATATTATTTTATATTTTGTATCTTTTTATTTGTTTATTCGTAATATTTGTATCTTTATAGTTCGTAATTAGTTTTAAGACTAGTATTTGCCGTAGCTTATTTTATATTTCTAGATTTTTAGGCTTTGCCGTAAAATCCCTTAAGTGCTTTTTCTTTAGACTAAGATTTAAGTGCTTTAGAATTTTGCGACGCCGTTTTAATATTTTTGTACCTTTTTAAGTTATTGCCATTTGAGATATAGTTTTTCTTTTAAGCTTTAATATTTTTAGACGCAACTTTTAATTCTTAGTTTTTAGACTTTTAAGTTTCGACGCGCTACTTTCTTATTTATATTTTTCGACGCCTTTTATTTTTCGACGTTTTTCGACGAGCTCTTTTTCTTTCTTATTTTTCGCCACTCTAGTTTTTAGGACTTAGATTTTTTCTATTTCTGCTCTAAAATTTCTTTAAATTTTGACGAAAAATTATTTTAAGTGGTTGAATTGATAGACATCCAAATTTTCTGTTTCGTAGTAATAGTTAGATTTTTTAGTGGCTGAGTTGTGAGCTTCCGATTTAAAGGGTTCCGGCTCCCTGCTGCATCTATTGGCTATTCGAAACGTGGGCAAAAGCAGAAAAGTCTATTAATTTGATAACTTATATAATTTTTATCTTTTATAACTAATAGGATATTCAGTGAATGCACCGAGCAAAACGTTCACCACCTTTTGTACGTTCACCACCTGTAACTCGATCAAGACATCTAGCAAATATTGTCGCCGTTGATTTTTCTTTAGAATCGTCATCTAGTCAATCAAGTACTCCAATTCAAATTTTCGATAATCCATTTTTTGAACCCGACCTCACAATTGAGAATCCGGAGGATAATCAGGGACAATTCAGAGATCCTGAACCATTAATCTTTCCTCCGGAACCACCAATCATTCAAACAGAGATTGTTGAGGAATGAACCATTAAATCAGAAACCTCTAGTGATTCAGATTCAACAAATTTAATCATGGAGAATCTGGAACCTCTAAGTATGGAAGACCGAATGCGAGCTAAACGCAATGGCCACGGTCACGCAATTACTCAACCAGACATTAATGCGCCAGATTATGAAATCAAAGGACAAATCCTACACATGGTAACTAATCAATGCCAATTTAGTGGTGCGCCGAAGGAAGATCCAAATGAACATCTTCGTACATTTAATAGGATCTGCACTCTATTTAAAATCCGAGAAGTGGAGGATGAACAGATATATCTCATGTTATTTCCCTGGACTTTAAAGGGAGAAGCCAAAGATTGGTTAGAATTGTTACCTGAAGGGGCGATTGATACATGGGACGTTTTAGTTGAAAATTTTCTTAAACAATTCTTTCCGGCATCTAAAGCCGTGAGACTTCAAGGAGAAATTGTTACGTTCACGCAAAAGCCAAATGAAACTCTATATGAGGCGTGGACAAGATTTGGAAAGTTATTAAGAGGATGTCCGCAACATGGTTTAGACACTTGTCAAATAGTACAAATATTCTACCAAGGATGCGACATCACTACAAGGAAAGACATCGATATAGCAGCTGGTGGTTCCATTATGAAGAAAACAGCAACTGACGCTTACAAAATTATTGATAACACTGCTTCCCACTCACATCAGTGGCACCAAGAAAAAGATATCGTTAGATCATCTAAAGCAGCTAGAGCCGATTCTAGCCATGACTTAGATTCCATTTCCGCAAAGATAGATGCTGTCGAGAGACGAATGGAAAAGATGACTAAAGATATTCACTCAATAAGAATTAGTTGTGAGCAGTGTGGAGGACCACATTTAACAAAAGATTGTCTCAGTATTGAACTAACAATGGAACAAAGAGAGAATGTTTCATACATAAACCAAAGGCCTGGAAATAATTATCAGAATAATTATCAACTGCCAAGACCAAACTACAATCAAAACCAGAATTATAATCGAAATGTTCCATACAACAACCAACAAGATCCTAGCAATCAACAAGTATACAATAATACTTACAATCAGCAAAGACTTATTTTTCAAAACAAACCACCACAAACCGATGATAAAAAGCCAATTTTAGAAGATATGATGTCGAAGTTAGTTAAATCTCAAACTCAAATTTTCACATCTCAGAAACAAACCAATGAACAAAATGCTCAAGCATTTAGAAATCAACAAGCTTCTATTCAAAATCTGGAACAAGAAGTGAGCAGCCTAGCAAGGTTGATAGGTGAAAGAAAACCGGGAAGTCTACCTAGTGATACAAATGCTAACCCCCGGAATGAAACAGCTAAAGTCATTACCACAAGAAGTGGTATCACACTTAAACCACCTGAAATTTCTGATGATGCTATTCCTACTCCACAAGAACCACAATATGATCAAGATAAGGAAAAAGAACCGGTAGTTGAAAAGGTTAATGAAGATAACACATTTAATGCTAAACCTTATGTTAAACCATACCAACCACCACTTCCTTACCCGAGTAAAATGAGAAAAGAAAGACTTGAAGCCGAGCAATCCAAATTCTTGGATATATTTAAACAAATAAATGTAAATCTTCCTTTCATTGATGTGATTTCAGGAATGCCTAGATATGCAAAATTTTTGAAAGATCTAATCACAAATAGAAAGAAAATGGAAGAACTCTCGGCTGTTACTATGAATGCTAATTGTTCTGCAGTGTTGTTGAATAAGATACCAGAAAAATTATCAGATCCAGGAAGTTTCACGATTCCATGTTTTCTGGGTAGTCTTAGTTCAATAGAAGCATTGGCAGACTTAGGTGCTAGTATAAATCTAATGCCGTATTCACTATATGCTAAACTAGACCTTGGAGAATTGAAACCAACATGAATAAGTATACAACTTGCAGATAGATCAGTAAAATATCCTAGAGGGATAATGGAGAACATGCTAGTTAAAGTTGGTACTTTAGTATTTCCAGTAGATTTTGTTATTCTGGACATGGAAGAAGATTCTCGAGTACCTCTTATATTAGGAAGACCATTCTTAAACACGGCCAAAGCAATAATAGACGTGTTTGGTAAGAAGCTGACCCTAAGTATACAGGACGAGAGTGTTACCTTTTCTGTTGATAGAGCCATGCAACAACCGCAATCTGCAGATGATACATGTTATTATATTCAAACTATAGATTCACATGCAGAATTGTTAGAAGAATTTCCAGAATTACAAGGAACCGGAGAATGTTCTTTAGGAGAAGGTACTGAACCAATTAATGAAACTGAAATGTTAGCTACAGTAATGGCTAATGGATATGAACCAACAACAGAAGAAATTCAAATGCTAAAAGAAGAAGACAGATATCGATATAAATCATCGATAGAAGAACCACCGACATTAGAGTTAAAGCCACTTCCAAACCATTTGGAATATGCTTATTTACATGGTGAATCTGAATTACCTGTAATAATATCGTCTTCTCTTACTGAAAATGAAAAATCTCAACTCATTTCTGTGCTAAAAGCTCATAAACCAGCTATTGCATGGAAAATTCATGATATTAAAGGAATAAGTCCTTCGTATTGCACACATAAAATCCTTATAGAAGAAGGTCATAAAACGTATGTGCAACGCCAACGAAGACTAAATCCAAATATGAAAGATGTTGTTAAGAAAGAAATTATTAAATTGCTTGATGCAGGTTTAATTTATCCAATTTCTGATAGTCCATGGGTAAGTCCAGTTCAATGCGTACCTAAGAAGGGTGGCATGACTGTCATCACAAATGAAAAAAATGAGCTTATTCCTACTAGGACTGTAACAGGATAGCGTGTTTGTATTGATTATAGAAAATTAAATGACGCCACCAGAAAAGATCACTTTCCCTTACCTTTCATTGATCAAATGTTGGAAAGATTAGCCAGAAACAGTTACTATTGTTTTCTTGACGGTTTCTCCGGATATTTTCAAATTCCAATAGCACCCGAGGATCAAGAGAAAACCACGTTCACATGCCCTTATGGTACTTTTGCTTACAAACGCATGCCATTTGGACTTTGCAACGCCCCTGCAACCTTTCAAAGGTGCATGATGGCGATTTTTCACGACATGATAGAAGAATGCAAGGAAGTTTTCATGGATGACTTTTCAGTCTTCGGTGATACTTTTGACACATGTCTAATTAATCTTGAACGAATGCTTATTAGATGTGAACAATCAAATCTAGTACTTAATTGGGAGAAATGTCATTTCATGGTTAAAGAAGGCATCGTTCTTGGCCATAAAATTTCAAAGGAAGGAATTGAAGTGGATAGAGCTAAAGTAGATGTAATTGCTAAACTTCCACATCCCACCAATGTTAGAGGAGTTAGGAGTTTTCTAGGGCATGCCAGTTTTTACCGACGTTTCATAAAAGATTTTTCTAAAATTGCTACTCCTATGAATAAACTCCTAGAAAAGGATGCTCCATTAATCTTTTCAGATGAATGCATTAAATCTTTTAATATTCTTAAAGAAAAACTCACTAATGCGCCGATCATGATAACACCAAAATGGAATCTACCATTCGAACTTATGTGCGACGCAAGTGATTTTGAAGTGGGAGCCGTTTTAGGACAAAGGATTGAAAAATGATTTCAACCTATTTATTATGCTAGTAAGACATTACAAGGAGCACAAACAAATTACACAACTACAGAAAAAGAACTCCTTGCTATTGTCTTTGCTTTTGACAAATTTCGTTCATATCTCGTTCTAGCTAAAACGGTGGTCTATACCGACCATTCTGCTCTTAGATACCTATTTTCGAAACAAGATGCCAAACCAAGATTAATTCATTAGATCTTACTCTTACAAGAGTTCGATATTGAAATCCGAGATAAAAAGGGAGCAGAAAATCTCGCCGCCGATCATCTTTCTCGTCTTGAAAATCCCGAATTAGAAGTTCTAAATGAATCGGCCATACAAGACAACTTTCCTGATGAATATCTATTGAAGATAGATTATAATGAAATTCCATGGTTTGCAGACTATGCAAACTACTTAGTATGTGGATTCCTTGAAAAAGGATTATCGTACCAAAAATGAAAGAAATTCTTTAGTGATATAAAACACTATTTCTGGGAAGATCCACATTTGTTTAAAAGTTGTCCCGATGGAATAATACGCCGATGTGTATTCGGAGATGAAGCTAGTCAAATCTTAAACCATTGTCACACAGGACCAACAGGAGGGCATTATGGGCCTCAACTCACAGCAAGAAAAGTTTATGATGCTGGATTCTATTGGCCTACAATTTTCAAAGACGCACACCTTCTTTGCAAATCCTGTGATGCTTGTCAAAGGGCCAGAAAAATAAGTCAACGTGATGAAATGCCACAAAACGTCATTCAAGTATGTGAAGTATTTGACATTTGGGGTATTGACTTTATGGGTCAATTTCCAAAATCTCATAATAATCTTTACATTCTCGTTGCCATTGATTATGTATCTAAATGGGAGGAAGCACAAGCTCTCCCAACTAACGATGCACGAGTTGTAGTCAACTTTTTAAAACGTCTTTTTGCTAGGTTCGGAACACCGAAAGCTTTAATAAGTGATCGGGGTACTCATTTTTGTAACAATCAACTTGAGAAAGTTCTTAAAAGATATGGAGTAACTCATAAAATCTCCACCGCATATCATCCACAAACAAGTGGACAAGTTGAAAATACCGACCAAGCATTAAAACGTATTCTAGAGAAAACCGTAGGATCAAATCCGAAGGAATGGTCCATGAAATTGGAGGATGCACTCTGGGCTTTTAGAACAGCCTACAAAACTCCAATTGGAACCACACCTTTTAAACTCGTTTACGAAAAAGCATGTTATCTTCCAGTAGAAATTGAACACAAAGCATTTTGGGCTTTGAAGACATGTAATCTTGATTTACATGAAGCCAGAAGTCTACGATTAAGTCAACTAAACGAATTAGAAGAATTGAGACATGAAGCATACGAAAATTAGTTAATCTATAAAGAAAGAATGAAGAAATGGCATGATAAAAGAATCAGAAGTTCAAAAGAATTTAAAGAAGGAGACAGAGTTTTCTTTTCAATTCACGATTCAAGCTATTTCCTGGAAAATTGAAATCAAGATGGTCTGGACCATTCATAGTCAAAAGAGTTTTCCCGTACGGAACAATAGAATTAATAAATTCAAATGGGATTGAATTTAAAGTTAATGGTCACAGAGTTAAACATTACGTACATTATCCGATGGAAGTTGACAACGAAGTTAATCACAATTTCAACACCACAGCTAACTAAGTGTGGGGAGGTTCGTATCTTTTTAAGAATAATATGTATTTCTGTTAGAGTTAGATTTTCTGTTTTCGTGTAGTTCTCGAGAATGGAATCCGAATGGTCTTTCCCTAGCAGACCCTAAAGAACTAGTCTTCTCCCCCCATTCTGAATTTTTATTTTTTTAGGTTTTACGAGATGAAGACTTCCTGTGAACTAAACCATGGTCTAATGCTACACGCTTTGATCACTAAACGTAATAATGACACCCTTCCAAGTGAATTGGTATCATTAATCAGAGGTAAATTGGACGGAGTAAGAAAAGAATCCAGGAAAGAAAATAATAAGTTACAATTTGGTAAAGGAAAATCAAAATTCGCAGCGAAAAGAAGAGCACGACACCTTGAAAGATGTCACAAATGCGGAAAATGGTCACACGAAGGAAAATGCTCGACGAATCAGACATATTCCAATACCGAATTCATTACTTTATGCAGAGATGGACCGTTCATATGTTTCGAAGAAAAAACGTTGAATGCTCGAGGTTACGCTTATGTAGCTATGGAAAACCAATTAGTCCGACTATCTTATGAGTGGGCTAAAGCAGGTCACTGAGAATTCTATCTCACAGGTAAGTTTGTACAGTTTTTATTTTTATTTATTGTTTTTAACCTTTTGATAATAAACGCTAAATTGTTCGTTATAAAGTATTAAATTGATACTCAATAAAATTAGGTTTTGCGACCGAAATTATTGATATCATACAAAAATTTATTACATCACTGCGAAATTTACCGTTTATTCTTAAGGTATAAATATCTTTAATCAATCAACCCAAAATATTTCAAAAATTCTTCATGAGTTAAACTAGGTTATGGAACCGAAATTACTTTACCGAAAAGAGGGGCGTATATTTTTGATAATATTTGATTGATTAAAGTGGGATAAAAGACTAAAAAGATTTTTTAATTTTATTTTTACCATGTTTTTAAAATTAATATTTAAATATTAAATTAATATTGTGAACTTTTTAAAATCAATATATTTAAGTTTGTAAATATTTGAAAATTTTATGTTTTTAATATAAGTTTGTATGTATAAAAACAAAAATATAATATAAATTTGGTGTGAATTTTTAAAATTTTAATAATATGAATTTTTAATTTTATGCATTTTAAATTTAAATTTGGTGTGAATTTTTTTAAAATTTTAATAATATGAATTTTTAATTTTATGCATTTTAAATTTAAGTTTGGTGTGAATTTAAAAACAAAAATTTACTTTATTTCGTTAAGTTAAAAATATGATTTTTAAAATTCGTCGTGAGTTGAAGACTAGGTCATTGAACCGAAATTGCTTTACCCAAGGGAGGGACGAGAACTTTTATTATCATTATTTTTAGCCTTATTGAATTAAAGTATGCCAAAAACATAAAATAAAAAAAATAAAAAAAAAAACACAAAAACCTTTGTTTTTAAAACAACGCTTAAAAATTGACAAATTTTATAATTTTGTCAAGGGACGGACTATGACATCGTTCCGAAACGCCTTCATCCTAAAAAGAAACAAAATTTTAATTTTTAATTAATTATACGTTTTATTAAGTATAAGGTTTTATAAAAAAAAAAATGGTACTGTACCCGGACCCCATGCGATCGCATGGGGTTTGCACTGCAACTCCATGCGATCTCATGGAGCTGAAATTTTGGCCAGAAACATATACGAGCGAGCTGTTCTGCTCTCTCCACTCCAACACACACATACACGAATACACTCCCATATCACCTCTTATTTTCATCAAATTTTCACCAAATTCAACCAAATTTCTCGCTACAATCCGCTCTAAACATGAATTTGATAAGAAGTTTATCAAAAAGGGTAACAATTTCACCCCTAAATCTCTTTAAATTTAATTTTTAGTGTTCTTGAGCTATATTTTACCTAATTTGATTTTGTTAATTTCTAGTGTAATTAGTGTTAAATTGTTAGTATATTATGCATGTATAACCTAGATTGATGCTATTTAACATGATTTGAAGCCAAAAACTTCAAAAATTTTAGGAATCTAGGGTTTGTGTTCTTGAGCAATTTGGGGCTTTTTGATATAAACAGGTTATGGCCGATTTTTGTCATGAATTATTGCTAAATTAAGTAGTGTAACATGTTTAGGTAGCTAAATGATCTAAACATTGATCCTAAACATGATTTTTGGAGATTAAAGTAGACTTTTTAAGTCTAAAATTCATGAACTTGATCAATTTGATATAATTGCCATTTGAGACTTGTTTAATTGCTAGTAATGGTTGTTTTAACATGTTATTTGAGTTGAATGCTTATGAACTTTGTATACATTTTCATATATGCATATTTGAAAAAGTGTAGAATTGTTAAAATTGTGAAAATGCGTATAAGTTTAAGTTTGATTTAACATGTTATTGTAATTATGTTAATTTGTTATTTTGCTAACACTAATGCATATTTGGATACACAAATTTTGTGTTTAATGTGTTTTGCATAGATTTACTAATACTGAAACTGGAGGTTCATCATCATCATCTAGACGTCCAGCTCCAGAACCTGAGCCAGAAATGCAATACGAGCCTGAACCAGAGCAACAACAGGAACCACAACAACAGCCTGATCAACACGTACCTTATTATGATCCGCTAAAATTTGTTGATGCCTTTATAGTATTTTCGATACATCCGCCAGTAGAATACCCAACAATTCCTGAACACAAGTTGCATCCTAATCTGAGATTCGATAGAAGCTGGAGGGATTACCTGACATATCAAAGTAATAAATTCAAACTAATACCGAAAAATGTAGAGGTGCCAAGGGTAATCGATTGGGATCCTTTGGAAAGGGTCCAACTAGCTAACTCAGTTAGGGAGCATCTGATTCAAAGGTATGGCAGTTCTTCTTTTACCAATTGGGAACATCTATTCACCATTCGTAAACCTGTATATAAGGAATGGTGTGTTGAGCTGATGAGTACTATAGCATTAAATGTAGATGTAGATAGATTAGATGATAGAAGTTTTCTTAGATTTATACTTGGTCGTAGGATGTACAGGATGTCCATGCTGGACATGGCCAGGGCATTACAGATATATACTCCTAGTGAATTACTACTACCCGATTGTATGAACTAGATTTATCGTGGTGAAAGGGTAGATAGGAATTTTGACGCAAACGCCGTCTGGAGGCGTATGTCAAACTATAATGTTTTTACGCTGGGAGGAAAACACTCCTACTTACATATTAACAAAGCCGAGCTTCGTATAATTCATAGATTTCTGGCTAACTCGATTACACAGAGAGGTCACAACAAGGAGAAAATGACCTTACATGATTTATTTTACCTAAAGTGTATTCGAGACCCAAGAAGTTTTGTTAATATCCCCTACTGTGTTGGTTTTTATTTGTCTAAGATGGTGGAAGGAATACAGGAAGGGGGATTATAGGAGGAGGTATTTTTGTTACTCTCATTGGAGAGTATTTGGGTGTAGATAGGGACCAAGGGGGTCCACTTATGGTATGTAGGGAACATGTTGAGCCTTTAGGATTGAAAGTCTATCAGGATGCTAAGGTATTGAAGAGCAGACGTAACCAGGCAGTACCCTATGAAGGTAGTCATCCTCAGGTAGAGAGAGTTTCAGATGAGGAAATGGAGGAAGCGGATGACATTAGGGATGTCATTCGGGAGGCTATGACTGACGTCTACCAGCATATAGATGAGGTAGATATGATAAACGCGGAGAGATTTCGTCGGATGGAGCAATGGCAAGCCAGGAATGATTACGAGCATTCCAGGCAACGACAGCCTGATAGATGGGACTATCATCAGCCTCAGATTATGAGCCAGCTGTCACCTCAAGATCACTACGTTTCAACCCGACCCGCTTACTATCCTCCACACCAGCCCGAGATGAGACCACCATATACTCTCTACGACCCTAACCAGGCCTACCAGTACACCTATCACCAACCATGGAACCCGGACGATGACATGAACTGGAACCCATAACCAGATTGATAGTTCCGTTGGTGATTTTTATGATTTTTATCTTTTTATTATTTTTATTTATTTATGTTTAAACATATGATATTGTGATACATTAATGTATTGTTTAATATTTTTATTATTTGGTACTAATATTTCATATTTGATTTGAAAGTGGGATTTTAAGTCCCATTTCAAATTACCATGCATGTTTATATTTGTATGCATGTATATTGTCAATTGTACACAACAGGGTAAAACGACGCATTTTCAAAGACTGGCATTAAGTTCAGCAAAAGCTACTAATTTTGACGACAAAACGAAAAACAAATGTGATGTAACAACAAGAGGGAATGAACAAATGATGTACACCATTTATCATTCAACAAACAAACGCCAATATGTTTGGAAACTTTGGTAAAATTTAATCATTTTTCTACGCTAATCACCCTCAATAATTTAAATTGTTACTGATTTCTTGCAAATGAGGGCATTGCAAGATCTTAAGTGTGGAAAGAGGTTAAATTCTTTCGGATTTTTAAAATTTTAGACTTATACACTTGGTTACCATTAAAAATACTAGTAACGCAGTAGTTGTATTAGAATCTAGTGCTCTCTGATAATAAAGAACAGCCCTAGTCTTATATACTGACTACCCAATTCTAGTAAAATTTTCAAAATTTTCAATTAAATGAACTCAAAATCATGTTTATACATATTTATGAACGATAAAACTAGATGTTAACACCGAAATTATTGTTACCTTGGAAAGGACATAAATTGAGAAACAAACCAAAATGTTAGAATTCATTTAAAATGGAATAGAGGACAATAAAAAGGCAAAGAAAGGATAATAAAAGCCAAGTGTGGGAAGAATTTACCAAGTTATTTTGAACATATATCACATATTTTTGTACAAATAACTGAAGATGCTTTTGCTTTAGACTAAACTAATCAGTTTCACCCGATTTACTGTAATATATTTGAAAGAAATATGGATCTACACGATGAATCAATTCCATCATTAAAAGGAAGTAAAGTCTTCTGAAAAAGACACGCGCTTCTTGATTTAGGTCAGGAAGTTGTCGTCCAGACCAGCTGTAGGTTGACGAAAAATCTAGAAAAGTCATCACTAAAATCAGCAGGAAATCCACGGACCTCAGCATTAAACAGGGTCGCCAAGTGGTCAGACTTATCCTAACCATGAGAGGATCTGTCTCGTAAAATGAGGAGGGCGCCGTGCAAATTAGCTTGATAAGACTAATGAATCAGACCCCCAGAAAGGATAATCTCCTTAAAGATTAAAAATCAGATTTTAAGCCTGATATTACTCAATCCTAGAGATTGACCTTAAAGATTGAAAATTACAAACTCATGGAATTCGATGATATCTAAACTCGAGCTTGAACGAGAAAATATTTTGATCAAATTACAAACCGATTTGTTTTCTGAAAACCCTATTTTCAATGCGTTCATTACCATTGAACGTAAAATCCTAGGAATTCACCTGGAATTCATTAGGTCACGTGAACCAAATCGGGTGTCAACCGTAAGAATGGTGGTTGCATAGCATGGTCAAAGACAGGACCTTGTGCCAGACCGAAAAACTAAAGGGTGAGCTTTACTATTGCTCCTACAAAGGATAGTAATTACATCCGACACGTTATAGACCATAATTAAAAGCATGTCAGGGGACATTGCCTTAACAGTTGCTTGTTCAACGCTTTCCTTTACAACCGGACGGTAGTTTATCGAAAGGTAATATACGGAGCAAGTATACTGGACGTGTTGCTTTCTTAATACAAGGTTAGCAAGTGGGTGACACAAAACCGCAAGTTTTGAGCTAACATACTCAAATCTGAAACCCACCAAACCCACAAAAACAATTTGCAAACACCGGTGAAGGGTTATTCCGGAAAGCTTATCTAGGGTAAAAGCTAGATTAAATTTTCAAAAGATCAAATGTTTTCATAAAGATCCAATTTCCTTAAGGATCTAAATTTTCATAGTCATGTGGGACTGTAAACCACAACATTACTACCATTGTTCATACCGCCGTATAAAAATCACTGATGTACAAAGTGTGAAGAATAAAGAAGTGATTCTAGTATTTTTATTTCAAGACTATATTGCTTGAGGACAAGCAACGCTCAAGTGTGGGAATATTTGATAATGCTAAAAACGAACATATATTTCATAGCATTATCCCTCAAGAAAGACAAGCTTTTAGTTGCAATTGTTCTATTTACAAGTGATATTCGTTTAAATAATAAAAGGTGAAGACAAAAGACAGATTCGACGAATTGAAGACGCAAACGACCAAAAAGCTCAAAAGTACAAAATACAATCAAAGTGGTTCCAATTGTTGATGAGAAACGTCTCAAAATTACAAGAGTACAAGACGCGAAACGCAAATTACAAAATATTAAATTGTACGCAAGGACGTTCGAAAATCTGGAACCGGGACCAGAGTCAACTCTCAACGCTCGACACAACGGACCAAAAATTACAAGTCAACTATGCACAAGAATAAAATATAATATTTAAATAATTATATAAATTATTTATATATTATATATTATTATAAAAACCGTCGGCAAGCTAGGAGCCAAATTCTTGTGAGCTGGAAAAAGGGGCCATGCGAAGGCAAAAATCTATGCGATCGCATGGCAGTAGGTGACAGCCCACATGCCTATAAATTCGCAGTTTTGGTTGATCATATATCCATCTTTTTCTCTTCTCATTCATATACGTAAATATATATATATATATATACATATATATATATATATACATATATATATATATATATATATTATTTTAATTTTAATTTTAATTTTAATTCTAATAATAAGGGTATGTTAGCGAATGTTGTAAGGGTGTAAGTCGAAATTCTGTCCGTGTAACGCTACGCTATTTTTAATCACTGTAAGTTATGGTTAATGTTATTTTTAAATTAATGTCTCGTAGCTAAGTTATTATTATGCTTATTTAAGACGAAGTAATCATGATGTTGGGCTAAAATATTAAGACGGGGTAATTGGGCTTTGTACCATAATTGGGGTTTGGACAAAAGAACGACACTTGTGGAAATTAGACTATGGGCTATTAATGGGCTTTATATTTATTTAATTAAATGATAGTTTGTTAATTTAATATAAAGATTTACAATTGGACGTACCTATAAATAATCACATACACTCGATCGGACACGATGAGCGGGATATTTATATATACGAATAATCGTTCATTTAACCGGACACGGGAATGGATTAATAGTTATTAGACTTATTAAAACAAGGGTGAATTATGTACAAGGACACTTGGCGTAATTGTTAATAAAGTATTAAAACCTTGGGTTACACGCAGTCGATATCCTGGTGTAATTATTAAACAAAGTATTAAAACCTTGTTACAGTTTAAGTCCCCAATTAGTTGGAATATTTGACTTCGGATATAAGGATAAAATGATGAGGACACTCGCACTTTATATTTATGACTGATGGACTGTTATGGACAAAAACCAGATGGACATATTAAATAATCCAGGACAAAGGACAATTAACCCATGGGAATAAACTAAAATCAACACGTCAAACATCATGATTACGGAAGTTTAAATAAGCATAATTCCTTTATTTTTATATTTAATTGCACTTTTAATTATCGCACTTTTATTTATTGTCATTGTATTTAATTGCACTTTTAATTATCGTACTTTTTAATTATTGCAATTTTATTTTCGTTATTTACTTTACGTTTTAAATTAAGTCTTTTATATAATTAATATTTTACATTAGGTTTTAACTGCGACTAAAGTTTTAAAATCGACAATCCGGTCACTAAACGGTAAAAACCCCTCTTTTATAATAATAATACTACTTATATATATTTTTATATTTTTACAATTATAAGTTAAAAATATAGCGTTAAGCTTGTTTAAAAGATCCCTGTGGAACGAACCGGACTTACTAAAAACTACACTACTGTACGATTAGGTACACTGCCTATAAGTGTTGTAGCAAGGTTTAGGTATATCCATTCTATAAATAAATAAATATCTTGTGTAAAATTGTATCGTATTTAATAGTATTTCGTTGTAAAATAATACTATTTTCTAGTACACCTCGCACACATCAATGATAATATCATCAACATAAACAAGCAAATACACACAGTTAATACCATCTGTCTTAACAAATAAGAAATAATTAATTACACTTTGTTTAAATCCATATTCAAACATAACATCACAAAATTTTTCATTCCATTTTCTAGGAGCTTGTTTAAGACCATACAAAGATTTAACAAGTTTGCACACTCTAGTATCATTTTTATCAAAATAACCTTCAGGCAAAGTCATATAAACATCTTCAGTCAAATCACCATAAAAAAAGCATTATTAATGTCAATTTGATATAATGACCAGTTATTTTTACAAGCAATAGATAAGATAAGTCTAACAGTAACCATTTTAACAATCGGAGAAAAATTTCATCAAAGTCAATTCCTTCTCTTTGATTAAAACCTTTAGCTACTAACCTAGCTTTATACCTATCTATTTCACCAGTTGACTTGTACTTGATTCTATATACCCATTTAGAACCAATAGGCTTTCTATCTTTAGGTAACTCAGTTAATATCCAAATATTATTTCTGTTTAAAGCCTCCATTTCATCATTCATGGTATTAACCCAGTTTTGATCTATAGAAGCCTCTTTGAATGACTTTGGTTCATGTCCTTTGGTTAAACTTGTTACAAAACAGTAATTTTCAGACCCTAGTTTAGAATAGTTCTAGTAATCATTGATACAGTACTTAACATTATTGTTAAGCATGTAATCTTTGAATTTAACAGGAATTTTTGTTTCTCTACTTGACCTTCTTAACTGAGGTGTACAATTAAAAACATTATCAGTTAAATTGCCCTCAGGGACAGTTTGTGTCTCAATACTTTCATCATTAGATGTTGCAGGTACACCATCACTTTGTGACTCAATTGAGCCATAAAGTAAGGCATGATTGCCATCATCCTTAGTACTGCCTCTCCCTTCATCATTGGGACTTTCAGACTCAGTTGACTCAATAACATTTAATTTTGTTTTTTGGTTTAGATTAAAAGAAGAATCTTCAAAACAATCAAAGAAATTTTGATAATTAACATTTTCTTTTGCAAAATCAGTTTTAAAAACAGAATCTAGTTTGAAAGGAAAAATGTTTTCATAAAATTTTACATCCCTTGAAAAAATAAAAGTTTTGTCATCTAAACAAAATAACTTGTAACCTTTTTGAAAATTAGAATACCCAATGAAAACACATTTTAAAGCTCTACTGGAAAACTTGTCATCATTATTTAAAATAGTAGCAAAACAAAGACAACCAAAAATCCTTAAGTGGGAGAGATTAGGACATTTTCCATAAATCAATTCATAGGGACACTTACTAGACAAAACAGAAGAAGGAAGCCTGTTAATCAAATAAGTAGCAGTTAGAATGCATTCAGACCACAAATACAGAGGTAATCCCCCCTGAAACACAAGGGACCTAGCCATATTAAGAAGATGCCTATGTTTCCTTTCAGCTATGTCATTCTGTTGTGGGGTATAAGTACATGTAATTTGATGTATAATACCTTTATCTTTAACAAAACTACTCATTTTATTGTTTAAAAATTCTGTTCCATTATCACTTCTTATAACTTTGATAGTTTTACCAAATTGATTTAAAATTAAATTGTAAAATATTTTAAAACAGCTAAATACTTCTTCTTTGGTTTTTAACAAATAAGTCCAGACAGCTCTAGAAAAATCATCAACAACAGTTAGAAAATATCTAAATCCCTCTTTACTTTTAACCTTATAAGGACCCCATGTGTCAAGATGTATTAAGTCACCTAAACTTTTTGTTTTATGATCACTTAATGGAAAAGGATCTCTTGTTTATTTAGCTTTATGACAAGTTTCACAAGGTTCAGCATTGTTATTAATTTTATTAAAACCAAGTTTATCACTTAATTCATTCAAAGCTTGATATGCAGGATGTCCAAGTCTTTCATGCCACAGTTTACTTTTAGACAAATTTGAATAAATCATGTTAGACTTAAATATCTTACCATTGAAATTATCATCAAAGAAGTAAAGACCATCAAATTTACTACCAGTCCCCATCAGTCTTTTTTGAATTAAATCCTGAATATTACATTTATTTGCATCAAAACTAACAACAAGATTGTTATCTTTAATCATTTTATTCACAGTCATTAACTAACACAGTATTGAGGAATGACTAAAACATCATACAGTTCAATATTATAAGACAATTTTAAATTTTCCATTTGTAAAATTTTAGCAACAGTACCATTAGGATGATTGACAGTTAAATTTAAATCTGAAACATCAATAACTTTGTTTAAATTTTGAGAATTTGAAACCATATGTTGGTTTGCACCAGAGTCAATAATCCAACCTTTTGAATCATTTTGAAAAATATTTGAACAGAAAAATTTATTAAACTGTGAATTAAAAAACACATTATTGTTTTGAATACTACCTGACATGTTTGACTCCACTTGATTGTAAACAGGTTTATCATTAACAAGATTAAGAAGCTTCATAATCTGATCACTAGTCAATTGAACATTAAATCCGTTGAACCAATAAAAACGATCGGTAAGAAGCATATTGTTTTACCAACTCCAACGGTAGTGCTTAATAATAATAAAACGCCTAAGTGTGGGGAAGATGAAGTAACACCTAATGATGAGTTGATAACAAAGAACCCCGTTGTTGATACGAAATTAAATGACCCCGTTATTAATAGTTCAATGAAGAAACTTATTAAATGGATTCGCGATGCTAGAACCAAGGGGAACTCTAAGTTATGTAATCGGTTAGTATCCAATCTATCGCCTAAAGAAAAGGCAGAACTAGTTGAATTTGTGGATATTACACAAGAATCCGACCAATGACTTAAAGCAAAAGTCACATATATGCAAGTTGATTATGGTCCAAAAGAAATTGACAATGAAGTTAATCACAATTTTGACACCACATCTACCTAAGTGTGGGGAGATTCAATTGTTCTAAGAAGAAAATGCTGTCTAGAGTTAATTATTCTATTCTCGTGTAGTTCCGTGAATGGAATTCGATTGGTCTTTTTTGCTAGCAGACACTAAAGAACTAGTTTTCTCCCCCCATTCTGAATTTTTTTTTGTTTTGTAGGTTTTATATGAAATTAATATGCATTTTAAATTTAAGTTTTATGTGAATTTAAAAACAAAATTTACTTTATTTCATTAAGTTTAAAAAAAAATGAATTCTAAAATTCGTCGTAAGTTAAAGACTAGGTCATGGAACCGAAATTGCTTTACCCGAGGGCGGGGCAAAAAATTTTATTATCATTATTTTAATATTATTGATCTAAAGTATGTAAATATATATATATATATATATATATATATATATATATATATATATATATATATATATATATATATATATATATATATATATATATATATATATATATATATGTTTGTAGTTTATCTTATGTAAAACAGGGTAAAACAACGCATTTTCAAAGACTGACATTAAGTTCAGTAAAAGTTACTAATTTTGACGATAAAACACAAAACATATGTATGTGAAATTACAACAAAAGGAATGAACGATGAGGCGCGCCATCTATCATTTGACGAGCTTAGTAATTACAAACTCGGTATTTTTAATCATTTTTTTACATTAATCGCCCTCATGAATTTAAATTTTTACGGATTTCTTGCAAATGAGGGCATTGCAAGATCTTAAGTATGGGAAGGGATTAAATTCTTTCGGATTTTAAACATTTGACTTATACATTTGGTTTAATAGCCACCGTCAAATTTTACTAAGTAAAGCAGTAGTTGTATTAGAATCTAGTGCTTTCTGATAATAAAGAACAGCCCTAGTCTTATATACTGACTACCCACTTCTAGTAAAATTTTAAAAACAATTCAAATAAATGAATTCAAAATCTTGTTTATACATATTTATGAACAATAAAACTAGGTATTAACACCGAAATTATTGTTACCTCGGAAAGGACATAAATTGAGAAACAACCCAAAATGCTAGAATTCATTTAAAATGGAATAAAGGAGAATAAAAAGGCAAAGAAAGAAATAAAATTAAAACTAAGTGTGGGAAGAATTTACCAAGTTCTTTAAAACATATATCACATATTTTGTACAAGATTATTACAGGTACTTTTGCTTTAGACTAAACTAATCAGTTTTACCCGATTTACTGTAATATATTTGAAAGAAAGATGGATCTACACGATAAATCAATTCTATCATTAAAAGGAAGTAAAGTCTTCCGAAAAAGACACGCGCTTCTTGATTTAGGTCAGGAAGTTCTCGTCCAGACCAGCTGTAGGTTGACGAAAAATCTAGAAAAGTCATCACTTGTGACGCCCCGTACTAAATCAACATGTTCAGACCATCAACAACAGGATCATTACAAGGTCAAACACTATATGCGTTTTCAAAACAAGTTTGCATTCATGATAAAAGGTGACGTCATAACCAACGTCAAATGTTTTACAACCAAAAGTATGCTTCTATGAATAGAAGTAAAGATAATAGTACGCGACCCTTAGGTCGTTACAAATCATTGTTCAAAAGTAATAAAGTTTGAATGCAAGATAAAGTGTTTCATGCAGTGACATCTCTAGTAAAGCACATCGGAAGTCTACAAGGCATGACTAGTACACAGCGGAAGCAAGCAACCTTAAGCACCTGAGAAAAACATGCTTAAAAACGTCAACACAGAGGTTGGTGAGCTATAGTTTACATATAACAGTAATGTAAGGTAGGCCATGAGATTTCAGTGCTTCAACAAGAGTTTCAAAACAGTATGAAAAGTATATGTATGACCGTGGGCACTTGGTAACTAACTTAACGTTTATAACCCCCTGAAAGTACACTTGGCGAGTGCGTATGTTTACGAAGTATTAAACACCCGTTAAATGCTATCGCGACTAGCCCGAGTGGGGATGTCAAACCCTATGGATCCATATCTAAGATTCGCGTTCACCGGTTCAAAAACCAATGATTAACGTTACCGAGCTAAAGGGAATGTTTATGTCGTTGTATAACTGTAAGACCCAAATATTTCATTGTACATATGTGTAATTAAGTTATTCAAGTTGTGGGGTTTTCTTTGTATATTTTAAAAAGAGAAAAGAATTCTGCCGAGGCTAGCTGTGCGCCGCGCAGAATTATGGCGCCCCACGCCATTACGGGCTGACAGCTCATCTCTTGCTTTAAATTAGATATTTTAAGGGCTTTTTGATAAATTCACATGGGACCCGACTTTAAGGCTTGGGATCAGTTATTGGAGTCATATTTACTCCATTCCCATCTACCTTATCACTTTCCATTTAATCCTAGAGAGAGAGAGAGAGGAAGTTCTAAGAGTGAGAAAGCTCCATTAAAGGAAGAAGGAGGGTGAATCGGGTCTTAGTGCGAGTTCTAAAGTCGTTCATCTAGTCGCTAGCTATGTGGTGATTGTGTTGGTAAGTTATAAAACCTAATTTCTTACTTTAATTGTATTAAGGGTTAGGGTTTGGGTAGTGTTGCACATAAAACCCATTTGTTAGTGAATTAGGGGTTTTTGGGTGAATTTGGGTCTTGTAGACTCAAAGTTGACTAACTAGGGTTTTCAAAGTATTAATTTATGTTTATGAGCTTAAATTGGTTAGTCAAATTACTAGCACACTTATATATATGTAAAGAGGTGTTAAGTGGGTTAGTGGATGACCCGAAATGGGTGTGTAGACCTTAAATTGGTCAAATGGGTCAAGATGGACCTAAGTTAGTTAATGTTTGTGATTAATGCCTAAACCTTGTTTTGAAATGTGTTTTAAACCTATATTGGCTAATGTTAGGGTTTTGGTATGAGTTGACCCAAAATTAGGGTTAAGGGTGCAAATGGGTTGAAATTGCACTTTGGGTCAAAATGGCTTTAGAATTGTGAAAGAATTGGTTGACCAACTTGAGTTTGTGATTGATAATATGTATAACGTGATAGGTACATTACATTGAGGTTTTGCAAGCTCGGGTATCTTTTCACAAGAGATTTTGAGGTGAGTGAAATAATTATATGTGTAGGTATATAATGTATCTATTTGTTGTAGCGTGAAATGTGTAGTGTCGAGGTGCTAAGACACCACGTTTCATGTGATGAGTGAAGCATCGAGGTGTTAAGATGCCACTCGGGGTGAAGCATCGAGGTGTTAAGATGCCACCTAGGGGTGTAGTGTCGAGGTGTTAAGACACCACTCCATAAAATAATGAGTGAAGCATCGAGGTGTTAAGATGCCACTCGGGGTGAAGTACCGAGGTGTTAAGGTGCCACCCTAGGGGTTAGTGATACGAGGTGTTAAGTACCCTAACGGATGTTATGAACACCGATGGCGTTTTTGCGAGCGCCATTCCCTTGTACGATTGGTTAACCATGGTTATTGTGTTGTAAGTGTAAGCATATTATATTATTCGAGATATATTTATATGCGTTGCTATGCTAGCTTGTGGTATTGAAGATTTCTAGCTCGTATTCGAGATTATAAGCTAATTGTGTTGCTAGCATGTATGCGGTGTTTGAGTAAGTGATTGCAAGTAGGTATATTATATATGTATGTGTATAATTATTGCATTCACTAACCTTTGCTTACCCTCTCGTTGTTTACCTTTTTATAGGTTCGGTTGTGGACAAGGGTAAGGGCATCATATTGGATTAAAGATTCCGTTGTTGTTAGGGAACGCTTTTGGAGATATTAGCTTTTGGATTTTGATCGAGACTTGGGTAGTTTAATCCCAAACACCATGCTCGTAGTGTAGTTTGGTCGAAACTCATATTTTTGTATTAAACTTGCAATTGGGTCGTATGGGCCCCGCTTTGTAAAACTCATTTTATTAATGGAATGTGTTAGATTTACATATTTGAATATGTTGTTAAAAGCGTTTGGTCTAATTATGTCAGGAAGTGGCCGATCTTTTTCACGTTTCAAAACTTTTGGGACAGACCAGATCGGCGCGCCGCGTGGTCCTATGTGGCACGCTGCGCCACAGTGCTGTACAGGAATTTTTTTATTTTATTTTGATATTTAACGCGGGTTGTTCGTGGTTTGGTTTGGGGTTGTTACAAGTGATATCAGAGCATGGTCTAAGGGATTTAGGCGACTTGAGATAGGTGCCTAGACTTAGACTTATTTGTGTATGCGCTTTGTGCGGGACTTGTAGGAGACGGGTCGGACCGGGAGTTGATTAGTGCTTAGGTTTATTTGAATTTACCTTGCACTAACTGTTTTGTGTTGTTTTAGCAAATCATCAAGCGAGATAGACGTCGTACTAGCGAATTAATGCGACGTGATCGCGTAACAATGATTAGCTACCATTGTTACGGGTTCAAATCATGTCAAACAAGCGATGTACGACGATTGTTGAGCAAGATGGGGTAGTGTGGTGTACCTGTATATACTTACGTGTTATGTCCTTTCGTTCTTTGTTTAACCTTTTCCGTTTTATAGAATGAAGACGAGAAACGGACACGATAACTATATCGGAGGTACAAGCGAGGACTCCGAATTCACGACCAAAGTTGAGGCCATCTTGAAGAACTACAAGGAGGATTTTCTTGTTAACGTAAGGAAAGTTTTCAAAGAATCGGTTGATGAGAAAATAACCGATTTAATTAATGAACGAATGAAGGCCACTGTCGAAGAGGCACTTGACGCTAGAAATGTTTATCCTCGTGGTGAAGGAGGCGAAGGGAGGCGGGACTTCCAGTACAAGAACTTTAAGGATGCTCAACCCCCGATGTTTAATAGGGTGCGAGATCCGTTGAAAAGCACGTGTTGGATTTCTGATATCGAGGGGGCTTTCCGTACCGCGAAGTGTCCTCCTGAAAAGAAGGCGAGGTATGGTTCTAGTATGTTGAGGGAAGAAGCCAAGTTGTGGTGGGACGATAAAATCAATTTATATGGTGAAGAGCAATGCATGAGCTTGACATGGGAGGAGTTTAAGAAGGAATTATTCAAAGAATACCGAACTTCTTCCGATCTTGATAGAATCCGGGACGAGTTGCACCATTTGTAACAAGGTTCAATGGACTTGGTCACACTCAAGTCTACCTTTTTGGCAAAAACTCGTTTTTGTCCGGAATATGTGGGTGACGATCACAAGCTAATGAAAGATTTCTACCGTACTTTGAATGATGAGTTCAAGGGCAAGATTAGTCAGGGTATGGCTAAGTCTTTTGATGAGTTATTTGAATTGGCTCGGGGTTTTGAGCCGGAGGTTCCAAGAAAAAGCGATTTCACGTTTTCCAAAAGAAAGTTTGAAGGTTCTAGTCATTCTAACTTTTCGAACAAGAAGAACAAGAATAAGAAGGGTTCCGAGAGTGTTAATAGCGTGAAGAAGGGTGCTTCCGGGGGTTTTTCTTATATGTGCTACAATTATGGGCAACCGGGTCATATGGCACGTGAATGTCCTAAACCATCTTTCGGAAACAAGGTCACTTGTTTTAATTGCGGTAAAGAAGGGCATAAGAAGCCGGAGTGTCCCGATTTGCGAAACGATAATGTGAAGCGGTTAGAGAAGGCGGTGGGTACGGCTAGGGGTCGCAACTATTTGATGACCAATGATGAAGCCAAACAATCGAACGAAGTTGTCTCAGGTACTTTCATAGTTAATTCTAATCCGGCAAGGATTCTTTTCGATAGCGGTGCAAATTTGTCGTTTGTGTCTCCTAAATTTGTGCCTAAACTTAATAGACCATTAGCTAAATTAAGTCGTTCGGTAGAAGTCGAAATAGCGAACGGCAAGACGGTGCTAGTGGTCGATGTGTGTAAAAATTGTGATGTTGTGTTTGGTGCCGAAAACTTTAAGATAGATCTCATTCCGATGACCTTGGGCGATTTTGATATTGTTGTGGGTATGGATTGGATCGATCGTAATATAGCCGATATTGCATGCCATGAAAATTTATTCGTGTGAAGACCCCAAGTGGGGGAGAGTTAATTATTCACGGTGATAAGCGTAGAAGACTTGTGTCGATATGCAATTTTTGCACGGGCACGTCGTCTCCTCGATAGTGGTGGCATGGCTTTTCTTGCCCATGTTGTTGACACTCGTGATGAGCCACCACCCATTCGTGAAATTCCGGTGGTTAGTGAATTCGAAGACGTTTTTCCGGACGAGTTACCGGGTGTTCCGGTGGAAAGACAAGTTGAATTTCGCATTGAGTTGGTTCCGGGAGCTACTCTCATTGCTAAAACTCCTTATCATTTAGCACTGATGGAAATGCAAGAGTTGTTAAATCAAACCCAAGAGTTACTTGAGAAGGGTTTCATTCGACTGAGTGCTTCGCCATGGGGTGCTCCGGTTTTATTCGTGAAAAATAAGGATGGAAGTATGAGGATGTGCATCGATTATCGGGAGTTAAATAAAGTGACGATCAAGAATCGTTATCCATTACCTTGGATTGACGATTTGTTTGACCAACTCCAAGGTGCAACGTATATCTCTAAAATCGACCTACGGTCCGGCTATCACCAAATGCGGGTCCGTGAGGAAGATATTGAGAAAATGGCTTTTCAAACACGTTATGGGCATTTTGAATTTGTGGTAATGCCTTTTGGACTTACGAATGCACCGGCGGCATTCATGGACCTTATGAACCGAGTGTGCCAACCTATGTTGGACAAGTCGGTGATTGTGTTCATTGACGACATACTAGTCTACTCGAAAAGTATGAACGAACATGAACGTCATTTGCGTGAAGTATTGAAGACGTTACAGAAGGAGAAGTTATATGCTAAGTTCTCCAAATATGAATTTTGGCTAAGGGAGGTTCAATTCCTTGGCCACATTGTGAACAAGGACGGTATTCAAGTAGATCCGGGGAAGATAGAGACGGTGAAGAGTTGGAGGTAACCGACTACGCCTACGGAAATCCGAAGTTTTCGCGGATTGGCCGGTTATTATCGTTGGTTTATCCAAGACTTTTCTAAGATCGCTTCTTCATTGATGAAATTGACAAGGAAGAATGCGAGATTTACTTGGGAGAACGAGCAAGAAATTACTTTTCAATTGTTAAAAGAGAGGTTGTGCCAAGCTCCGGTGTTAGTGTTGCCGGAAGGTGTGGAAGACATGACGGTTTATTGTGATGCTTCGTTAAATGGACTCGGGTGTGTTCTTATGCAAAGAGGTAAAGTCATCGCTTATGCCTCTCGACAATTAAACGAACACGAGACGAGATATCCGACTCATGATCTTGAGTTGGCGGCGGTTGTGCATGCGTTGAAAATTTGGCGCCATTACTTGTATGGTGTTAAGAGTACGATTTATTCGGATCATAAGAGCTTGAAACATCTCTTTAATCAACGAGATTTGAATTATCATCAACGTAGGTGGACGGATGTGGTAAAAGATTATGATTGTGAAATACTTTATCATCCCGGCAAGGCGAATGTGGTCGCGGATGCGTAAAGTCGAAAGATTCATCACCCGGCGTTACGATTGGGATTGTTACGTATGATTATTACTAACGATTTTCTTGAAAAACTTGGTGTGACTCAAATAGAGGCTTACGTTCACAACAAGCATGTGGAACGAATTGTGGGGCAATCGGAATTCATTACTATGGGTTCGCATGGTTTGTTGTCTTTTCAAGGAAGGGTGTGGGTGCCTAAGATGGGTGATTACCGGCGGGTGCTACTTGATGAAGCACATAAGTCAAAGTATTCCATTCATCCGGGCACGACAAAAATGTATCATGATTTGAGGAAGGATTATTGGTGGCCGGGCATGAAACGTGACGTTGTGAAGTATGTTGAGTAATGCGTCACGTGCTTGTAAGTAAAAGCCGAACACCAAAAGCCGTATGGTAAGTTGCAACCATTAGAAATTCCGAAGTGGAAATGGGAGCACATTACCATGGATTTCATTACAAAGTTACCTAAAACGGCGAGAACACAATTTGATTCAATTTGGGTGATAGTTGTGTAGCGACCCAGCAAAATCGTCATTGACGGCGCCTACTACTTAGGTCCCGTTGCGTGGTCATAGTCCCTATATGAGACTCGTTTGACCAAAATTATGTCGCATTCATTTGAAACGTACAAGACTTGCAAAGTTTAGTTACAAACAATTCGACAACAAGTTTAAGATTACAAAAATTGTAAAGTATAAATGAAATAACTTGCGACATAATATAAGTTGAAAATCACAGTTGCTATAAATAGCGTAAGTATGTATGCTTTAAGGTTTAATCCAAAAGTGCTATCACTAGCGTATACATGTATGCTTGACCTCAAGCAAGTAATCAAAGTGTGCGGAAGCATGTATCAAGTAGCCGAGTATGAACCTGAGAAACATATAGAAAACTGTCAACGAAAAACGTTGGTGAAATCATAGGTGTATTTGTAAACGTTGTTTTTGAACCACAAGATTTAGTATTCCCATAGTTGATTATCAAAATCGTTTGCATTCCAAAAGTATTGTTCGCGAGCACCCAATTATCAAGACTTAACATTTCCTTCCTTAGAACCCCATCACAATAGTGTTAGAACATACACTGTTTCTCAAAAATATATTTTATCCGTAGACGGTAGCGAACCGTCCGTAATGAGGGTTTGTCAAACCCGTATGGCCACACAATATAAGTTCTCGCTTACACCCTGCAAGTGTAACTAATGATAATCGAATTGAGGATTTTTGTTCTAACTCGCTGTGGAATGTTTGTTTTCCTTGTACTTGTGTTCAAAGTATAAAAGTAAGTAGTACAAAATGTAACAAAGTATATATTTCTCAGCCCACAATTTAAAAGTATAAAAAGTTGTTGAAAAGGTGGGACTATGATCTCACCTCGAGTGCACGAGTATAAAAGTACTTCACAAAGTAAACGTGTGCATGATAGTTGTTTAGCCTTGACCTAAACAAATAAGTTGTATCAATTAACCGGTTACGACACAAGGTCGGGTGAAATGTGTTCAATTAGTCCTATGGCTCGTTACGACTCGAATAGTATAGCAAGTGAATCACATTGTCAAGTTTCATGCAAGAATCAAGTATAAAATAAGATTAGAACGATTGCATAAGTGTTTTGTTAAGTTTGACTAAAAGTCAAACTTGGTCAAAGTCAATGAAAAAGTCAATGGGGTGGGGTCGGGTCCCGAACTATTTTCATGAGCTTAGAAATCATATATGAGCATGTTGTCCAAGTTTCACGTTGATCGGGGGTGTGTAGCATAGCAAACATTATTCAAAAATCGACAAAGTTGGACAGACCACTTTGGCGCGCCGCGCGGGTATATGGCGCGCCGCGCCATTACCTGTGCAGAGAAATTCTGGCAGTTTTCACACTCAAGCACGAATCCAACTTCAAATACCCATAAATCCTAAACCGTAAACATCCAAAACAAGTATCTTATATCGTTGGAAAGGTATTTTGACAAGGAATACAACTAACCACTTTTCATCAAGCAAAAACATCATTTACAATAACCGAAAACTCGTCAATTGATCAAGAAAGGTTTATTTTCAAAGTTTCAAGTTCGTAAAACGTATTTTATGATTCGGGAATCCAATTTACACATACGATATGCCGTTTCGAAGGTAATTAAGCATACATTGCATCTAAACACTTACTAACAACATTAACAAGCATTCAATGCATCAAAAGTTCATTTCAAAGTCTATCAAACCCTAACCAAAATTCACAAAAATCAATAATCATGTGTTTGAAGTTTTCTTAATCAACCTACGCATCAAAACGAAGCTAGTGATACTAGTAACACAATTAAAACATGAACTTTAACAATCAAACAACATTTAATCTTCCAAAATGCAAGATTAAGCAAACCCATTTCAAATGTTCAAACTAGTTACTCAAAACAACAAATTGAGCAAACAAAATATATATTCATGTTACACACGAGCCATAGACACTAACTAACACCATTTCAAGTATAAAAACACGAATTTAGAGAAAATCTAGAGTTTTAGAAACTTTACCCCAAGCTATGAAATTGGTACCAAATCGAAGAGGATGAAGAGAGGATCACGAAAATGTAATTTGTTTTGATGTTTGCTTCTCCAATCGGATTTAGATGATGAATTTGTGAATTTGGTGTTTGAGTTCCAATAATGGAAGTAGAGAGAAAAAGAGAAAGAGAGGTGGGATTGAATGTGTGGTGGTAGTGGTGGGTTGACTAGTTGACCTAGTCAACTAGTTTGCCCACTAGCCAACTTTGGTCCCTCAAGTTTCAAAGCGGGTGCGGGAATTAACCAAACGAATATTTTAAAAATGCTCGAGTAAACGAGTGATGTTATAATTAAATAACGGGAATATTATGAACGTTAGTCAATGGAAACCACGAATTTAAATCACGAAAGGTATTATTAAAAAAAAAGATAGTGTTAAAAAATAAATTTAACGGAAAAACGCGGGATGTTACATTACCTACACCTTAAAAGAAATTTCGTCCCGAAATTTAGTTGGAAGTAGTAGTCGTTGTTTCTTCCTCGAGATCTTGCGTTGTCGGTTCTACGAATAAGTGAAGGTACTCCTTTGGGTATTTCAACGAACTTCGACAGTCGCGATTTTATGTTGGTTTAAAGTTTGGTTCCACGATTTATAGTTTCAACCGGTCCTCCTTGGAAGTGAGGTTTATCGTCGTTAGTAAGCTCATCGAAAAGGAATAACAAGTTCTTGTTTCGCAAAACACGTCTTTAAGTTGATACATAGAATGTAGGATGAACGGAATTTGTTTGAGTCGGAAGTTCGAAGCGGTAAGCAACGGGCATAACACACCCCAAAATTTCAAAAGGACTAAAAATATAGCGGATTTAGCTTTCTACGTTTCCGAAACGGACTACACCTTTTCAAGGTGCGACTTTTAACGTTACGCGGTTTCCCACTTGGAATTCGAGAGGTTTAAGTTTAACATTTGTATGGCTCTTTTGGCGACTACGGGCCGTCTTGAGCCTTTCTTGGAATTGAAAATTTTTTTGGTTGTTTCATGAATGATTTCGGGTCCGGTGGTTCGCTTGTCACCTACTTCTGTTCAACAATTTAAGAAAACGACAATTACGGCTATACAGGTCCTCGAGAAGTGTGACGTTAAGACTTGAATGATAACCATCGTTGTAGGAGAATTTGGTTAAAGGCAAAAACTTTTCTCAAGTAAATTTTGAAGTTGATAACGCAAACTCGTATTATGGTTTCCAAGGTTTGAATCATATGTTTGCTTGGTCCGTCGGTTTGTGGATGATACGCGGTACCCATGTTTAAACGTGGTCCCGGGGCTTTTTGTAAGGCACCCTGAAATTTAGAAGTGAAACGAGAATCTCGATCTGAAATGAGGTACATTTCTGTAAGGTATGTTTGAAAAAGTTTGTTAGGACTTGAAAACGTTAGATAGAACAAGTTTCTCAAGAAATTCGCGCCGCGGAAGATTTATCGTTTTCCAAAAATGTTCGTCGGGACTATTCACCCTCGAGGCGAATACTAGTATAACGTGGAGAGTCTCTCTCTCCATTGAGAGTTTAGAATAAAAGATTTCCTGAACCGGAATTATGAGGGTGATGCAAGAGAAGTTTCCGCCCTGATGTAAGCATAACGAGTAAATTGTAGTTAATCAATAAGACTGTGCGAGGACGAGATAGTATTCATGTATAACGTATGTTTGAAGTTGAAAGAATTCGTCATTCATTCGGAAGCATAAATATGGTTCGACAATATTCGAAGGTGTGTCCCCGGCATGGTTTTTGTCAGTACTTTCGGAGTTTTCAGATGTCCAAACATGAATAGATGAAGTCATGTACATGGCACATGGTGGTGATTAGGTTGATCGAGTCCAATCACCATCAAGAGTCATTAGAACTTTGGTATGTCTTACCGTAATATAACCACGTTGATCGAGTGTCGTTATATTACGCTAACTCATACCTCCATTCCCACATCACTCCATAGATTCAAGTTCGTGTCATCGTGAAGACCTAAAATGAACAAAATGTAACGACGTCTCAAACGTGACTCGTATTAAATCGAAAGAATTTCTGCAACTCTAAGGAAGCGTTCCCCGAGGGAAGTGTATAAATGATTGTTCACGTCAATGCGGTTCGAGTCAGACAAAAATGTATTTAGGTATGAAAAGAGTAACGAGTCATGATAACGAGTAGTACGCAATCGTAGTGATAAATAGTGATGACGATACTCATCTAGAGTGGTGGTGGTAACTTTACAACACTTGTGGATAGTAAGCTGAGACGGGGTGGATAACAACCAAGGAGTCAGAATTCCTGAACTAGAGTGACTAACGAAGTCGTGGTCATCCGTACGCGTATAAACCTTGAATTCACGTGTGTTACCAAAAAGTGGCGGAATACGGGTTCGTATGATGAAGGTTGGGTACCATTAAAAAGTTTGCCTAAGAATGATTCAAGTATAATGCACAAGTAGTCAAGTAAGTGCTATCTATAGCAAATGTATGTCAGAATGCAATGGTTAACTATCCGGTTGTAGTCTAGACTCACTAATGCGTCCTAACGACTCTGTCAGACACACTAATGCATATCCTAGTTCCCTACAACCAATGCTCTGATACCATCTGTAGCGACCCGGCAAAATCGTCATTGACGGCGCCGACTACTTAGGTCCCGTTGCGTGGTCATAGTCCCTATATGAGACTCGTTTGACCAAAATTATGTCGCATTCATTTGAAACGTACAAGACTTGCAAAGTTTAGTTTACAAACAATTCGACAACAAGTTTAAGATTACAAAAATTGTAAAGTATAAATGAAATAACTTGCGACATAATATAAGTTGAAAATCACAGTTGCTATAAATAGCGTAAGTATGTATGCTTTAAGGTTTAATCCAAAAGTGCTATCACTAGCGTATGCATGTATGCTTGACCTCAAGCAAGTAATCAAAGTGTGCGGAAGCATGTATCAAGTAGCCGAGTATGAACCTGAGAAACATATAGAAAACTGTCAACGAAAAACGTTGGTGAAATCATAGGTGTATTTGTAAACGTTGTTTTTGAACCACAAGATTTAGTATTCCCATAGTTGATTATCAAAATCGTTTGCATTCCAAAAGTATTGTTCGCGAGCACCCAATTATCAAGACTTAACGTTTCCTTCCTTAGAACCCCATCACAATAGTGTTAGAACATACACTGTTTCTCGAAAATATATTTCATCCGTAGACGGTAGCGAACCGTCCGTAATGAGGGTTTGTCAAACCCGTATGGCCACACAATATAAGTTCTCGCTTACACCCTGCAAGTATAACTAATGATAATCGAATTGAGGATTTTTGTTCTAACTCGCTGTGGAATGTTTGTTTTCCTTGTACTTGTGTTCAAAGTATAAAAGTAAGTAGTACAAAATGTAACAAAGTATATATTTCTCAGCCCACAATTTAAAAGTATAAAAAGTTGTTGAAAAGGTGGGACTATGATCTCACCTCGAGTGCACGAGTATAAAAGTACTTCACAAAGTAAACGTGTGCATGATAGTTGTTTAGCCTTGACCTAAACAAATAAGTTGTATCAATTAACCGGTTACGACACAAGGTCGGGTGAAATGTGTTCAATTAGTCCTATGGCTCGTTACGACTCGAATAGTATAGCAAGTGAATCACGTTGTCAAGTTTCATGCAAGAATCAAGTATAAAATAAGATTAGAACGATTGCATAAGTGTTTTGTTAAGTTTGACTAAAAGTTAAACTTGGTCAAAGTCAATGAAAAAGTCAATGGGGTCGGGTCGGGTCCCGAACTATTTTCATGAGCTTAGAAATCATATATGAGCATGTTGTCCAAGTTTCATGTTGATCGGGGGTGTGTAGCATAGCAAACATTATTCAAAAATTGACAAAGTTGGACAGACCACTTTGGCGCGCCGCGCGGGTATATGGCGCGCCGCGCCATTACATGTGCAGAGAAATTCTTGCAGTTTTCACACTCAAGCACGAATCCAACTTCAAATACCCATAAATCCTAAACCGTAAACATCCAAAACAAGTATCTTATATCGTTGGAAAGGTATTTTGACAAGGAATACAACTAACCACTTTTCATCAAGCAAAAACATCATTTACAATAACTGAAAACTCGTCAATTGATCAAGAAAGGTTTATTTTCAAAGTTTCAAGTTCGTAAAACGTATTTTATGATTTGGGAATCCAATTTACACATACGATATGCCGTTTCGAAGGTAATTAAGCATACATTGCATCTAAACACTTACTAACAACATTAACAAGCATTCAACGCATCAAAAGTTCATTTCAAAGTCTATCAAACCCTAACCAAAATTCACAAAAATCAATAATCATGTGTTTGAAGTTTTCTTAATCAACCTACGCATCAAAACGAAGCTAGTGATACTAGTAACACAATTAAAACATGAACTTTAACAATCAAACAACATTTAATCTTCCAAAATGCAAGATTAAGCAAACCCATTTCAAATGTTCAAACTAGTTACTCAAAACAACAAATCGAGCAAACAAAATATATATTCATGTTACACACGAGCCATAGACACTAACTAACACCATTTCAAGTATAAAAACACGAATTTAGAGAAAATCTAGAGTTTTAGAAACTTTACTCCAAGCTATGAAATTGGTACCAAATCGAAGAGGATGAAGAGAGGATCACGAAAATGTAATTTGTTTTGATGTTTGCTTCTCCAATCGGATTTAGATGATGAATTTGTGAATTTGGTGTTTGAGTTCCAATAATGGAAGTAGAGAGAAAAAGAGAAAGAGAGGTGGGATTGAATGTGTGGTGGTAGTGGTGGGTTGACTAGTTGACCTAGTCAACTAGTTTGCCCACTACCCAACTTTGGTCCCTCAAGTTTCAAAGCGGGTGCGGGAATTAACCAAACGAATATTTTAAAAACGCTCGAGTAAACGAGTGATGTTATAATTAAATAACGGGAATATTATGAACGTTAGTCAATGGAAACCACGAATTTAAATCACGAAAGGTATTATTAAAAAAAAAGATAGTGTTAAAAAATAAATTTAACGGAAAAACGCGGGATGTTACAAGTTGACCGATTGACGAAAAGCGCTTTGTTTCTTCCCATTAAGGAAGCGATATCGTCAGAGACTTTGGCTAAGTTGTTTATCAAGGAAGTCATCTCTCGACACGGTGTTCCTATATATATTATTTCGGATCGAGATACCCGTTTTACATCTCGGTTTTGGGAAAAGTTTCATGAAGATATGGGTACACAATTGAATTTGAGCACGGCGTATCATCCTCAAACGGACGGTCAAACCGAACGTACGAATAAAACTTTGGAGGATATGTTACGAGCGTGTATTATTGATTTTGGTGGTAGTTGGGACGAGCACTTACCTTTGGTGGAATTCTCGTACAATAATAGTTATCATACTAGTATCGGGATGCCGCCAAATGAGATGCTTTATGGGCGTAGGTGTCGAACCCCGATTTATTGGGGTGAAGTGGGACAAAAGGAAATCGGGAGTACCGATTTGGTCTTAGAGACGAATAGCAAAATTGATATGATTCGAGAGCATTTGAAAAAGGCTCAAGATAGGCAAAAGTCGTATGCCGACAAACGTAGACGAACGAAAGAAGGTGACATGGTGATGCTTAAGGTTTCGCCATGGAAGGGTATTATTCGGTTTCGAAAGCCGGGAAAGTTAGCTCCTCAGTTTATTGGACCATTTAAGGTTTTAGCTCGTGTTGGTGAAGTCGCGTATCGTTTGGAATTACCAGAAGAGCTTGCGGGGATCCATAATACATTTCATGTTTCCCATCTCCGTAAGTGTCTCGCGGATGATTCATCTTGGGTACCTCTGGACGAGATTGAGCTAAATAATAAGTTAGAGTATATTGAGGAACCGATTGCCATACTCGATGAGAAGGTCAAAAGGTTGAGACATAAAGAGGTTAGGACCTTTAAAGTTCAATGGTGTCATAGTAAAGGTTCCGAGTTTACTTGGGAGCCCGAAGAGTTCGTGTTGGTTTATCTTCCTTCTTGTCATGCGGCTTGGATTGCGAGGACGCAATCCGAAGAAGTGGGGGAGAGTTGTAAGACCCAAATATTTCATTGTACATATGTGTAATTAAGTTATTCAAGTTGTGGGGTTTTCTTTGTATATTTTAAAAAGAGAAAAGAATTCTGCCCAGGCTATCTGCGCGTTGCGCAGAATTATGGTGTGTCGCGCCATTACGGGCTGACAGCTCATCTCTTGCTTTAAATTAGATATTTTAAGGGCTTTTTGGTAAATTCACATGGGACCCGACTTTAAGGCTTGGGATCAGTTGTTGGAGTCTCATTTACTCCATTCTCATCTACCTTATCACTTTCCATTTAATCCTAGAGAGAGAGGAAGTTCTAAGAGTGAGAAAGCTCTATTAAAGGAAGAAGGAGGGTGAATCGGGTCTTAGTGCGAGTTCTAAAGTCGTTCATCTAGTCGCTAGCTACGTGGTGATTGTGTTGGTAAGTTATAAAACCTAATTTCTTACTTTAATTGTATTAAGGGTTAGGGTTTGGGTAGTGTTACACATAAAACCCATTTGTTAGTGAATTAGGGGTTTTTGGGTGAATTTGGGTCTTGTAGACTCAAAGTTGACTAACTAGGGTTTTCAAAGTATTAATTTATGTTTATGAGCTTAAATTGGTTAGTCAAATTACTAGCACACTTATATATATGTAAAGGGGTGTTAAATGGGTTAGTGGATGACCCGAAATGGGTGTGTAGACCTTAAATTGGTCAAATGGGCCAAGGTGGACCTAAGCTAGTTAATGTTTTAGATTAATGCCTAAACCTTGTTTTGAAATGTGTTTTAAACCTATCTTGGCTAATGTTAGGGTTTTGGTATGAGTTTACCCAAAATTAGGGTTAAGGGTGCAAATGGGTTGAAATTGCACTTTGGGTCAAAATGGCTTTAGAATGGTCAAAGAATTGGTTGACCAACTTGAGTTTGTGATTGATAATATGTATAACGTGATAGGTACATTACATTGAGGTTTTGCAAGCTCGGGTATCTTTTCACAAGAGATTTTGAGGTGAGTGGAATAATTATATGTGTAGGTATATAATGTATCTATTTGTTGTAGCGTGAAATGTGTAGTGTTGAGGTGCTAAGACACCACGTTTCACGTGATGAGTGAAGCATCGAGGTGTTAAGATGCCACTCGGGGTGAAGCATTGAGGTGTTAAGATGCCACCTAGGGGTGTAGTGTCGAGGTGTTAAGACACCACTCCGTAAAAGAATGAGTGAAGCATCGAGGTGTTAAGATGCCACTCGGGGTGAAGTACCGAGGTGTTAAGGTGCCACCCTAGGGGTTAGTGATACGAGGTGTTAAGTACCCTAAAGGATGTTATGAACACCGATGGCGTTTTCACGAGCGCCATTCCCTTGTACGATTGGTTAACCATGGTTATTGTGTTGTAAGTGTAAGCATATTATATTATTCGAGATATTTTTATATGCGTTGCTATGCTAGCTTGTGGTATTGAAGATTTCTAGCTCGTATTCGAGATTATAAGCTAATTGTGTTGCTAGCATGTATGCGGTGTTTGAGTAAGTGATTGAAAGTAGGTATATTATATATGTATGTGTATAATTATTGCATTCACTAAGCTTTGCGTACCCTCTCGTTGTTTACCTTTTTATAGGTTTGGTTGTGGACAATGGTAAGGGCATCATCTTGGATTAAAGATTCCGTTGTTGTTAGGGAACGCTTTTGGAGATATTAGCTTTTGGAGTTTGACCGAGACTTGGGTAGTTTAATCCCAAACACCATGCTCGTAGTGTAGTTTGGTACTTAAACTTTTGATGGTCGCAAACTCGCAACTCATATTTTTGTATTAAACTTGCAATTGGGTCGTGTGGGCCCCGCTTTGTAAAACTCATTTTATTAATGGAATGTGTTAGATTTACATATTTGAATATGTTGTTAAAAGCGTTTGGTCTAATTATGTCGGGAAGTGGCCGATCTTTTTCGCGTTTCAAAACTTTTGGGACATACCCGATCGGCGAGCCACGCGGTCCTATGTGGCGCGCCGCGCCACAGTGCTGTACATGATTTTTTATTTTTATTTTGATATTTAACGCGGGTTGTTCGTGGTTTGGTTTGGGGTTGTTACAATAACCCACACATATATAAAGTTTAAGTACTCATGCCTAGTATGTAAAACGTAAAATGCGCATGAATTCTCAGTTCCCAAAATAGTTTAAAGTAAAGAGGGATGCTATAACTCACAGTGATTAAGTAGTTAAGTTGACACGGGAAAAAGTAAGCAAGTATGTAGGTATGGAAAGTCCTCAACCTAATTCAAAAGTTACTAAGTCAGTAAATCATCCTAATAAGTTTAAATGTATGTAAATTAGGTCTTAAGTATCATCATCATTCATCATTTAACAAAAGTGTAAAGTAAGTTTCAAGTAAAGACTAGGGTTTGAAACAAAGGCTGACTTCGTTCAGTCGCGACGACCTCTATACAAACTGAATTGAAGTGAGACCAGTGGACATGACTCCGTATATGAGTCCTTTAGTTGCTATAAAAATTCCAGAACCAAACTCGTCTTCGTTTGACCGTGGTGACGGTTTAAGTGCGAGTAGGTCAGAATTTTCAGCACAACGTTAAAAGGACATAGTGACACTCGGAGGGCCATAAATCCTAAACCGTAACTCGGATTAAGACGAGTCTTAAACGAAAAATTATCTAATCAAACAGAGCTAACTTAAAATCAACTTTACAGTAGCCCAGGTATTCTTATCAGACCCTAAAAACAGTAGGTTTAGTGTTTCGGTGGGTTCTTGGTGCTCGATGCTTATCACGGTTCTCATCCTTGATGCATATAGCTTCAAGGGTACAACTCGTTGATGTGTTTGCATCATCTTTACCAAGTTTTGACCATCATAACACAAGTGTAAGTCTAAGATGAGTAGCACAACTCAATTAAGTGTTGCAAGTAGTTTGATGAACCAAAGTTACATCAAGATCTTAGATCCGACACATACATGAACTCTAAAAGTGATATTAAGCTACAACTTGAAAATAAACTTAAGCAAACAAGATCTTAGGTTGTAGAACATAGTTCTTAGTTAGATCTTGAAGATCCTAGACCCAAAATTCTAGATCTAAAGTTCTTAAGTTAAATCCAACACAAGTATATAAAGTTGTAACTAGAAAGTTAAACTTCCATGTTCTTGAACTTACAAAGTTAACTTTGGTTTCAAGAAGTATGAGATCAAGTTTTAACTAGTAATACTTGACCATGAACAATCAAACACAAATTTAAAGTAAGTAAAAATGAAGAAATAAACTAGATCTACAAGTAATATGTTTATATTTGCTTCATACTTGAGAAGATTCAAACTAAAGTTTTGAATCTTAAGAATTCAAGTCTACAAACATGAAAACAAAGAAGATTATAAACTTATGAACTTTAAATCTTTGAAAACATTAAATGTAGAACCATAAACTAGAAAGTTTAGATTCTTGTATGTTCTTGAATAATCAAGATGATATGAAGAATCAAACTAGAAAGTTTGATTCTTATAGCTAGTAGTAAGCAACAACAACAACAAGTAAGTAACCATAAACAAAGAACAAGTAGTTAACAAGTAGGAAAATGATGATGATGAAGGTGTAGGTTTCGGTTTTGTTCAAGAAAGAAAAGAGGAAATGAAACATTTTTACTTACAAGAAAAGAGAGAAAAGTTGAGAGAGTTTGAAGTGTTGAATGTAAGTGCGTGTAAAGGAAATGAGATGCAAGTAACTAAGTAACAAAGTTTAAAAAAAAAAAAAAAGAACTCCTTTGCCATCCAAAAAGGCCACGGCCAAAGTGAGCAAAATGGGGAAGTCAACAAGGTGCTTTCTAATGTGGGAATAAGGTGTTAGCTAGAAAGGTGTATAAGGTTAAGTGTATGGGTAAATGGTCATGCATGCTTGAAAGGTTTGTCTCCTCATTAGGTTAATTAATCCATGCTTAAGTTTAATGATATACTAGCATAATAAATGGGGTTACAAGTCCATTATAAGTGTAGGGTGGGCTTACTAGTCCAAGTAATAAAAGTCCAAGCCCAAGTAATCAATAAATAAATAAAAAGCCCAAGTAATTAACCACTAACCTTAGTTAATTAAAAATGACTAATATTAATTAATCATGAATGTAAATAATATTCAAAAATATTATTCGTGAAAAGTACGCGTGTCACAAAGACTAGTCGGGCCATGGAAAGTTTAATACGGTAACAAGTAAATGTAATAAAAATACATTTATTAAAGCACAAGTATTAATAATAATTATTAATAATAAACGCTGGAAATTTCCGGGTTGTTATATTACCCACCTGTTAAAGAAAATTTCGTCCCGAAATTTTAAGCTAAGGTAGATGGAGGAGTTGGGAAAAGGTGAGGATACTTCTGTATCATTTGATCCTCTCACTCCCAGGTAAAATCGGGTCTCCGTTTGGCATTCCACCGTACTCGGACGATCGGAATCTTGTTGCGTTTCAAAGTTTTGACCTCACGGTCCATAATTTCGACAGGTTCTTCCACAAAGTGGAGTTTATCGTCAATCGTAAGTTCTTCAAGCGGTATGACAAGTTCTGGTGCAGCAAGGCACTTCTTCAAGTTTGACACGTGGAAGGTAGGATGAACTGAGCTCAATTGAGTTGGAAGATCCAAACGGTAAGCAACGGGTCCCACACGTTCCAAGATTTCAAAAGGACCAATGTATCGTGGGTTTAACTTTTCACATTTTCCAAAACGAATCACACCTTTCCAAGGTGCATCCTTCAACATTACATGGTCACCGACGTTGAATTGAAAGTCTTTACGTTTAAGGTCGGCATAACTCTTTTAGCGATCACGAGCCGTCTTAAGTCTCGCTTGAATCTGGGCAATCTTCTCCGTTGTTTCATGGACTACCTCGGGTCCAGTGATTTGCTTTTCACCTACTTCGGCCCAACAAATAGGAGATCAGCACATGCGGCCATACAACGCTTCAAAAGGTGCGACATTAATGCTCGAGTGATAACTGTTATTGTACGAGAATTCGGCTAACGGTAAATTCTTTTCCCAAGCCTTTCCGAAATCGATGACACATGCACGCAACATGTCCTCCAAAGTCTGAATCGTGCGTTCACTTTGTCCGTCGGTCTATGGGTGATATGCAGTACTCATGTCGAGACAGGTTCCCATGGCTTCTTGTAAAGAACGCCAAAATCTGGTAGCAAAACAGGGATCGCGATCTGAGATGATCGATAAAGGTACTCCATGACGAGATAAAACCTCCTTGATGTATAGTTGAGCAAGTCTCTCCATCGTATCCTTCTCCTTCATGGCTAAGAAGTGTGCAGATTTAGTGAGATGGTCAACGATAACCCAGATGGTATCGTATCCGCCCACCGTCTTTGGTAGCTTAGTAATGAAGTCCATTGTTATCCTCTCCCACTTCCATTGTAGGATTTCCAGTTGTTGAAGTAATCCAGAAGGTCTTTGATGTTCGGCCTTAACTTTCGAACAAGTCAAACACTTACCAACATAAGTTGCAACGTCCTTCTTAAGATTAGGCCACCAATACTGTTCTTTAAGATCGTGGTACATTTTGCCCGCTCCGGGATGAATCGAATATCTCGATTTGTGGGCTTCATCAAGTATAAGGTTCCGTAGATCTCCATAACAAGGTACCCAAATTCTTCCGGCGAAGTACCGAAGTCCTGTCTCCTTGACCTCGAATCGAGAGACGAGAATGTTCAAGTGTTCATGAGATATATTCTCCTCTTTGAGAGCCTCATCTTGGGCTACTCGGATCTGGCTGTTGAGATTTGAATGGATGGTGATGTTCAGTGCCCAAACACGAAGAGGTGTCATCCTCTCCTTTCGGCTCAAAGCGTCAGCTACAACATTGGCGTTGCCAGGATGATAACAAAGTTCACAATCATTGTCGTTCAACGTCTCGATCCGTCGACGCTGTCTCATGTTCAGCTGCTTCTGATCGAAGATGTGTTGGAGGCTTTTATGATCGGTGAAAATAGTGCTCTTAGTTCCATAAAGATAGTGTCTCCACAGTTTTAATGCGAAGACAACGGCTCCCAGTTCGAGATCGTGAGTAGTGTAGTTTCGCTCGTGAATCTTTAGTTGACGAGAAGCATAGGCAATAACTTTTGATCTTTGCATCAGTACACAACCAAAACCACTTTTCGAAGCATCGCAATAAACGACAAAATCGTCACTGCCTTCAGGAAGAGATAAGATAGGTGTGGTGGTCAACTTCTTCTTCAAGGTTTGAAATGCTGATTCGTGTGCGGGTTCCCAAATGAACTTCTTCCCTTTGTGAGCCAATGCGGTCAAAGGACGCGCAATTAGAGAGAAACCTTCAATAAATCTTCGGTAGTAACCGGCAAGACCTAGAAATTGGCGAATGTGAGTTGGAGTAGTGGGGGTTTCCCACTTGCTGATAGCTTCAATCTTGGCGAGATCAACTTTGATACCCTGGTCGCTCACAACATGACCCAGAAATTGGACTTCCTTCAACCAAAATTCACACTTGAAGAATTTCGCATAAAGTTGCTCTTGTCTCAAGAGTTCAAGCACTAGACGAAGATGTTGTTCATGTTCTTCTTCACTTTTAGAGTAGATGAGGATGTCATCTATGAAGATGATAACGAACTTATCTAAGTATGGCTTGCAGACACGATTCATGAGGTCCATGAACACGGCAGGTGCGTTGGTCAATCCGAACGGCATAACGAGAAACTCATAATGACCGTAACGAGTTCTGAATGCAGTCTTCATCACATCACTCTCTTTCACCCTCAACTGGTGATAACCGGATCGCAAATCGATCTTAGAGTATACGCTCGATCCTTGCAGCTGATCGAAAAGATCGTCAATTCGTGGAAGTGGATACCGATTCTTGATTGTCAATTTGTTGAGTTCATGATAGTCGATACACATACGGAAGGATCCATCCTTCTTCTTCACAAACAAAACAGGCGCGCCCCAAGGTGAAGAACTCGGTTGAATAAACCCACGGTCTAGTAGTTCTTGTAGCTGACTCTGCAACTCTTGCATTTCTGAAAGTGCGAGTTGATAAGGTGCATGAGCTACAGGTGCAGCTCCTAGCACTAAATCGATCTAAAACTCTACTGCTCTCGTTGGCGGTAATCCAGGCAATTCTTTTGAGAAGACATCGGAAAACTCGTTCACAACACGAACATCGTTCACACTCTTCTCCTCAGTTTCTACCGTTTTCACATGTGCTAGAACAGCAAGACGTCCTTTCTTCATGATCTTTTACGCTTTCACGTAACTAATGAGATTCAGCTTCGAGCTACATCTCTCTCCGTAAATGATCAGTGGATCACCGTCTCCGCGTGGTATACGAAGAGCTTTATCTCCACAGATAATGTCGGCCCTTACTTTGGTCAACCAATCCATACCGACGATCACGTCAAAACTTCCCAATTTGATGGGTATCAAATCAATTTCGAAATCCGCACCAGCTATGTTGATAATAGCTCCTCGGCCAATTTGGTCAACTTTCTCAAGTTTTCCATTGGCTACCTCGATAAGCATACTCTCTATTAAAGGAACTAATGACCAATTTATCTTATCGCAAAAGTGTCTACATACATAACTCCTATCGGCACCAGTATCAAATAAGACAGAAGCTAATAGATTGTTGATAGTGAATATACCTGTCACCAAGTCGGGGTTCTCACGGGCATCCCTTGCATTAACGTTGAAAGCCCTGCCACGCGATGGTCCGCCGTCCTTTCTTTTGTTGGGACACGCATTTCTGAAATGGCCCGTCTGTCCGCATTCGTATCACTTTTTCGGTCCATTGGGGTTCGCCTTCACATTCAGGGTGGTGACCTTGCAGTCTTTACCGATATGCCCAGTCCGTTGGCACTTTTCACAAACCACATTACAATACCCGGTATGGTGCTTGTAGCACCTCTTGCATTGCGGTAGGGTACCCTTGCAGTTCAGGTTTGAGCTTGTGTTTGTGTTGGGATTCCCACCGTTATTATGCCTCTTAGCGGGGGTTTGATCATAGGCTCTCCCTTTGTTGTTATCCCACTTACGCTTATCACTACTACCTGCTTCGAACTTAGCCTTCTCCGGTTCATCGATGATGATTTGGTTCATTAAGGTATGCGCCATGCGCATTGCTTCCGGGACATTGGGTGGCTTAGACGAGGTGACATTTCCCTTAATTGACTTAGGAAGTCCCCACAAATACCTTTCCATACGCTTAAACTCCGGGGTAACCATGGTAGGACACATCAGGGCTAGTTCCAAATACCTACGATTATAACCATCGAGATCGTTCCCCACAACCTTCAGCTGCATAAATTCCATCTCCATTTTCTGGATCTCCGTCCTAGGGCAATATTCCTCAATCAGGGCCCCTTTGAATTCCTCCCTTGGGGTAGCAAACGCCTCATCAATACCCTTTGCTTGAGCCAACGTGTTCCACCATGTTAGTGCGCCGTCAGATAGCGTACATGAAGCAAACTTGGTTTTGTTCGCCTCTGACCAGTTACTAACTCGAAACACAGATTCTAATTTTTCAAACCACCTAGTGAGACCAACTGGCCCCTCCGTTCCACTAAAGTTGTGGGGCTTGTAGCTTTGAAACTCTTTGTATGTGCACCCATTATGAATGGGCTGGATAACCGGTGGCGGTGGAGCTTGGGGGTTCATTTTCGCTAAAGCCGCGGTGACTCGTTCATTGATCATCTCCTTGATTTGGGCTGCGGTGGGTGTTGATCGTCCGTTGGCCATTGGTGTTCTAAACAAAAATTTTGACTCAAGTCAAAATCCAGTATTCAATAAATAATAATACAGTACATGGTAACCAACATGGAATCAACACATCACATGTTTATTAAGTAACGCATCTAGGTACAAATACCACATAATCATCATACAGTAACTGATAATGCTAAAAACGAACACATATTTCATAGCATTATCCCTCAAGAAAGACAAGATTTTAGTTGCAATTGTTCTATTTACAAGTGATATTCGTTTAAATAATAAAAGGTGAAGACAAAAGGCAGATTCGACGATTTGAAGACGCAAATGACCAAAAAGCTAAAGAGTTCAAAGTACAATCCAAGTGGTTCAATATATTGATGAGAAACGTCTAAAAATTACAAACGTACAAGCCGCAAAATGCAAAGTACAAGATATTAAATTATACGAAAAGGCGTTCGAAAATTCGGAACCGAGACATGAACCAACTTTCAACGCTCGACGCAACAGAGCTAAAAGTACAAGTCAACTATGCACAAGAATATAATATAATATTTAAATAATTCATAATAAGAATAATAATAAATAATAAAAAGTTGTTAATTGAGCATAGTTAAGGGGTCATAAGTGAAAATTTCAAATCAACATTTGCCTATAAAACGAGACTACGGAGAATGAAGAAAGACACACCTTTTTCCAATCTTCTTTCTCTATATATGTAATTTATATATATTTATAATTATAATTATAATTTAAGTTTAATAATAATTGAGTTATTGTAAGAAATGTTTTACGGGTTTTAAAGTCGGAACTCTGTCCGTGTAACGCTACGCGATTATTCACCACTGTAAGCTATGTTCTTCCTTTTTAAATTAATGTATTGTAACTAAGTTATTATTATGCTTATTTGAGCCGAAGTAATCATGATGTTGGACTAAATATTAAAGATTGGGTTATTGGATTTTGTACCATAATTAGGGTATGGACAAAAGACCGACACTTGTGGACATTGGACCATGGACCATTAATAGATGGGGGGTATTGTCTAATCGAATGACAACTCTTTGGAGTCTGTCAAACCTATCTTCAAATTAGTTAATCTAATAATTATTAAATGATTATGCATGTCCTATTTAGTGACGTTTATACGACATCTTTTACAATCATTTAATTAATCAATTGGGTTGGGTAATTTATTATTCATTCTGGCCAAGTGGGTAAATTAATAATCATGGACTAATTAAAACAGGGGTGGATTACATACAAGGGTAATTGGTGTAATTGTTAACAAAGTATTAAGACCTTGGATTACACACAGTCGATAACCTGGTGTAATTATTAACAAAATATTAAGACCTTGTTACAGTTCGAATCCCCAATTAGTTAGAATATTTGACTTCGAGTATAAGGTTAATTTGACGATCATTTATAATTATGACCGATGAACTATTATGGGCAAAAACCAGATAGGTATCAAATAAATCCAGGACAAAGGACAATTAACCCAGCATAATAAATTAAAATCAAAACGTCAAACATCATGATTACAGAAGTTTAAATAAGCATAATTATTTTATTGTATTTCTCATCGTACTTTCATTTACTCGCAATTTTATTTATTGTCATTTTAATATTGTTATTTATTTTAAGCACTTTAATTATCATCATTTATCTGTATGCTTAAAATATAAAATCGACAAACCGGTCATTAAACGGTAAATCCCCCCAAAGTTACCTATAATTACTATATCTAGTTTAACTACTTAATTAACTAATTTGACCTAGTAAGACACCCAATAATAGTGTCCACGGATCGACCTCCCGGACTTTACCTTAGCTATATTATTACACGATAGGTATACTTGCCTTTTATGTTTTAGTTTAGTTTAGGTGATTTCCTGTAGTAAATAAATATAAAACTGATAGCCGTTTCATACACACCTTAGAGAACACATCAAGTTTTTGGCGCCGCTGCCGGGGACACTTTTTGTGTCTTCACGGGGTATTTAAGTTTTTTTTAGTTTTTGATTGATTAAAGATATATTAATTTAAATATAATAATTTAATAAACATAATAATATAATAATATTAAAATAAAATATAATAATATAATAATATTGAAATAAAATATAATAAAATATAATAATAATTTTGATATTTATTAAATACTTCAGGGGTATATTATGTAACTTATAATTAATAATTTCTATCATGTCGCTTTCATGTGAATAGTAAATTAATTAATTTCGTTTCATTTACTATTCATGAATAGTAAATGAGTTAAAAAAAATTTAAAAAATAATAAAAAAAATTTATTAATTTCGTGAAAAAAAAGAAAAAAAAATTTAAAATCCTTAAAAAATATTAAAATCGTTAAAAAAAATTTTTAAAAATATAAAAATAAAATTTTTTTTTTTAAAAAAAAATTATAAAAAATATATATATATTTTTAAGATTTTGTCTATAAAATTAAAAATATATATATATTTATTTTAAGTTTTATTACCTTTAGATTTTTAGACTCTAGTTACAACTTTTATTATTAAGTTTAGTTTTGCCATATTTATTTTTATACTTTTATATTTTTAGGCTTTGCCGTAAAATCCCTTAAGTGCTTTTTCTTTAGACTAAGATTTAGGTGGCTTAAAATTTTGCGACGCCGTGTTAAAATTTTAGTATCATTTTAAGTAATTGCCGTTTTTCGTTTAGAATTCCTTTTAAGTTTCGACGCGCTACTTTCTTATTTTTATTTTTCGACCTTTTATTTTTTCGACGTTTTTCGACGCAATCTTTTTCATTCTTATTTCTCGACGCTCTAGTTTTTAGGACATAGAATTTTCTATTTCTTCTCTAAAATTTCAAACGAAAAATTATTTTAAGCGATTAAATTGATAGACATCCAAATTTTCTGGTTCGTAGTAATAGTTGGATTTGTTAGTGGCGAGTTGTGGGCTTCCGATTTAAAGGGTCCTGGCTACCTGCTGCATCTATTAGCTATTCGAAACGTGGGCAAAATCAGAAAAGTCTATTAATTTGATACCTTATATAATTTTTATTTTTATAACTAATAGGATATTCAGTGAATGCACCGAGCAAAACGTTCACCACCTTTCAAACGTTCACCACCTGTAACTCGATCAAGGCATCTAGCCAATATTGTTGCCGTTGATTTTTCTTTAGAATCATCATCTAGTCGAACAAGTTCTCTAACTCAAATTTTCGATAATCCATTTTTTGAACCCGACTTCACAACTGAGAATTCGGAGGATATTCAAGGACAATTCCAAGATCCTGAACCACTAATCATTCCTCCTGAACCACAAATAGTTAAATCAAAAGCTTCTAGTGATTCGGATTCAACAAATTCAATTATGGAAGTAACGGAACCTCAAAGTATGGAAGACCGAATGAGAGCCACACGCACGGGCCAAGGTCACGCCATTAATCAGCCAGATGTTAGAGCATCAGATTTTGAAATCAAAGGACAAATCTTACACATGATCACCAATCAGTGCCAATTTGGTGGTACAACAAAAGAAGATCCAAACGAACATCTTCGAACTTTTAATAGGATTTGTAATCTATTTAAAATCTGAGAAGTTGAGGATGAAACTATTTATCTTATGTTGTTCCCATGGACTTTAAAAGGAGAAGCCAAAGATTGGTTAGAATCGTTACCTGAAGGAACGATTGACTCATGGGATATTTTAGTTGAGAAATTTCTTCAAAGATTCTTTCCGGCATCTAAAGCCGTGAGACTTCAAGGAGAAATTGCCACGTTCGTGCAAAAGCCAAATGAAACGTTATATGAGGCATGGACAAGATTCGGAAGGATGTTGAGAGGATGTCCTCAACACGGTTTAGATACTTTTCAAATAGTGCAAATTTTCTATAAAGGCGTCGACATCGCCACACGAAAAGACATCGACACAGCAGCTGGTGGTTCCATTATGAAGAAAACCGCAACCGAAGCTCACAAGATCATTGATAACACAGCATCCCACTCACATGAGTGGCACCAAGAAAAAGATATCGTTAGATCATCTAAAGCAACTAGAGCCGATTCTAGCCATGACTTCGATTCCATTTCCGCAAAGATAGATGCTGTCGAAAGACGAATGGAAAAGATGACTAAAGATATTCACGTAATACGAATTAGTTGTGAGCAATGCGGTGGACCACACTTAACAAAAGATTGTAATGTTGAGCAAACGATGGAACAACAAGAGAATGTTTCCTACATAAACCAAAGGCCGGGAAATAATTATCAAAATAATTATCAACCGCCAAGGACAAACTTTAATCGAAATCAAAACATTCTTTACAATCCAAATGGACCCAATAATAACTCATACAACCAACAAGGTCTGAATAACCAACCAACTCAAAACAACACTTTCAATCAACAAAGACCTGGCTTGTATAAACCACCACAACAAACCGAAGAGAAAAAGTCAAATCTGGAAGAAGTGGTATTTAAGCTAGTTGAATCTCAAACACAATTTATTGAAACTCAAACCCAAACGAATGAGAGGTTTGATCAGTCATTTAGAACTCAACAAGCTTCCATTTTGAATCTAGAAAAACAAGTAGGTACTCTTGTTAGATTGATGAGTGAAAGGGAACAAGGAAAACTACCGAGTAATAATGAAGTAAATCCTTGGAATGAAAATGTTAACATGGTATCAACAAATTCTGAAAAACCAACACCAGAAGATGGGAAAGTTTTAGATGTGAGTAACAATGAAGAAGTTACAACACCACCACCACCCGAGTATGTAAAGCCAGTGGTGGCACCATACAAAACATCCATCCTGTTTCCAAGAAAAGGAGTTGAGTATGAGCAAGTGATAGGTAATAAAGTTTGTGATACCTTTGGAAAAAAGAAGAAGAAGAAGAATAAGAAAGTGCAAGAAACAAAAACCGTAGAAGTAAACCCGGTGAAGACAGTTCCACCAAAACTTCCACCTAGGGTAGGTGATCCGGGTGAATTTATTGTTCCTTGTCTACTAAGTGACTGTGTCATGTATGATGCACAAGCAGATTTAGGTACAAGTGTGAGTGTTATGCCTCTTTCATTATATAAGAGATTAGGAGTAGGTGAGTTAAGTCCAACAGATATGAGTGTTTGACTCCTTGATCAAACCATTAAGCACCCAGTTGGAATTGCTGACAACCTACCCGTTCAAGTAGGTAATTTAACCTTTCTAGTCGAATTCGTTGTCATTGACATAGAAGAGGACCCAAACATTCCTCTAATTTTAGATCGACCATTCTTAGCGTCCACCGGGGCGTTATTTGATGTAAGAAAGGGTAGAATGACACTTAGTAATGATGAGAAATCGATCACCTTTATGATTCGAAAGTCTAAATCTCCACCAACCAAAACCGTTAAACCAGCAAAAACGATTGGTAAGAACCATGTTGTTTTACCAACTCCAATGGTAGTGCTCAACAATAATAAAATGCCTAAGTGTGGGAAAATGATGTAACACCTAATGATGACCTGATAACAAAGAACCCCATTGTTGATACGAAATTAAATGATCCCGTTATTAATAGTTCAATGAAGAAACTTATTAAACGAATTCGCAATGCTAGAACCAAGGGGAACTTTAAGTTATGTAACCGGTTAGTATCCAATCTGTCGCCTAAAGAAAAGTCGAAATTAGTTGAATTTGTGGATATTACACAAGAATCCGACCAATGGCTTAAAGCAAAAGTCACAGATATGCAAGTTGATTATGGTCCAAGAAAAATTGACGATGAAGTTAATCACAATTTTGACACCACAGCTACCTAAGTGTGGGGAGATTCAAAATGTTCTAAAAAGAAAATGCTGTCTAGAGTTAGTTGTTCTGTTCTTGTGTAGTTTCGAGAATGGAATCCGATTGGTCTTTTCCACTAGCAGACACTAAAGAACTAGTTTTCTCCCCCCATTCTGATTTTTTTTTTTTTTTGTAGGTTTTATATGAAATTAATATGCTTTTTAAATTTAAGTTTTGTGTGATTTTAAAAACAAAAATTTACTTTATTTAATTAAGTTTTAAAAAAATGATTTCTAAAATTCGACGTGAGTTAAACACTAGGTCATTGAACCGAAATTGCTTTACCCGAGGGCGGGATGACAAATTTTGTTGTCATTATTTTTAATTTTATTGATTTAAAGTATGCCAAAAAAATATTAGATTTTATAAATTTTTGAAAGTGGGGTAATATACCAAATTCAAAAATATGTATATATGTTTGTAGTTTATCTTATATACAAAACAGGGTAAAACAACGCACTTTCAAAGACTGTCATTAAGTTCAGCAAAAACTACTAATTTTGACGACAAGATGCAAAATATCAAATGTGAAATAACAACAATATGTTTGCAAACTCGGTAATTTTAATCATTTTTCTACACTAATCATTCTCATGAATTTAAATTTTTACTGATTTCTTGCAAATGAGGGCATTGCAAGATCTCAAGTGTGGCGAAGGGTTATAAATTCTCTCGGGTTGGTTTAATTGCCAAATTTTGTGAAAATTTGAAAAAATTTCAACTAAATGAATTCAAAATCATGTTTATACATATTTATGAACGATAAAACTAGGTGATACTACCAAAATTATTGTTACTTTGGAAAGGACATAAATTGAGAAACAACCCAAAACGCTTGAATTTATTTAAAATGGAATAGAGGGGAATAAAAAGGCAAAGAAAGAAATAAATAAAAGCTGAGTGTGGGAAGAATTCACCAAGTTCTTTAAAACATATATCACATATCTGTACAAGCTTATTGCAGGTACTTTTGTTTTGGACTAAACTAATCAGTTTTACCCGATTTACTGTAATATATTCGAAAGAAAGATGGATCTACACGATGAATCAATTCCATCATTAAAAGGAAGTAAAGTCTTCCGAAAAAGACACGCGCTTCTTGATTTAGGTCAAGAAGTTGTCGTCCAGACCAGCTGTAGGTTGACGAAAAATCTAGAAAAGTCATCTCTAAAATCAGCATGAAATCCACGGACCTCAGCATCAAACAGGGTCGCCATGTGGTCAGACTTATCCTAACCATGAGAGGATCTGTCTCGTAAAATGGGGAGGGCGCCGTGCAAATTAGCTTGATAAGACTAATGAATCAGACCCCCAGTAAGCATAATCTCCTTAAAGATTAAAAATCAGCTTTTAAGCCTGATATTACTCAATCCTTGAGATTGACTTTAAAGATTGAGAATTACAAACTCGTGGAATTCGATGATATCTAAACTCGAACTTGAACGAGAAAATATTTTGATCAAATTACAAACAGATTTGTTTTCTGAAAACCTATTTTCAATGCGTTCATTACCATTGAACGTAAAATCCTAGGAATTCACCTAGAATTCATTAGGTCACCTGAACCAATTCGGGTGTCAACCGTAAGAACGGTGGTTGCATAGCATGGTCGAAGACAGGACCTTGTGCCAGACTGAAAAACTATAGGGTGATCTTTACTATTGCTCCTACGAAGGATAGTAATTGCATCCGACACGTTTTAGACCATGAACATCTGCATGTCATTAGACATTGCCTTAACAGTTGCTTGTTCAACGCTTTCCTTTACAACCGGACGGTAGTTTACCGAAGGTAATATACGGAGCAAGTATACTGGACGTGTTGCGTTCCTAATACAAGGTTAGCAAGTGTGTGACACAAAAACATAACTTTTGAGCTAAAATTTTCAAATCTGAAACCCACCAAACCCACAATAACATTTTGCAACACCGGTGAAGGGTTATTCCGGAAAACTTATCTAGGATAAAAACTAGATTGAATTTTCAAAAGATCAAATGTTTTCATAAAGATCCAATTTCCTAACGGATCTAATTTTTTATAGCCATGTGAGACTGTAATCCACATCGTTACTATCATTGTTCATAACCGCCGTATTGAAATCACTGATGTAAAAAGTGTGAAGAATAAAGAAGTGATTCAAGTATGTTTTTATTTCAAGACTATATTGCTTGAGGACAAGCAACACTCAAGTGTGGGAATATTGATAATGCTAAAAACGAACACATATTTCATAGCATTATCCCTCAAGAAAGACAAGATTTTAGTTGCAATTGTTCTATTTACAAGTGATATTCGTTTAAATAATAAAAGGTGAAGACAAAAGGTAGATTCGACGATTTGAAGATGCAAACGACCAAAAAGCTAAAAAGTACAAAGTACAATCCAAGTGGTTCAATATATTGATGAGAAACGTCTAAAAATTACAAACGTACAAGCCGCAAAACGCAAAGTACAAGATATTAAATTATACGAAAAGGCGTTCGAAAATCCGGAACCGAGACATGAACCAACTTTTAATGCTTGACGCAACGGAGCTGAAAGTACAAGTCAACTATGCAAAAGAATATAATATAATATAATATTTAAAAAATTCATAATAAGAATAATAATAAATAATAAAAAGTTGTTAATTGAGCATAGGTAAGGGGTCATAAGTGAAAATTTCAAATCAACATTTGCCTATAAAACGAGACTACGGAGAATGAAGAAAGACACACCTTTTTCCAATCTTCTTTCTCTATATATGTAATTTATATATATTTATAATTATAATTTTAATTTAAGTTTAATAATAATTGAGTTATTGTAAGAAATGTTTTACGGGTTTTAAAGTCGGAACTCTGTCCGTGTAACACTACGCAATTATTCACCACTGTAAGCTATGTTCTTCCTTTTTAAATTAATGTCTCGTAACTAAGTTATTATTTTGCTTATTTGAGCCGAAGTAATCATGATGTTGGACTAAATATTAAAGATTGGGTTATTGGATTTTGTACCATAATTAGGGTATGGACAAAAGACCGACACTTGTGGACATTGGACCATGGACCATTAATAGATGGGGGGTATTGTCTAATCGAATGACAACTCTTTGGAGTCTGTCGAACCTATCTTCAAATTAGTTAATCTAATAATTATTAAATGATTATGCATGTCCTATTTAGTGACGTTTATACGACATTTTTTACAATCATTTAATTAATCAATTGGGTTGGGTAATTTATTATTCATTCTGGTCAAGTGGGTAAATTAATAATCATGGACTAATTAAAATAGGGGTGGATTACATACAAGGGTAATTGGTGTAATTGTTAACAAAGTATTAAGACCTTAGATTACACACAGTCGATAACCTGGTGTAATTATTAACAAAGTATTAAGACCTTGTTACAGTTCGAATCCCCAATTAGTTGAAATATTTGACTTCGGGTATAAGGTTAATTTGACGATCATTTATAATTATGACCGATGAACTATTATGGGCAAAAACCAGATAGGTATCAAATAAATCCATGACAAAGGACAATTAACCCAGCATAATAAATTAAAATCAAAACGTCAAACATCATGATTACGGAAGTTTAAATAAGCATAATTATTTTATTGTATTTCTCATCGTACTTTCATTTACTCGCAATTTTATTTATTGTCATTTTAATATTGTTATTTATTTTACGCACTTTAATTATCGTCATTTATCTGTATGCTTAAAATATAAAATCGACAAACCGGTCATTAAACGGTAAATCCCCCCAAAGTTACCTATAATTACTATATCTAGTTTAACTACTTAATTAACTAATTTGACCTAGTAAGACACCCAATAATAGTGTCCACGTATCGACCTCCCGGACTTTACCTTAGCTATATTACACGATAGGTATACTTGCCTTTTGTGTTTTAGTTTAATTTAGGTGATTTCCTGTAGTAAATAAATATAAAACTGATAGCCGTTTCATACACACCTTAGAGAACACATCAGTAACGTAAATAGAACACTGTGCAAAAATTAAACAACTCAAAGTTCCATTCATTAATAATAAGTTGCATACATCCGCATAAGTTCGTATAATACATAAGTAATACATGAAACTACAACTAGATTACATAATGAAATCTACTACAAATGCCCTACGGTGAAGGTGGGTGTAGGATGTCCAATACATGAGACATCTGGTCCTCGAGCTCAGCTACCCGAGCACGAAGGATTTCCACCTCCCTTGTCAGTTCCTCGACAGTGGGAGATGGTGGGGCAGGCGGTGCTGGTGGTGCAGGTGGTGTCGGTGGTGCAGACGGTCTGGCTCCAGAAGTAGAGGCTGCAAAGCGGTAAGGCTTACACAAAAAAGGATCGGCAGGGTACGGCACAAGTCACTTGTGGGCGGTAACCCTACGACGCCCACCATATGCGTCAGTGAATGCATGACCTCCGTTGATCCCTGGAATAACGGTGCCATCGAAACGGTACCGCTTCTTCGGCGGGGTGGAGGGTGGTTGTACAGGTGTATCATCAGGGTCCTCATTAGAATCATCGTTACTGGAGTCGTCTGAGGAGGTGTCATCGGATAAAGAGTCAGCGGAGGATGGGTCGTCCGAATCATGTGGAGGTGGCTGCACGGGTGGCTGTACTGGCTCTCCTCGGGCGGCCATCATCTATCGGTATCTGGCGGGTCCGATCGACACGAGAGGTCCATCAGGAGCGCGTCGGCACTAATGGTTATGCTCATTACGGACTGGACCTTCCCCAAGATCCGCGGGAATCACAGCACCACCGGGATGGTGCTGTGGCTCCGAGGGTCCGGGGGCAAGTGGAGCTGGAATCTCCTGGAGGTCCTCGGCTCCGTCAGAGGTAACCACTGGGGCAGGTGCATGACTACTGGCACCAGAGGATGAAGCGCCAGGGTCACTGGTGGTTGTCGACGACGGCATCTGGGAATCGACAACAACGGTCGGTGAAGTGGCTGATGAGTCTGTGTCGCTGTCCAAAATGATGACAGGTGGAATATCCGACATCTGAATAAGGAAAAATAACTTTTTCCACGTCAGTAAGTCATAAAGCAAGCACGTATTAGGCAAAGTAACTACGACAGTCTAGATCATGTGTAACAGTAAGTAGCATGGTAATAACGACAAGTATCATGCAATCGAAAGCAGATAATAGCATGCAGTAGTGAAATCATGTAATAGCATACGACATATAGTAGTAAAAGTAAACAGCAGCATGCAGCAAGTTCCGCAGAAACAAGTAAACTAGCAAGTTGTAGATTAGTCCTATTAGTGAATCCTACTCGGGTTGGTCCAGACTCACTAATGCAACCTAATTCCCTACAACAAATGCTCTGATACCAAATGTGACACCCCGTACTAAATCAACATGTACGGACCATCAACAACAGGATCATTACAAGGTCAAACACTATATGCGTTTTCAAAACAAGTTTGCATTCATGATAAAAGGTGACGTCATAACCAACGTCAAATGTTTTACAACCAAAATATGCTTCTATGAATAGAAGAAAAGATAATAGTACGTGACCCTTAGGTTGTTACAAATCATTATTCAAAAGTAATAAAGTTTGAATGCAAGGTAAAGTGTTTCATGCGGTGACATCTCTAGTAAAGCATAGCGGAAGTCTACAAGGCATGACTTGTACACATCGGAAGCAAGCAACCTTAAGCACCTGAGAAAAACATGCTTAAAAACGTCAACACAGAGGTTGGTGAGCTATAGTTTAAGTATAACAGTAATGTAAGGTAGGCCACGAGATTTCAGTGCTTCAACAAGCGTTTCAAAATAGTATGAAAAGTATATGTATGACCGTGGGCACTTGGTAACTAACTTAACGTTTATAACCCCCTGAAAGTACACTTGGCGAGTGCGTATGTTTACAAAGTATTAAACACCCGTTAAATGCTAGCGCGACTAGCTCGAGTGGGGATGTCAAACCCTATGGATCCATATCTAAGATTCGCGTTCACCGGTTCAAAAACCAATGACTAAACGTTACCGAGCTAAAGGGATTGTTTATGCCGTTGTATAACCCACACATATATAAAGTTTAAGTACTCGTTCCTAGTATGTAAAACGTAAAATGCGCATGAATTCTCAGTTCCCAAAATAGTTTAAAGTAAAGAGAGATGCTATAACTCACAGTGATTAAGTAGTTAAGTTGACACGGGAAAAAGTAAGCAAGTATGTAGGTCCAGAAAGTCCTCAACCTAAGTCAAAAGTTACTAAGTCAGTAAATCATCCCAATAGGTTTAAATTTATGTAAATTAGGTCTTAAGTATCATCATCATTCATCATTTAACAAAAGTGTAAAGTAAGTTTCAAGTAAAGACTAGGGTTTGAAACAAAGGCTGACTTCGTTCAGTCGCCACGACCTCTATACAAACTGAATTGAAGTGAGACCAGTGGCCATGGCTCCATATATGAGTCCTTTAGTTGCTGTAAAAATTCCAGAACCAAACTAGTCTTTGTTTGACCGTGGCGACGGTTTAAGTACGAGTAGGTCAGAATTTTCAGCATAACGTTAAAAGGACATAGTGATACTCGGAGGGCCATAAATCCTAAACCGTAACTCGGATTAAGACGAGTCTTAAACGAAAAATTATATACTCGAACAGAGCTAACTGAAAATCAACTTTAAAGTAGCCCAGGTATTCTGATCAGACCCTAAAAACAGTAGGTTTAGTGTTCCGGTGGGTTCTTGGTGCTCGATGCTTATCACAGTTCTCATCCTTGATGCATATAGCTTCAAGGGTACAACTCGTTGATGTTTTTGCATCATCTTTACCAAGTTTTGACCATCATAACATAAGTGTAAGTCTAAGATGAGTAGCACAACTCAATTAAGTGTTGCATGTAGTTTGATGAACCAAAGTTACATCAAGATCTTAGATCCGACACATACATGAACTCTAAAAGTAATATTAAGCTACAACTTGAAATTAAACTTAAGTAAACAAGATCTTGGGTTGTAGAACATAGTTCTTAGTTAGATCTTGAAGATCCTAGACCCAAAAGTCTAGATATAAAGTTCTTAAGTTAAATCCAACACAAGTATATGAAGTTGTAACTAGAAAGTTAAACTTCCATGTTCTTGAACTTACAAAGTTAACTTTGGTTTCAAGAAGTATGAGATCAAGTTTTAACTAGTAATACTTGACCATGAACAATCAAACACAAATTTAAAGTAAGTAAAAATGAAGAAATAAACTAGATCTACAAGTAATATGTTTATATTTGCTTCATACTTGAGAAGATTCAAACTAAAGTTTTGAATCTTAAGAATTCAAGTCTACAAACATGAAAACAAAGAAGATTATAAACTTATGAACTTTAAATCTTTGAAAACATTAAATGTAGAACCATAAACTAGAAAGTTTAGATTCTTGTATGTTCTTGAATAATCAAGATGATATGAAGAATCAAACTAGAAAGTTTGATTCTTATAGCTAGTAGTAAGCAACAACAACAACAAGTAAGTAACCATAAACAAAGAACAAGTAGTTAACAAGTAGGAAAATGATGATGATGAAGGTGTAGGTTTCGGTTTTGTTCAAGAAAGAAAAGAGGAAATGAAACATTTTTACTTACAAGAAAATAGAGAAAAGTTGAGAGAGTTTGAAGTGTTGAATGTAAGTGTGTGTAAAGGAAATGAGATGCAAGTAACTAAGTAACAAAGTTAAAAAAAAAAAAAAAAGAACTCCCTTGCCATCCAAAAAGGCCACGGCCAAAGTGAGCAAAATGGGGAAGTCAACAAGGTGCTTTCTAATGTGGGAATAAGGTGTTAGCTAAAAAGGTGTATAAGGTTAAGTGTATGGGTAAATGGTCATGCATGCTTGAAAGGTTTGTCTCCTCATTAGGCTAATTAATCCATGCTTAAGTTTAATGATATACTAGCATAATAAATGGGCTTACAAGTCCATTATAAGTGTAGGGTGGGCTTACTAGTCCAAGTAATAAAAGTCCAAGCCCAAGTAATCAATAAATAAATAAAAAGCTCAAGTAATTAACCACTAACCTTAGTTAATTAAAAATGACTAATATTAATTAATCATGAATGTAAATAATATTCAAAAATATTATTCGTGAAAAGTACGCGTGTCACAAAGACTAGTCGGGCCATGGAAAGTTTAATATGGTAACAAGTAAATGTAATAAAATACATTTATTAAAGCACAAGTATTAATAATAATTATTAATAATAAACGCTGGAAAATTCCGGGTTGTTACATCTCTAAAATCAGCAGGAAATCCACGGACCTCGGCATCAAACAAGGTCGCCATGTGGTCAGACTTATCCTATCCATGAGAGGATCTGTCTCGTAAAATGAGGAGGGTGCCGTGCAAATTAGCTTGATAAGACTAATGAATCAGACCCCCAGAAAGGATAATCTCCTTAAAAGATTAAAAATCAGCATTTAAGCCTGATATTACTCGATCCTTGAGATTGACCTTAAAGATTGAGAATTACAAACTCATAGAATTCGATGATATCTAAACTCGAGCTTGAACGAGAAAATATTTTGATCAAAATTACAAACCGATTTGTTTTCTGAAAACCCATTTTCAATGCGTTCATTACCATTGAACGTAAAATCCTAAGAATTCACCAGGAATTCATTAGGTTACCTGAACCAAATCGGGTGTCAACCGTAAGAATGGTGGTTGCATAGCATGGTCGAAGACAGGACCTTGTGCCAGGCCAAAAAATTATAGGGTGATCTTTACTATTGCTCCTACAAAGGATAGTAATTGCATCCGACACGTTTAAGACCATGAACATCTGCATGTTATTAGACATTGCCTTAACGGTTGCTTGTTCAACGCTTTCCTTTACAATCGGACGGTAATTTACCGAAAGGTAATATACGGAGCAAGTATACTGGACGTGTGCTTTCCTAATACAAAGATTAGCAAGTGGGTGACACAAAACCGCAAGTTTTGAGCTAAAATTTGAAAATATGAAACCCACAAAACTCACAAAAATATTTTGCAAACACCGGTGAAGGGTTATTCCGGAAAACTTATCTGGGGTAAAAGCTAGAATGAATTTTCAAAAGTTCAAACATTTTCATAAAAGATCCAATTTCCTTAAAGGATCTAAATTTTCATAGTCATGTGGGACTGTAAACCACATCGTTACTATCATTGTTTATACTGCCGTATCAAAATCACTGATGTATAAAGTGTGAGAATAAAAAAGGTGATTCGAGTGAAGTGTGATTTAATTTCAAGTTCTATATTGCTTGAGGACAAGAAATGTTCAAGTGTGGGAATATTTGATAGTGCTCCAAATGAACATATATTTAGGCACAATATCCTTCCAATATGTAAATCTTTTAGTTGCAATTGTTCTATTTTTATGTAATATTCATTTAAATAAATAAGTGCGAAGACAAAAGAAGAAAACGACGATTTGAAGACGCAAATGACCAAAAAACTCAGATGTACAAGATATAATTCAAGTGGTTCAATTTATTGATGAGAAACGTCTAAAAATTACTATAGTACAAGCCGCAGAACCGCAAAGTACAAGATATCTAAGCACACAAAAGACGTTCGAAAATCCGGAACCGAGACATAAACCGAGCATCAATGCGCGACTCAACGGAGCTAAAATTACAAGTCAACATTGCACAAGAATATAATATATATATATACATATATATATATATACATATATATATATATATATAATCGAGCCGCCCACGTTTTGGAATCTACTTGAGCTGTCACAGCTGGCCATGCGATCGCACGGCCAGGAAGAGGGATCTTCATGCGTTCGCATGGGAGCAATTGTCTGGCCAAGTCTATAAATAGCCACAAAATTCGACGAGTTCAGTACACACCTTCACATACTTCTTTCTCTCTATATGTAATATATATATATATATATATATATATATATATATATATATATATATATATATATATATATATAATTTTAATTTTAATTTTAATTTAAGTTAAATAATAATTGGGTTATTGTAAGAAATGTTTTACGGGTTTTAAAGTCGAAACTCTATCCGTGTAACGCTACGCAATAAATAATCACTGTAAGCTATGTTCTTCCTTTTTAAATTAATGTCTCGTAACTAAGTTATTATTATGCTTATTTTAGCCGAAGTAATCGTGATGTTGGACTAAATATTAAGACGAGGTTATTGGATTTTGTACCATAATTAGGGTTTGGACAAAAGACCGACACTTGTGGACATTGGACTATGACTATTAATAGATGGGGGGTATTGTCTAATTGAGCGACAACTCATTGGAATCTGTCGAACCTACCTTCAAATTAGTTAATCTAATAATTATTAAATGATTATGCATGTCCTATTTAGTGACGTTTATACGACATCTTTTACAATCATTTAATTAATTATTTGGGTTGGGTAATTAATTATTTATTCTAATCAAGTGGGTAAATTAATATTCATATCTCATTAAAACAGGGGTGGATTACATACAAGGGTAATTGGTGTAATTGTTTACAAAGTATTAAAACCTTGGATTACACGCAGTCGATAACCTGGTGTAATTATTAACAAAGTATTAAAACCTTGTTACAGTTCGAATCCCTAATTAGTTGGAATATTTGACTTCGGGAATAAGGTTAATTTGACGAGCATTTTATAATTATGACCGATGGACTATTATGGACAAAAACCATATAGGTTTCAAATAAATCCAGGATAAAGGACAATTAATTCATAGTAATAAATTAAAATCAAAACGTCAAACATCATGATTACGGAAGTTTAAATAAGCATAATACTTTTATTGTATTTCTCATCGTACTTTTATTTACTGTCATTTTATTTATTGTTATTTTAATTTTGTCATTTATTTTACGCACTTTAATTTTCGTCATTTATATTTACGCTTGACTTAAAATTGACAAACCGGTCATTAAACGGTAAATCCCCCTTTTATATATTATTATATATAATATATATATTTTGTACAAATATAGTTATATAAAAATATAGTACGTAATCACTAGCTCCCTGTGGAACGAACCGGACTTACTAAAAACTACACTACTCTACGATTAGGTACACTGCCTATAAGTGTTGTAGCAAGATTTAGGTATATCCGTTCTATAAATAAATAAATAACTTGTGTAAAATTGTATCGTATTTAATAGTATTTCGTAATAAAAATATAATCTATTTCGTATACACCGCTGCACACATCAACGTCTCACACTCTCAAGTTATTTGATGACACACGGTGGGGCACGGTAGAGCGAGAAGAAATACAATGCAATACTACACAAAACCGATTTAATGAGGACCAAACAACCACCAAAAAACATCGTACGCATTTTCCAATCCGAAAGTCGGTTTTTGAATTTATCGATCACCGGTTGCCAAGCTGCAATACTATTCATTCTCGTACCGATTGGAAGACCCAGGTATACAAAGGGGAGTTTCCCTGCCTTACAACCCATTATCCGAGCCATAACTTCCACTTCAGAAGGTGAAACGCCTATGCCATACAAGCAACTCTTTTGAAAATTTATTCTGAGGCCCGACGAAAGCTCAAAACATTTTAAGATGTTTACAAGATTTAGAGCATTTGATCTACCCCAATTCCCGAAGAAGATGGTATCATCTGCGTACTGTAGATTGGATATGGTGACTTTATCCTTACCTACCTCTACACCATCAAAGTGACCTTTATCAACCGCTGCCTTGGCAAGAATGTTAAGACCCTTTGCAGCAATAATGAATAGGAAGGGAGACAACGGGTCACCCTGCCGGACCCCCTACCCAAGTGAAATTCCCGTGTTGGGGAACCGTTTACTAACACCGAAACCGAGGCTGACTTAAGGCAAGATAAAATCCAGTTTCTCCACTTATCCCCGAACCCCATACACCTCATAACCTCCATTAGATAATCCCAGTCTAGACAATCGAAAGCTTTCTCGAAATCTACTTTGAAAATAAGCCCCTTTTTCTTGCTTGATTTGAGAAAGTCCAATGTTTCGTTTGCAATTAACGCCCCATCTAAAATAAATCTACCCTTTAGAAAAGCCGATTGCTCTGATCCCACAATCTCAGGAATCACCTTTCTAAACCTATTTGAAAGGATTTGGGCGATAATCTTATAAAAACTACTAATCAAACTAATGGGACGGTAGTCCCCGAGCCCCAACGGATCAACCTTTTTTGAGACGAGAGTAATGAACGAAGCGTTGCAACCCCGAGAAATCTCACCCTTCTCTCAAAACCAGTGAATAGCTGCAATTAGTTTTAGATTGTATATTCTTATATTAAATCTAGCTTCAACTATTATTTATCATTTATTATATTTTTTTTTCAAAAGCATACCAATCATATTTCATAATTTCGCACCGAACAAACTGTATTAAAATCAAATCCAAATATAAACAGTTAAGATCCCTAAAAACTACTATTTAACATTTAACATAAGCTAACAAATTCAACTTACATAAATAAATATCATTTATTATTATATTACATACTACATTAGATAAAGAATTAAAGATATGATATATACGTGGTTATACAACCCAACCAAATGATTTTAGAGTCGAACAGAACAGATCGATTAGTAATCAATTACTAACTGCTTCACCTAAGTTTGTTCACCTTATTCTTACTTTATTTATTTCATCATTTCTTTTTTCAATTTTCTTTTCTTCTTTTTTAGACAAGTCACTATCTTATATTATGAGGGTGTTGCTTCAGCAACCTAGATACATACATATTCTATTCTATATTGACTTATATATCAAATTTTTAATTCATACATATATCAAAGAAGCAAGATAGAATGAGAGTACCTTTTGAAGTGAGAGATAATAAGCGTTATGAGATTAGTCGGTTCAAAAAGCGAATCAATAAGCATTTAATTGCCAATAATAAAATGGATTTTTCAAACGATAGTTGGTTTAACTATTAATAAGTTGCTTACAAATATTGTACATGTTAGTCGACTATTAGTAACGTGCTTACAAATATTGTACATAATATAAATAGATGAATGTTTGAACCACACATATTTTATAAAACAAATACAACTTTATAAACCAATAGAACTTGTGGATGTGGTGTAGTGGATTGACGCATTCTTCCCACAGGGGATATGCGGGTTCGAATTTTTGCACACACAATTCCCTAGTTCACCCACCACATTACCTGGAATGTTTGAGTTGAGGTCACCAATTTAATCTGTTCGTGAGAGGTGTCTCATTAAATTAAGCCTGGCTGGGAGGTTTTACCGGATCCGTTCACGGACCTCTACCCGGACACTGTCCGTATGGATGTGTTCTCGGATGCCGTCAATCGGGCTCGGGTTTTTGCCCGAACGTGTGTGTTACGTGCAAATTATAAGGGTCGTTGAAATAAACGACCCGCTGACGCAAAAATCGCCATTCAAAAAGATAATAATAATAAAACTTAATAAACCAATATTATACAGAGAAAAAGAAAAGGCATAATTTTGATTAGTTTGCAACATAAGAGCACAATTATTAGTGACTGCCTAAAAATGAAGTTTATATTTATATGAGAGAAAAATGAAACCCCAAAATTGATTTGGAGGCGGAAATCTGATGGGAACTTCAGTAACCTTATCCACTCCTAGTGCTTCTATATATATATATATATATATATATATATATATATATATATATATATATATATATATATATATATATATATATATATATATATATATTTTTTTTTTTTTTTTTTTTTTTTTGACAGCGATTGGGATCACCCGATGGGGACTAAACCACCCATTGCGATCATCTCCCGTTTCGACTATGCCGATGCAGCGATAATAATCCCGCCCTCATCGCTGCCCGAGAGGAAGTAAAACCTCCCTCCCCTTTACCCCCCAAACGATATGGAAAATGTGCCATGGGTGGATACTTTATGGCAGAGATGAAATTGTGTTTTTATTATGTAGCCAACGGGGGTCGAACTCCTGACCTCCCCTAAAGAAGGCAGGCCACCAACCGCTGGACCACATCACAACTTTCTAGTGCTTCTATATATTGTATACACTTTTTTGTGTGAAATCTGATTGTTGTTAAAATTGCTTGTTTACCATAATTACCTGCTATATTATACAACCAGTTTTATGAGCCCGTGCGTTGCACGACATGTGTATAAATTAGTAATCGATAACGTTAATATTGTTGTTAATCAACTTTAAACATTTGTATCGTAAACATTAATATTGAATACTAACACATAGATTATGAGTCCGTCCGTTAAAATCATTTCAACTTTAATTTGACAAATAATCGATAAACCACCGAACATGAGCCCCCTAAAAAATTGTTTAAAATCGATCGTTAAGAATAATATTTTACGTATATCTCTAATTATATATGTTTTTTACTACAAACTAATTCCACTACGTCAACATTTCAAACGAAGCAAAACAGACATACATCTAAATACCTATAAGGCTCATAAATAACCATTTTAACTTCAAGACAAACTTGAGCTCGTGCGATAATATAATATTCTACAAATATTATATTAACATAATTTTTATCCTCAAACTGAAAATAATTTTATAATAGATAAAATATCATTCTAAAATAATATTATAATATTAGTAATATTAATATAGTATTATTTATTTTATAATTTTTATTACAATGAAAAACATTTTTATTGGTTTTCAATATATGACCATTTATTATACATAAAAATCATATCGATATTTATTAAATTAATGTATTGATTTAATATAAATTTAAAATTTTTATTATATTATTTATTTTATTATAGAACTAATTCTTAGCTCATTATAATAATATTTATTATTTTAAGAATAATAGTTCAAATAGTCTTTAAAACAATTTCATAATAATAATATAATATATAGTATCATTAATATAGTTATAACACATATCATTTGTTAATATTGATATAATAATATCATATATTATATTATATGATAATATAATATAATATTTTAGGTAATAAAATTGTATATTAACTTATACTAGGAAATCTAATATTTCAATTAATATATGAAAATAACTTATATACTAGCACATGGCAGGAGTAAATAAGGAGTTCACGTGACAATAATTAATGAGGAGGTGACACGTAGAATTATTGTCACGCGTTTTATAGAATGTATAGATATTTTAATTGTGGTAAATAACCAACCAACCGCCTCGCGCCACATCACCCAATTTTAGTGTTCAAACCGAATTACAAAACAGGTCAACCCAAACCCGGCGACCCGACCCGTCAAAAATACCAAACAGCCCCCCAAATCTTCACCCCAATTACAGCATCATCATCTTTTTTTAAGGCAAACACACACAATCATACACGAATTTAAACACAAATATATACATGCTCACCCCGGGACTCGAACCCCCCAACTATAGGTTGAAGGGGTCACCTCAATACCGCTAGGCCAATGGCCCTTTGGTTCACCCCAATTACATCTTCCACCCAAAATCAGGGGGTAAAGTGTGAAACCCATATTCAATTTAAAAAACTTAAATAAACTCCTCTCAAACACTCAATGAGCCATATCTTCCCGCTCGCCATGAGTTAAATTTTTCCGACGCCGCCGTTTACCTTGAAAAAATTTAACGAGCACAACGTGACTAACTATACGCGAAACGGACGTCTTTCAAAAAATGCTAAATATTTCGTGCTACCTCACCTACGTACACATACACGTACAATAAACAATATTTTGGGCTACCTCTCATACACACACACACGTACAATAAACAACCCAAACTAACTACATCATATCGATGTTTTCGTTCCATTTTTAACACATTCTTACTCTTTTTTCCCGTTTTTTCCCCGCACACCACAGAGAAGGAAGTTGCGGTATGTAAACCTCAACAGATTAGTATTTTTTTTTTGTTAATAGTAGATTATAGATTATATCGAGAGTTTATATTGTGGTTTTGATTAGTCTTTCTTTTTGTTAATAGTAGATTATAGATTATATCAAGGGTTTATATTGTGGTTTCGATGACTTTCAGGCCGAAAACTGTGTAACCATATGGTAGCGTTAAAATGACACTAATCTGCTGCGAGGCGCGGACCACAAATTTGGTTTTACTTAAATAAGGGTGATTTGTTTGACTTGTTTTTCCAAATTTATTCGTTTTCAAAAAAATTGGTGTTGGAATCTCTTTAGATACTAGTAAAATGACCTGTAAAATCACGGATTTGTTTAAACGAAATAATTTAATGACATGTTTTAAGTATTGAATGAATGTAAATGATGAAGTCATTTATTTTAATGACCCGTTTGACTAAGAAACTTGTCGTTGTTTTTACAAATATATAGAGACATGTATCGTAAAAAGACTCCATATTTGAATATTAATAATTTAATATTATAATTATAATTATAATTATTATGTTAAAAGTAAATAATAATAATAAAGTTCGCTCAAAGTAGAGTATTTATATTTTTAATAATAATAATAATAATTAGTAATAATAAATGTCTTTTAAATTTTTTTAGAAAATTAAAATTACAACTTATTAGCGATTGGTATTTCCTTTTATAAAAGATTTCCTATTTTTTTAATTAAATTAATATATAATTATGACATTATTATTATGAAAATCAAAAAGTAATTAGCTTAATAATGACATCATTATTTTAAAATTTTATATGACTGTATAGATAGATTCTATAATACTAATCAATAAGAAACTCGTAACTCTGGCTATGATTCAAAATCTAGAGCATCAAAGTGTTGTGACAAAAACAGTAAATATTATGTCATTTTAAGCCTTGAAAATTGCCAAGACAACTAAACAACGCAACTTGTATGAGTGAAGAGTGTTGAAATTAAAATAATTAAAAAGTATTAAAAATAATGGACAAGAAAGTTTTCCAAACGAACTCGTCGGACATGCAGTTTGAGTTAGGACAACAAATTTACATGTAACAAGCATATCTTTTTTTTTTTTTTTTTTTTTTTTTTTTTTTTTTTTTTTTTTTACGAGGAACCCCACTATGGGCCAGAGCACATTGGCCCCCCCACCGCAGGTAAACCCCGGGTAAACGGCAAGCCAGCCCTCCACCGCTACCAGGTAAGGCATTCTCCAGTTTGGTCATTAAATGCGGGCACCCCTTAGGATTGAACCCGAGACCTCCCCTTCACTGAAAGTGCTGGTGGCTACCCAGGCTAGGCCTGGATGGTTAACAAGCATATCTTGATGTTCGTTGTAACATACAATTACTTGCATGTAAGCATGTATGTATATAACTACCTTAAAAATCCCACTTTATTATTAGTTTTTTATTAAAATCCCACCTTAATCAGTCCATTTTAAAACTTTTTTATTAGTTGAAGTTGGCTACCCAAACTATAGTAATAAAATCCCAATTATTAGTTCCTAAATCAGAAAGTTTCTCCCTATAAATACATTCCATAAATTACACAAAATCCATAAGCCATTTAATCACACATTCACACTCAATCACAAATACAACACACTTTAATTGTCAATTTGTATTCATTAAAAACAAAACTTTAATTAGCAAACCAATGGCTCTAAAGGCACAAAAAGCCATGGGTGTAGTCTTGGTCATGATGGTCATGTATTGGGGTGGAGCCCGGTCTCAATCAAGCAGTTGCGCGAGCGCTCTAATGGGCTTGGCACCGTGCCTGAACTTTGTTAACGGAAGCTCGTCGACTCCTTCACCTTCATGTTGCTTATCACTCTCAAGCGTCGTACAAACACAACCACGTTGCCTTTGCTCGTTACTTAACGGAAATATCCCTAACGTCGGCATTACTATTAACCAAACTCTTGCAGTTACCCTTCCTGGAGCTTGTAGTATACAAACTCCATCAATTAGCCTATGCAATGGTATGCTTTTATTTCTTTTCTAATTCAAATGCACCTTGTACAGTTGTACCAATAAGGCTATAACTATGCAAATATATACAGTATCTATTACTATCTTTTTTACTGTTTTATGGTTTTAATAAACATATCAAGTTAGAAGCTTTTAACCATTAACCATAGATAATAGTTTGGAAGTGCTTGTCTAAAAATAACAAAAAAAAAATAGTTTGGAAGCAGTTAAAAAGTGACCTAACTCAGTGCGACACCCTCTGACCTTAAGGTCATTGGTTCATGTCCTGATTGAACATTATGTAAATATTCGTGTAAAAAATCGTGTTAGGTTTGTGTGTTTGCCTCTAAAAAATAAACTCAGTGCCGGCCATATTGACACAGAGCTAAAAAGTATCAGCAGGTCATATTAAAATGCAATCTAACATGCATTAGCAATCCATTCAACTACCTTGATTAATTGTTCTGTTTTCGTATGATATGTTCTTTGCTTACACCAGCATTTGTGTTTTTATCTACGGTAATTTATATTTATATTGTTGATGTTGATGTATCATATACAGTGGAGTACTATTTGTTTATATGTAAATTACTTCCCTGTATATTCTCACAATTCTGTACTCCGTATTACTCCGTAAATTATTGTGATAGGTGCTAATGGACCGGCTGGTTCACCTGCTAGTGCACCCACAAGCTCAGCAACTGCGCCCACTGGCTCTATTGGAACATAACCATCGGAAGAAACCCCTGCAACCGAAGCTCCTACCGTACCATCAACCCCAACTGTCCCTTCAGGTAACGTGCTAAATGTTAAACTCTTTATCTTTTAACTTACATAATTAGTTTATAATTTATGTTTCACTGATCTAATCTAAATGTGTTAATTTAAAAGACGACTCGTTACCTATTTACGAGTTTCATCAGGCATATATTCTTGTCCTAAAGATTTAAAAATGTAAAAACAGAAATTTAAAAAGGAAAACGAATCAAATATTACTTCAAGTAGTATATTGTATTATTTATAATCATATTTCACATAGTTAGTTAATAAATAGTTTGATCAAAATTTGCAATATATTGATCACCACTAAAATTTGCAATATATTTCACATAGTTAGTACTATATTTGCAGGAACGGGATCCGGGTCTAAGTCTGGATCTGGATCTGGATCAAAGGCAACTCCATCTGCAAATAGAGGAAGTAAATTTGGAGCACCAATTTACCTTGTGCTTCTTGCTCTTTTCTTAAGAATGAAATTATGAGATTTCTTGAGATTGTTTAGATCTTGTTGTTGCTTTATGTTTGATTGTACAATTTGTTTCGTTGGTTTCTGCATGTAATATTATTTTCAAATTGTGTTTCTTGTTCTTGTGATGTGATATTATTTTCCCTTTTTATTTTATATATAAATATATGGAACATGTTTTTGCTTTATTGTAGCTTAAGTGTTATCCAAATTTTAAAGTAAATAAACAATATACTGATGTCTGAGTAAAATTTACTCCCACATTATATCGTTACGTGTCTGAGTAAAATTTACACGAGAAAACCCAATGTATTCCATAGATATTCACGAGCCGGTATTCGATTTATCTTTCACATATATTTTTGGATGAATCATAAATATTAATAAATGTAAAAATAAAAGAAATTTATTAATGAATTTTAATTTGATTTGTTTTAAGTAGTTTTATTCATTTTGTAAACAACATCCGGAAGATATACTAGTGAAGTTGTAGATTTCAGGTTTAATCCTTAATAATTTCCTCTTGAGCTTGATTAAGGGATAGGGTGTTTTACCTAACATCGGGGTTACGCCTAGATTCACAATATCCAAAGTTTACCTGCTATGGAGGAGCCAATGTGCTCCTTCACAAGAGGGTTCCTCGTTACATAAAAAATACTCATTCATGATCATACATATATTTTCTGAGGGAAAACACATCCATTATTTACAATATGAGAAGGTTTTTTTAGGCGTCAAAGTCATTAATCTCCGGTCCGTAAACCATGAATAACCCTAGCCGAGATGAAGATCTCGGGAGGGTGGTTAACGATTTGCCAGCCGGCCTATCAACGGGATCGATCGACATCAAGGGAAAAAACTTTAAGGTGATCCGTAGGAAAAATCCTAGATCGTGAGAGATCGTAGTTGCCGTAGAGAGACGTTTGCGAGGAGAGCCGTATGCGATGGAGGGAATGTGTCCTTATCCTTGATGTGGGGTTTTGCCCCATATTTATATATGGTGTGGGCCAAGTCAATGTACAAGCCCTAATTTGAAAAATCCTACGTTATCAAGTCCCACAAATTCGGTATGATATCTTTGTAAAGTATCGCATTGAAATTCTCATTATGCTGCAGAAAAACAAGTTCAGAGAAACCTGCACAAAGACTACGCGTAAAACCGCGGAGCGCTGCGGGAATACAACGCTGGAACAACTACACGATAAGCATGCAAAAACTGGGAAACAGAGCGTGCGAACATTTGCAAAAGCGCACTCGAACATCAACGCGAAAGATATTTTTTTACTTGAACCGCATATATCAAATTCAAAGCTCAACAAGATGTGATACCCCTTCCAAAACCTCTATGGTACGGATCATCAACAACAGGTCCATTACACGGTATAACACTATATGCTGTTTTAAAACAAGGTTTTGCATTCATAAAAAGATAACGTTTTCCCAACGACAAATGTTTTACAAAAGTAAAGTGATTCTACGAATAGAAAGCATTAACAATAGTACGTGACACTTAGGTCATTACATAATAGTGTATCGAAATACAGTTTCATTTTATTGAATGCAAAAGTAAATTTGAATAAAGTCTGCGACACCAAAGGTAGGCCTTCTAACGACAGCGGAAGTCTAACACAGCAAGTCTATTACAGCGGAAGCAATTGTGTCTAAGTACCTCAGAAATAACATGCTTTAAAAAGTCAACACGAATGTTGGTGAGCTACAGTTTTATTGTGCGCAGCAAAGTAATGTAGACCATGAGATTTCAGTGCTTCAAATCAGTATTTCAAATCAGTATGATAAGGTATATGCTTATCTGTGAGCACTCGGTAACTAACTTAACAAAGTAATATAAATCACCCCCTAAAAGTACACTTGGCGAGTGCGTAAGTTTACGAAGTATTAAACACCCGTTGAATGCTAGCGCGACTAGCCCGAGTGGGGATGTCAAACCCTATGGATCCATATCTAAGATTCGCATCTACCGGTTCATAAACCAATAGTTAAACGTTACCGAGCTAAGGAGAAAATTTGTGCCGTTATGTCACCCACACATATATAAAGTTAAAGTACTCGTATCTAGTATATAAAACATAAAAAGCGCATGTATTCTCAGTCCCAAAAATAGTTAAAGTAAAAAGGGAGCTATAACTCACAGTGAATGCTCAGTATAGTAAACAGTGCGTAACGTAAGCAGGTAAGGTGGTCGATCCAACGAGCCCTCATCAAGTTGCTAAGTCGGTAATCGTGTCTAGATAAGTTTCGTATGAAGTTTAAAGTAAGTCGAGTGACATCATCATCATCATCAATCATTAAAAGAAAAGTCGTTTAACAAAAGTAAAGATTGGTTTAGAGGGCTGATTTAGGACAGCCGTTGTGCCCTCTATACAAACTCAATTGACGAGTGGTCAGTGGCCAAGGCTCCATTTGCGAGTCCTTTAACCGCTGCCAAATTTCCAGATCTGAACTCAAAGTTGTCAAGCTGTGGCGACAGTCTGAGCGAGAACAGGTCAGAAATTTCAGCACATCGTTACAAGGTAGTAGTAAGTTTCTTTTGACCATAACTCCTAAACCGTAATCGAATTTAGGAGAGTCTTAAACGAAAAGTTATCTACACATCCCGAACTTTCTGGAAATCAATTTTCCAGAAGCTCCAGGAGTCAGATCAGACCCGGAAAAGCAGATTCAAGTGCTCCGATGGGTTTCTTAACTCATGGTGCTTATCATGGTTCTCATCCTTGATGCATTTAAGCTTCAAGTGTACAACTCTAGATACTTTTGCATCATTTTGGTCAAGCTTTAACCATCAACACACTTATTAACATTAAATGAAAAAAAAACCCAACTCTTTAAGAGTTTCATTCTACATAATGAACCAAAGTTACATCCTTAGCATTAAGCATTGTTTCTTATCATCCTTATATAAGTTTATGTGCTTTTATCATATGTAGATGATAAATACTTGATTTTTATCACCATAAAAATCATAAAAAGGTTACAAGTAAATGAGATCTACAACAAAACTTATATCTCAAGTATTATAACCCTAAGCTAGAAAGCTTGGATTCTTACAAGATTAATAAGACCATAAGCTAGAAAACTTAGATCTAAACAAGATATATGAGTCCATAAGCTAGAGAGCTTAGATCTAGTAAAAGTAATGAGATCAAAAGCTAAAAACTTGGATCTAAACAAAATGGTGAAACCCCTAGAAAGCTTGGATCTCTAATGTTCTTGTAGATCCTTAAAGCATAAAGCTAGATCTACAAGTTTTATGAAGATTATAAACACAAGTTTTGATCTTTTAACAAAAGTAAAGTAATTTAAACAAGTAAAGAAAGATTTAAAGCTAGGAAGCTTGAATCCTTCATGTTCTTGCATAATCTTCAAACCAAGGCTTGAAGTTACAAGATGTATGAAGATTCAAGTTACAAAACTTGAATCCATGAATAATGATGATGATGATGAATACGGTTTTGTAAGAAAAAGAAGGAAATAAGTTTTAAACTTACAAATGAGAGAGAATTCTAGAGTGAGAATGTAGAGAGAAGAGTGTATGTGAAAAATGAATTAGTAAATGGAAGGGTCTTATATTTATAGGCAAGTAATCACAAAATAAGACAACAAAATGGTGGTGATGGTGGGGGACAAAAGTGGACGGTTTTCATGAGGGGTGGGGGGTCCATTTTGGCTTCAAGTGGTGTGGTGTGGGAGACAAGAATGTTGGCTATGGTACATGTACTAGTTGTACCATTTGTCACATATGCTAATGGGTTTGTCTTTAACTAGATGGGCTAATCAACTTGTTGGTTGAATGTCGGTTAATGCACTAAACGATAAACTTAAGTATGATTAACCAAAGGAATATGTTTTGATGATGACACATACATATGCATAAGTAATGACTGACATCTTAACATAAAACACGCAAGGTCACTAATCCATACTTTATCTTGCAAATGACCAAGTCAAACATAAGTTAAAGAATGAAATTAAAAGTTTAGCTAAACACACAGTCGAGGTACGGTCGACCGCATATTCAACCGTGAAACCCCAAACTGAATTGCAATGCAGTTTTGTAAAAACAAGTTTCACGGTCGCCACCACGGTCAACCGCAGCGCGACCGCAGTTTTCTCTGTTACTGTTTTTGACCAAATAAAGTTTGACTAGTTTCTGACATCTATAATTCATGAAACCTTTCTCAACATGCTTAGAATAGATGCCTTCTCCATACTCATTTGAGTTTTGGTCATAAAAACACTAATTGTGATTAATTACTTCTAAAGACACTTTAATGACAAATTAACCAAGATTAAGCATAACACATAAGTGTTAATCAACAACTTGTGATCTTAATTCTTATCTAGATATTCTTAGTATGATCATCAAGTACCAACACACTTAAGCCAAGGTCACTAGAACAATAATTGTTATTAGAAATGACTTAGTGATTAATTAAGGCTAAATGAGGAATAATGCTCTCAAGGTTAAACTAGAAATGACTTCTAATCCTAAAACACACTTAGATACATATAGGATGGTCACCAAGTCCCAACTAGAGATTGCTCTTCCCTTGTGCATGTGTTGGACATTAATGTGTGCTTACACATTAATCAAGCAATATGTTATATTGCACTTAAACTTGTTAAAGCTTGAATTATAAGTTGTGGAAGTATCTATATGATTGATTCTAGAATAACTATCTCTTGCTATGTGAGTATTACTTGCTACTTGCCAATATGATTAATACTCATAAACTTGTCAACTTGATTAATATGTTTGCTATGTGCTCACTAGTTAGGATTCAAGTAACTAACCTACTCCAATAGATTAAGTGTAAAATGGTTCACAATGAAAGTATAGTCAATTGTCTATTTGGTCTAGTCTAAGTAACTAAGGGTGATTGTTTATGACTTAACTTTGATGTCTCTACATACTTCATGATTATCTTATAGAGACATTATTCAATTAATCTCTAAACTAAACTCAAATAGAATATGACTTGAGATTAATTGAAACTAGGAAGTTAATGACATAGTGACTAGTCTTTAGAATTGAACCAAGAGCATTAAAGTGACTAACTAAGTCTTGACCAAACTGAGATTTCCCAAAATATCAATCAAGACACTTCTCCAAGAATGTTGGGTTTGCCACTTTTGGAATAATTAGTCACTTTCATGCATTAAGACCAAATCTCACACACTTAATGCATATAGTACTTGTATAGGATGTTTGGTTTCTTTTGCAGGTGCTAGAAGGAGTAAAGGTGCCATAATGTGGTGTTCAAATTTGAGTCAAACGGCTATACAACGGATACCAATTTTGGACTAGAGCACGCACGGTCGCACCACGGTCGACCGTGGTGACAACCGTGTGTCAACGGCTATTTTTTGAATCCCACTATAAAAGGCAAACATTTAAGAGCATTTGAAGCTGACCCTCTTGCATATTTCAAAGGCTTATCTCCAGTGATGACAAGTGCATCAATTACTACTCAAATGTGATCAAGCAAGAGAAGATTCTATGTAGATATAGAATTGGGTTGTTGTAAACTTACTAATCAAAATCATTTATCTTGTGAGTTTACTTAATGTAATGTATATCCTAGTATTGTCTTAGGATCATCATTGCAAAGTGTATAAGTCTTGTAGAAGCATAGGCTAGCTTAGTGGTCTACTTCCTTAAAGGGACTTAGGAAGTTGATTAATCTTATTTGGAGATTAATACTTGTCTAAGGTGAAGACAAGTTGATCTAGGTTGGAATTGATCTTTCAAAGGGATAGAAAGATTAGGTTTGTTGTCTACCAAAGAAGTTGAAGAATTGTAAATCGGATCTCCACGGGGTTTGGAGAAAAGTGCTTAGTGAAGCAAAAAATCCCGATTAGTGTAATTGGGGAGTGGATTAAGGTGGATTAGTTAACATCCACCCGAAACACTATAAATCCTTGTGTCTATGTTCTTTACATTACTTCATTTATCATTTTGAACATATACACTACACACATCAAGGTTGAGTTGAGTTGGTTGATCAAAGTTAAATCGAATTTGGTGATCAATCGAAAAAGTGTTAAAAACGTATCAAGTAACTATTCACCCCCCTCTAGTTACTTACACAACTCATTAACTAGCCCATGAAAATGAGCCCATTAAGTTGAGTAGAGTAGGCTTTGTTAATCCTAGTCCATCAAAGTGTTAAGCCCAAGTGATTAACTAGTGCACATTAGTAATTCACTAAACGTAATTAAGCAAATGACGAACTAAGTAATTGTCATTAAGAAATAACAATAAGAATTAAGGTATCATAATATTCCCATTATGACCAAAGGTTAACGTGTGCCAAGTACGTAGCTCGTTCTAAACGACTAGTGACACTTGAAAGGACTCGTCCTAATCCATCCGGATGAATACATTACATTTGGTTACGTCGCGAGGTACTTGACCTCTATATGATACATTTTACAAACATTGCATTCGTTTTGAAAAGACAAACTTTCCTTACATCTAAAGTTGACAATATGCATACCCTTTCATAATACATCCAACTATAATTGACTTAATAATAATCTTGATGAACCCAACGACTCGAATGCAACGTCTTTTGAAATATGTCATGAATGACTCCAAGTAATATCTCTAAAATGAGCAAATGCACAGCGGAAGATTTCTTTCGTACCTGAGAATAAACATGCTTTCAAGTGTCAACCAAAAGGTTGGTGAGTTCATTAGGTTAACATAAATAATCATTTCATAATTTTAATAGACCACAAGATTTCATATTTCCATTTCTCATAAACATACGTCCCATGCATAGAGACAAAAATATCATTCATATGGATTGAACACCTGGTAACCGACATTCACAATATGCATATAAGAATATCCCCATCATTCCGGGATCCTCCTTCGAACATGATTTAAATTTCGAAGTACTAAAGCATCCGGTACTTTGGATGGGGCTTGTTGGGCCCGATAGATCTATCTTTAGGATTCGCGTCAACTAGGGTGTCTGTTCCCTAATTCTTAGATTACCAGACTAAAAAGGGGCATATTCGGTTTAATAATCCAACCATAGAATGTAGTTTCGATCACTTGTGTCTATTTCGTAAAACAATTATAAAAGCAGCGCATGTATTCTCCGTCCCAAAATGTAATGAGTAAAAAGGGAGCAAATGAAACTCACCTAATGTATTTTGTAGTAAAAATACATAGAACGACATTGAACAAAAGTAAGTTTGGCCTTGGATTCACGAACCTATATCATTTGTATATATATTAATATATATACTTGAAATTGAACAAATTTATATATCATAACTTAGGCTATTATATATATACATATATATATATATATATATATATTTAATTTTGTGTATGTATATTTAAAGTGATTAGTGTTTAGTTAGTTATATTTATATATTTAATTAGTATTATATTAAAAATACCAAATTTGTTATATATATGAATATTCATATAAAATTTGTTAGTATAATTTATACATGCTCGAATGTAATATTACTTATAAATATATATATATATATATATATATATATATATATATATATATATATATATATATATATATATATATATATATATATATATATATATATATATATATATATACGAAGTATATATATATATATATATATATATATATATATATTTATATACTAAGTATTTATTCAGTAAAATAATATTAATAATAATACTTATAATGATCTAATAATATTGTTAACAATGATAATAATAACAATACATAATAATACTAACAATTATAGAATGTCACTAATACTACTATTTATATAAAACAAAATATAATAATAATAATAATAATCCTAATTATAATTATAATATTTATACTAATGCTAACGATAACGATAATACTCTTAATTTGATTAATAATAATGATATTTCTAATTATTATAAGTAATGACAATTATTATAATAATAATAACAATGATGGTAATAATATTATTAGTCATGTTAAAAATACTCATAATATTAATTTTAATGATAATAATAATTAAAACAATAATAATAACATAAATGATAATAATAACAATAATAATAATAATAATCATAATAATAATAAAAATAAGTTACAACCTTTGTAGAGAAGCTCAATAAAAAGAATGCACCCGCCGGGACTCGAACCCGTGACCTCCCGCTCACCCGCAACCTCTCATTACCAACACGCCATATCTGTTTTCTCTGATTTATTCTCACCCTATATACATTTAACCCAACTGTCTGTTTCTATATCTATTTCTTCTTCTCCTTCTTCCGTAACAACTAATCGACCAAAGGCAATTCAAATCATATCTGTGAGTTTTTGGGTTTTAGTTAGGATGTATAAATAAAGTGGAAACAACTAATAATAGTTTTTGTTATGGATCATTTAGACGGAAAAAAAAGAAAAAGAAACTGCTGTACTGCAGTTCACGAAGAACAAAAAAAAAATACCATTTTTATTTTAGAATCGATTTGAGACCCCGATGTCTTCATGAAATATCTTACTTATGATTATTGGAATACACTAGCATCGTTCATTGAACCTTAATCGTAACAGATTACCTGAATTGATTTGAAGAACAATGTTTGACTTTTGAAAACCAAAATTTTGACTTCGAAATTCTCACTCGATACCGAAAATTGGCAATTGAGATTTTCCAGATAGTTTGAGAAAAATGATCCTAACAAGACTGCATTTTTAGTTTTGAAAAAAATATACAAAATCGAGCTTTTGTATATAGGATAACAAAACAGAGGTGAACTTGTTTTTTTTTTTTTATAAAAATTTGTTTGAATTTACAGAAATAAACGAATTGGAGCTGTTAGAACTTGACATTTGATATTTAGAAGGTTGATTGAATAATCACAAATGAATCAATTGATTTATATTAGATGATTGTCAACAAGAATTTCAATCAGGACAGAATATGAATAAATAAATAAAAATAATAAAACAGAATGAGATGGGTAACCGAATTTGGATGTTTCTGTGTTAGAATTCGAATCTTATTACAGGATTGGAGACAAGAATCAAACTAGAAAAAGGGTGATGGGTACGCAAAACAGAATTCCTAATATATGTGATATATATATATATGTAATTATATTATATATATAATTAGTGTTAATAAGTATATTAATAATAATTCTCTTAATAATAAATAATAATAATACTGAATATTATTAATAATAACATAATAATAATTCAATTAATAATAATTATCCTAATAATAATAATAGTTATCATAATAATGATATTTTTAATTGTATTGTTTTTATAACAATAATAAAAATAATGATATTAATAATAATGGTTCTTAATGACAAAACATAATAATGTTACTAGTAATAACGAGTTACATATATCAATTTTATATCTATATATTATTATTAACAATACAGATATCAATACTATACTACTAATAATAATAAAAGTAATACTATTAATATTGATATAACAAATTATGCTTATCAATCTCATATTTATATATTATATATTAAATTAATAATACAAATATCAATATTAATAATGAAAGTAAAAATATTAATAAAATATTTATTTTAACTTGTACTTAAATATATTAATATTATAGGTTATTAATCATGTAACATTTTATACATATTTAATAACGTATATTGAGTATTGAAAATTTATATTTTATAATATTATAATAATTTATTTATAACAATCATATATATATATATATAGATTCATAATCATATCCTATATATACCTTTATATATTCATATATTAGTAATTTAAATATTCTATTTATTATCTTACATTTTTAATTTCAATTGATTAAGTGTACTTTATTAATTCAAACTATTATATATACATTTATATTTATATTTATATATATACATATTTATTTATTTATACAGAACTGTTCGTGAATCGTCGGGAACAGTCAAAGGTAATAATGCATATATGAAATAGTTCAAAATTTTTAGACTCAACGTTACAGACTTTGCTTATCGTATCGAAATCAAATAAGATTCAGGTTTAAATTTGGTCGGAAATTCCCGGATCATCACAGTACCTACCCGTTAAAGAAATTTCGTCCCGAAATTTGAGTGAGGTCGTCACGACTAACAATAAATATGTTTTTCTTGACGAATATGAGCTGATAAATAGAGTTTTCATCATTACAGAATAATAAAGATAAAATAATTCGATTATTCGAATAGCACGAATGAATCTATCATGAGAGAGGTCCCAATGGGCATCGTCCACCTTCACCCAAAAACTTGCCCAAATTTTTAGCCGTTAGTAAAATAAAAAAAAATTCCAACGGCTATCCCAACGGTCACTTTTACACTATAAAAACACCAACCATATACTTCATTTTATACACTCAAACATATATTTCTTTTATATTTCCACCTTTCTCAAAATCAACATCAAACACTCCCAAACTGCAAAATGTTAACACTTCCCCCAATGATTGTTTCATTCGATGTTCATTACGGAGGTGATTTCCGTAATCAAATGAAGGAATATAAGTGGGGAGACAGTATTTCATTTGAAGATATCGACATTCGTGATGTTGGTTTACAAGACTTGCTATCCTTTCTGAAGGAAAAAGTTTCGTGTGAATTCACGTCTGTGTTCTTTTATAAAGACGATTATGATGCGGATTGTAGGGCAAGTTTTCTGTGTACCGATGATCAATGGTACTTTATAAAAGATACCATTGAAGATCGCGGTAAACGCATTTCTTTGTATGCGGTTCTTGAAGATGAAGAGACGTTGGGTTATCGTTACCTCGATGAATCAGCTGAAGCAGCAGTTGAGGCATCAAGAGAAATACCGATGTCTCCAGAGTACCTCACGGATGGTGAAATGACTGGTGAACGCTACTTTGCAGATGACAATTGACGACGACAAGTAGTTTGATTGTAATCTTTTAATTTTTAATTGTCGTGATGTTTTAACTTTTTTTTTTATTTTTTATTTTTTATTGTAATTTCAGTGTTGTTGTCGAGTTTTATATCCTCCTTTATGTTTCGGAGCTCTTCATTTTTTTAATCTCCTCTCGATCTCTAGTAAAACGAGTAATGGTCTAGAATTTATAAGTATGGAGTTTCGAATGAATTTAATGTTATAATCAAGAAAGAACGTAATAGCACGATTTGATTCGTCAAATTACCAGAATCATTGAGAATAGAGCTATCAAGAATATACTTTCTTGATATGTTCAGAAGTTAATTAGAATGAAAGAGTTATGTAACATGACACATGATGGTGGTATGATCTACTGTGAACTATCATGTCCCATTAGAACTCATCATGACTTACTGTAATATAATCACGTTGATCAAGTGTCATTATATTATACTAACTCATGCATCAGTTCCCAACATTACTTCAATAACATTCATATTTTAAGCTCGAAAGTTTACAGAATATAGAAACTAACAGTTTCTATATGATGTAATACTGATAGCACGAAGAGATCAATGATTTCAGATAAGAATAGTTATAAAAATATCTCCAGAAATATGGAGGATATTTATAATGAAAGATACGATAATATCTCGGGATTTCTAAGATCAGAGGATGATAGAAACTATTGTCTGCAAGGGTTTAAAGTAAGGAGCAAGATATTCGCTAAAGACTTTAGTAGGGCATTAAATCATTTGAATTCTTTGAAGTCAAACTTATTCCTTGTGATTTGTCCACGGCTTTCTTCCTAGTTTCGCATAATCTGCTTTTCGGAACTAAATTTTCTATTGAATGTTTCCAATATAATGATACACTGGAAGCGCGGGGAGGTATATAATTTTGGATGAGAATATTTATGAAAATATCCTCAGAAATATCGAAGATATTGATGCTGATATTTTGGAATTTCTAAGTTCGATGGTTGATGGAGAAAGATTTTTCGCAAGATTTTAACATGACTTCAGAGCAAGATATTCTCTAAAGATTTCAACGGATCCAGAATTATCTAGATTCTTTGAATATAGGGTATGGTTCTTGTATTTGTCCTTGGTCTCCTTCATGGGTGGCTCAATCTGTTTTTCAATACCCAATTTTTTTCTATCGAGCGTTCTTAACACTCCTTTCTTTATCATCAAACTTTTGGTCGTTTAGACCATCTACCATTTTTCTGTTTCCTCTGCATTTAATGCTATGATATCTGAATCATTGGTTATTAATCCGAGGTGGTTTCAGGAAAATTGTGTTTTTAGATGATTAAACGCTGATGGTAATATGGTGGAATATGAAAAGTTCCCTGATAACAATAAAAGAGCACGCGTATATATCAACGTTATAATAAGGTTGTTTCGTACGAAAAGTCGAAGTTGACTTGCTGGAGCTGTGACAAAATTGGCTAATTTTGAAAAGGAGTTGTAAAGTTATTTTCGGTAATAACAACGCCAAAGGAGCTAGCACAGATACGTGTTAAACGTTTACTCAGTTTCTGAGAGTTTTCAGATGCATAACAATACGCATCAGTCCTTTCTTCCGTAGATGAAGTGCGGTTGGTTCATCCTCCCGATTGAGGTGTTTTCAAGAATCATGAAAGGTTTGAACGCAAATTAGAATCGTCAAGATACAAATGATGTTTAAGATGAAATCAAGTGGCAAACTTGAAGAGATGTTTAGTTTCATATGTTATAATCAATATTTTAATTCATTTTTAATTGTCCAATCTTATTAGTCCACAGTTGATAGTCCACAGTTAACAGTCCAATAATTCATATATAGTTTAATATATAATATTCGAATTAATTAATACGTGTCGTGACCCGTATACATCTCAGATTCGATCACAACTCAAAGTATATATATTATTTGAGAATCAACCTCAACCCTGTATAGAGAACTCGATCATTACTGCATATAGAGTGTCTATGGTGATTCCAAATAATATATATATATATATATATGCGTCGATATGATATGTCAAAACCTTGTATACGTGTCCCGATATTTAAAGTGCGTAAAATAAATAACAGAAATTAAATGACGATAAATAAAGTGCGTAAAGTAAATAACAGAAATTAAATGACGATAAATAAAATTGCGAGAATGTAAATTGCGATAAATAAACTGCGATAAATAAATTGCGATAATTAAATGGTAATACGAAATTAACAGTTAGCTAGGAACAGTTAGCTAGGATTTTGTTAGCGTGGATTCTTAATAGAATTTCATATTGTTAATTAATCTGTTTCTAATCAATTTTTATTGTGTCCATTATTTCTTCATTATGCCACTTGTTGGATTCTGATAGGTCAAAATCCAAATATGTATTTGGATGAATATGGTTATTCTGTGGTGAACGGATTTGTATATCGGTGGATGTAAGTAGGATAGTATATGACTGTTGAAACAGATTCGAAGAACGTACAATGTAACTTATTAATGTGAAATTTAAATAGTCCTCGGGTATTACCTACCCGTTAAAATATTTTCACCATTAACAGTTTGTACAAGAGAATTTTTAATTACAATCTTTATGAAAACATATATACATATATATTTTCTTCAGATGTATTCATGGATTTAATGAGTTAATATAATATTAAACTCATTTGCTTTTCGGTTGGAACTGGAATAAATAATCTTTAAAACTTTAGAGATTACATATTCGACATGTCGAACGAAGATCATACTCAAAGTACAGATGATGATATTGAAGCATGGATTGTTGATGGTACTGGTGCTGTTATTGATTGTACTGTTGGTGCCGATGATGTTGCTGAAGCTGGTACATTTTGCACCATATTCTCCGAATTGATTATTCGAGCGCGAAGTTTGTTGACTTATTACTCCAGGATGATTGTCGGTCGGAACGAGCGGATGAATAAGGTTCAGAATTGTGGATAGAATATAATATTGTCAAGTTACCCCAGAAATGAGACTGAAAATGGTGTCTCGAACAGGTTCACCGGTAAATGCTTCAGGTTCATTGTCAAGAAGTGAATTCGGTTGGTGGAAGGGATTGCCTTCTGCACGTTTCCATTAATTAAGTCGACTACAAACCCATCAGATGAATTGATAATGGCTGATTGGTTGATTCATGTTGGTGACGCTGTTTTCGGAGCTTAGGTGAACATCTATGTCGGAATAGTTGTCGGAATAACTATCGGAATAGCTATCGGAATCTGAGGGACTCGAACTGGTTTAGGGATTCATCCCGTACGATCAGATGAAGGATTTTCGATAAGAAATAGATTATAAGATATAGATTAGTATCCTGCAATACATAATTTACATATGCATATATAATACTAAAATCCCATAAGTTTCGGAGGAATCTACGAAAGCTGTCAGGCAAAGGTAACAGTAACAGGTACGCTAAGATATGAATTGTCAGATACGCTAAGATATGAATTTTGCCTATACACTATTCATGCAGTCAATGCAGTAAAACATGTCTAGACTAAGAATAGTAAGCAGATAATTTCCTAAGGATGATAAGCAGATGATTTTCGACACGAAATGATAAGCAAAACTTTTGACATGCAGACATGGTCGAAGTCCAGACTCACTAATGCATCCTAATGACTTCTCAGTCAGACACACTAATGCAGACCCGGTTCACTAAGACCACCGCTCTGATACCAACTGAAAGGACCCATCCTAATCCATCCGGACGAATACATTACATTTGGTTACGTCGCGAGGTACTTGACCTCTATATGATACATTTTACAAACATTGCATTCGTTTTGAAAAGACAAACTTTCCTTACATCTAAAGTTGACAATATGCATACCCTTTCATAATACATCCAACTATAATTGACTTAATAATAATCTTGATGAACCCAACGACTCGAATGCAACGTCTTTTGAAATATGTCATGAATGACTCCAAGTAATATCTCTAAAATGAGCAAATGCACAGCGGAAGATTTCTTTCGTACCTGAGAATAAACATGCTTTCAAGTGTCAACTAAAAGGTTGGTGAGTTCATTAGGTTAACATAAATAATCATTTCATAATTTTAATAGACCACAAGATTTCATATTTCCATTTCTCATAAACATACGTCCCATGCATAGAGACAAAAATATCATTCATATGGATTGAACACCTGGTAACCGACATTCACAATATGCATATAAGAATATCCCCATCATTCCGGGATCCTCCTTCGGACATGATTTAAATTTCGAAGTACTAAAGCATCCGGTACTTTGGATGGGGCTTGTTGGGCCCGATAGATCTATCTTTAGGATTCGCGTCAACTAGGGTGTGTGTTTCATAATTCTTAGATTACCAGACTAAAAAGGGGCATATTCGGTTTAATAATCCAACCATAGAATGTAGTTTCGATCACTTGTGTCTATTTCGTAAAACAATTATAAAAGCAGCGCATGTATTCTCAGTCCCAAAAATGTAATGAGTAAAAAGGGAGCAAATGAAACTCACCTAATGTATTTTGTAGTAAAAATACATAGAACGACATTGAACAAAAGTAAGGTTGGCCTTGGATCTACGAACCTATATCATTTGTATATATATTAATATATATACTTGAAATTGAACAAATTTATATATCATAACTTAGGCTATTTATTTTATATATATATATATATATATATATATATATATATATATATATATATATATATATATATATATATATATATATATATTTAATTTTGTGTATGTATATTTAAAGTGATTAGTGTTTAGTTAGTTATATTTATATATTTAATTAGTATTATATTAAAAATACCAAATTTGTTATATATATGAATATTCATATAAAATTTGTTAGTATAATTTATACATGCTCGAATGTAATATTATTTATATATATATATATATATATATGTATATATATATATATATATATATATATATGTATATATATATATATATATATATATATATATATATGTATATATATATATATGTATATATATATATATATATGTATATATATATATATGTATATATATATATATATATATATATATATATATATATATATATATATTTATATACGAAGTATTTATTCAGTAAAATAATATTAATAATAATACTTATAATGATCTAATAATATTGTTAACAATGATAATAATAACAATACATAATAATACTAACAATTATAGAATGTCACTAATACTACTATTTATATAAAAAATATAATAATAATAATAATAATCCTAATTATAATTATAATATTTATACTAATGCTAACGATAACGATAATACTCTTAATTTGATTAATAATAATGATATTTCTAATTATTATAAGTAATGACAATTATTATAATAATAATAACAATGATGGTAATAATATTATTAGTCATGTTAAAAATACTCATAATATTAATTTTAATGATAATAATAATTAAAACAATAATAATAACATAAATGATAATAATAACAATAATAATAATAATAATAATCATAATAATAATAAAAATAAGTTACAACCTTTGTAGAGAAGCTCAATAAAAAGAATGCACCCGCCGAGACTCGAACCCGTGACCTCCCGTTCACCCGCAACCTCTCATTACCAACACGCCATATCTGTTTTCTCTGATTTATTCTCACCCTATATACATTTAACCCAACTGTCTGTTTCTATATCTATTTCTTCTTCTCCTTCTTCCTTAACAACTAATCGACCAAAGGCAATTCAAATCATATCTGTGAGTTTTTGGGTTTTAGTTAGGATGTATAAATAAAGTGGAAACAACTAATAATAGTTGTTGTTATGGATCATTTAGACAGAAAAAAAAAAGAAAAAGAAACTGCTGTACTGCAGTTCACGAAGAACAAAAAAAAATACGATTTTTATTTTAGAATCGATTTGAGACCCCGATGTCTTCATGAAATATCTTACTTATGATTATTGGAATACACTAGCATCGTTCATTGAACCTTAATCATAACAGATTACCTGAATTGATTTGAAGAACAATGTTTGACTTTTGAAAACCAAAATTTTGACTTCGAAATTCTCACTCGATACCGAAAATTGGCAATTGAGATTTTCCAGATAGTTTGAGAAAAATGATCCTAACAAGACTGCATTTTTAGTTTTGAAAAAAATATACAAAATCGAGCTTTTGTATATAGGATAACAAAACAGAGGTGAACTTGTTTTTTTTTTTTTATAAAAATTTGTTTGAATTCACAGAAATAAACGAATTGGAGCTGTTAGAACTTGACGTTTGATATTTAGAAGGTTGATCGAATAATCACAAATGAATCAATTGATTTATATTAGATGATTGTCGACAAGAATTTCAATCAGGACAGAATATGAATAAATAAATAAAAATAATAAAACAGAATGAGATGGGTAACCGAATTTGGATGTTTCTGTGTTAGAATTCGAATCTTATTACAGGATTAGAGACAATAATCAAACTAGAAAAAGGGTGATGGGTACGCAAAACAGAATTCCTAATATATGTGATATATATATGTAATTATATTATATATATAATTAGTGTTAATAAGTATATTAATAATAATTCTCTTAATAATAAATAATAATAATACTGAATATTATTAATAATAACATAATAATAATTCAATTAATAATAATTATCCTAATAATAATAATAGTTCTCATAATAATGATATTTTTAATTGTATTGTTTTTATAACAATAATAAAAATAATGATATTAATAATAATGGTTCTTAATGACAAAACATAATAATGTTACTAGTAATAACGAGTTACATATATCAATTTTATATCTATATATTATTATTAACAATACAGATATCAATACTATACTACTAATAATAATAAAAGTAATACTATTAATATTGATATAACAAATTATGCTTATCAATCTCATATTTATATATTATATATTAAATTAATAATACAAATATCAATATTAATAATGAAAGTAAAAATATTAATAAAATATTTATTTTAACTTGTACTTAAATATATTAATATTATAGGTTATTAATCATGTAACATTTTATACATATTTAATAACGTATATTGAGTATTGAAAATTTATATTTTATAATATAATAATAATTTGTTTATAACAATCATATATATATAGATTCATAATCATATCCTATATATACCTTTATACATTCATATATTAGTAATTTAAATATTCTATTTATTATCTTACATTTTTAATTTCAATTGATTAAGTGTACTTTATTAATTCAAACTATTATATATACATTTATATTTATATTTATATATATACATATTTATTTATTTATACAGAACTGTTCGTGAATCGTCGGGAACAGTCAAAGGTAATAATGCATATATGAAATAGTTCAAAATTTTTAGACTCAACGTTACAGACTTTGCTTATCGTATCGAAATCAAATAAGATTCAGGTTTAAATTTGGTCGGAAATTCCCGGGTCATCACAACACTAACGGTCGTAAAAGCATTCAAGGATCAAGTTAAGTGATTAAGCACTTAATAACACATTTTAAGATTTTAACGAAAGTAATTAACATGGATAATGATCCCAGAATATTATCTAGCTCAGTACGCACATATACGCAGATTCATGAAAGTATAAATCATAAATATAAGTCGAAAAAGTTGGGTCTTACACAAGAGACAAACCTTCAATACTCGTGTGATTGCTAGAGTACGAGAGAATGTTGCGTCTCTTAATGAAAGCACAATTGATCATGCATATATTGTCCGAGAAAAAACATATCCATGAGTTGCGATATGTGAGGATTTTTTAGGCGTCAACGTCATTAACCTCCGGTCTGTAAACCGTAGATAACCCTAGCAGAGATGAAGATCTCGGGAGGTTAGTTAACGATTTTTCAGTCGGCCGATCAACGAAATCGATCGATAGTAAGGGAAAAAAAACCTACGATGATCCATAGGAAAAATCCTACGTAGTTGTCATAGAGAGGAATTTGGGTGGAAAGTCTTATGCGATGGAGGAAATGTGTCATTGATGTAGGTTTTTACCCTATATGGCATTTTCATTTAGATTCCCTCCCGGTTCGTTGTAATCTATCCGTGAAAGGGATTGATGTTGCTTCGATTGTGTGCCCATCTTATATTAATGGGATGGAAACTAGAGACCACTTATTTTTTGATTGTGATTTGGCTCATGATTTATGGTAGAAAGTTCGTGTTTGGCTCGATTGTGATATGCCTCTTTTTGTATCATGGGATTCATTTTTGGTATGGTTAGAAGGTGTACGTATACGGTCTTCTTCCAAGGATAGGATCATTGCGGTTATGGTGACGTTGTTTTGGGCTCTTTGGCGATTCAGGAACGACCTCGTTTTTTCAGATTCTTTTTGTAACAAGAGTAGTTTATTTGATTTTGTTAGATTAATTACTTTTCGTTGGATTAAAAATAGAGGTCATTTAGTTTCCAATTGGAACTCATGGCTGGCTATACCTTTGTAATCATCCCTTAGCACCTTGCTAGGGATCGCTTTTTTTTTTTTTGAAAAGCAAAATAATATATTAGCACGAGAAATTTGGTACAAGACACGAGACATGAATACAACAAGAAAACGTACAAGCTACACTATGTTGTTAAATGAGCAACCCTAAACTAACATACAAAGGAAAATGATGCAAAACCAAAACCAAATGCTCCTATGTTAACAGAGGTAAGACGAAGGGTTCGAGATCCAAGTTAACCATTCGAAGGTTTTACCCCTTACACGATTTGCAATCCACAAATAGGATAACGATTGTATCTCATTGAAAATCATTGGGGTATTCCAAGGTTTACCTTTGAACACCTTATGATTTCGGTTTTTCCAAATGCAATACAATCCTATCCATTTTAAAGCCTGCCACACATCAAGAGAAGTGCTCAGAACCGGACAATTGTTACTAATGAGATCCACAAGGGTAAAAGGACCCGTGTTATGGATATTCCACCATTTGTGAATTTGATCCAAAATTTCTAAAGCATACTTGCAGGAGACGAGAGCATGCTCCAGAGATTCGAGATCATCGTCACATACGGGGCATCTCACACTATGGAGGTCAATTTCGCGTTTGTCGAGCTCCATTTTTACCGGTAGACATTTGTGTTGCATTCTCCAAATAAAGACTTCAACCTTTTTTGGGATTAATTTATGGTGTAACGTGGCTAGTTGAGATGTCGAACCCATAGTTTGCTCATCGATAATGGAATTTAATTTTTTAACAGTGAATAGCCCATTATTCGTAAAAGCCCAAGACCACGAATCCTTTGAGTTTTGATCCAGGGATGCTGTCGATAGTATCCTGCACAGACTCGAGAATTCAGTAGCTGTACAACCTGTAGGTTGTCTTTGCCAGCACCACGAAAATTCCAATCCTTCTGCTCCCATTCAAATTCGTTGTTGAACACAAGATTCTGTCTCTGATTCAAGTCTGTAGAGTCGTGGATAAAGGACACTTAGTTTTTCATTCCTGATCCAATGCTCGTGCCAAAAAGATGTAGCGATCCGACAAAATTGTCATTGACGGTGCCGTCTACTTAGGTCCCGTTACGTGGTCATAAGTCTTTAAATAACGTTTGACCAAAAGTATGTCGCATTCATTTCATAAGTAAAGATGTTTCAAGGTTTACAAAAGTAGTTCAACGACTAGTTACATTACAATGTTAACGTACAAATGAAACCTATGCGACATGATTTAGTAAAGTCAAAAGACACTTCACGTATGCATGTATACTCGACATCCAAGCAAGTATCAAAATATAGTGCAGAAGCATGTATCACTTAGCGTTCAAGGACCTGAGAAAACATATAGAAAACTGTCAACGAAAAACGTTGGTGAAATCATAGGTGTAATAGTAAACATTGTTTTTAAACCACAAGATTTTGTATTGCCATAACGTTGATTATCTAAATCATTTTCATTCCAAAGTTGTTATACGTTTGTGGAGGACCCAATTATCAAGACTTAACTGTTCACAAACCCCGTTATCATAGTGTTAGAACCTACACTATATACTCAAAAATATATTTCATCCGCTAACGGCAGCAAACCGTACGAATGAGGGCTTGTCAAGCCCATGTGATCACACAACATAAGTTCACGTTTACACCCTGCAAGTGTAACTAATGATATTTGAATTGAGGCCTTTTTTTTCTAACCCCACGTGGAATGTTTATTTTCGTACTTGTGTTCAAAGCATAGAAGTATTATACGTATATGTTTCTCATCCCATAATTTGAAAGAGTAAAAGTTGTTGAAAAGGTGGGACTATGATCTCACCTTGATTGCACGAATATAAACGTACTTCAAAAAGTAATGTGTGCAAGAACGAGTGCTAGTCTTGACCTAAACAAATAGGTTGTATCAATATCGGTAAACACAGTCGGTCAAAGTTGTTTAATTAGTCCTATGGCTCGTTACAACTCGATTATATAGCATGTGAATCAAATTGTCAAGTTTCATGCAAGAATCAAGTATACAAGAAGATTAGAACGGTTTAAATGAGTATTGGTTAAGTTTGAACAAAAGTCAACTTTGGTCAAGTCAAAGTCAACGAAAAATTCAACACGTTCGGTTCGGGTCCCGAACTATTTTTCCGAGCTAATTATTCATATATAATCATGTTAGAACAAGTTACATGTTAATCGGAGGTGCGTAGCATAGTTGGAATTAAATGAAAAAGTGAAAAGTTGAACAGTCCCCAAATGCGACCAATGTCGCGCCGCGGCATATAACGTGAGCTGGTGCCTGGGTCGTTTCAAATGTCTAAGTCTCAAACCAAATTTCATTCAAACACAAATTACGAACCGTAAACATTCAAAACACATATATTATATCGTTGGAAAGGTAATTTGACGAGGAATATAACTAAACATGTTTCATCAATCAAATTCATCATTTGGAATAATTGAATTTCCAAATTGAATGATCAATTAATGCTCATCATAAATGCTTCAAGTCTATAAATGCACATTGATGATTCGGGAATTAAATGCACACATATAATAAGCCATTTCGTAGGTAATTATGCATACAATACTACTAAACACTTACAATTAACATTGCAAAGCATTCAATGCATCAAAAATCTATTTTACTTCTATCAAACCCTAACTCAAAATCATAAATTTAGCAATTATGTTTATGGAGTCTTTCTAAGTCAACCTACACATCAAATTGAAGCTAGTGATGCTAGTAACACATTTAATACATGCGCTTTTAACATTTAACAACATTCAAGCAACCAAATCTCAATATCAAACACACCCAAATATTCAAGTTAAGCGAATTACATAAAATAGCAAGATCGAGCATATAAATCACATATTCATGTTAGACTTGAGCCATAGACACTAATTAACATTTTTATAAGTCAAAAATATCAAGAACATGAAATTTAGTGTTTTTAGAAAGTTACCCAAATGAGATGAGATTGGTATGGATTCGAAGAGGAAGATGCAAGGATTCCGAATATGTAATTTGTTTTAGTTGATTGTTGCTAGATCTTGAATAGATGGTGAATTTGTGTTGAGTGAGTTGAGAGAAAAAGTGAAAGTATGAGATGAGAAGGAGAAGTGAATGAGTGGTGGTGGGGAGGTTGACTAGTTCCACTAGTCACCACTTTGCCCACTTGACAACATTAGTCCCTCGAGTTTAAAAGCGGGTGCGGGAATTACCTAAGCGAGATATTTTAAAAACGCGTATTAACGGAAGATGTTATAATTATTTAATGGATTTAAAATAATTAAACGGAAGGTAAACAGAAAAAGACGGGATGTTACATTACCTACTCTTTAAAAGAAATTTCGTCCCGAAATTTAAGTAGGCGTAGTAGTCGTTGTTTCTTCTTCGTGATCTTGCGTTTCCTAATCCACGAATAAATGAGGGTACTTCCTTTGCATTTGATCTTGTCTTTCCCAAGTAAACTCGGGTCCTCTTTTGGCGTTCCAACGGACTTTGACAATAGGAATGCGGCTTTGTTTTAGCGTTTTGACGGAGTGGTCCACAATTTCAACCTGTTCTTCCACAAAATGAAGTTTGTCATCATAGTAAGCTCCTTGAGAGGGATGATGAGTTCGGGTTCGGCAAAACACTTCTTCAAATTTGATACATGGAAAGTAGGATGAACGGAGCTCAGTTGTGGCGGAAGATCTAAACGATAAGCAACGGTTCCAACACGCTCCAAGATTTCGAAAGGACCAATATACCGCGGGTTTAGCTTCCCGCGTTTCCCGAAATGGATTACACCTTTCCAAGGTGCGACTTTTAACATTACGCGATCACCGACTTGGAATTCAAGGTCGTTGCGTCTGGTGTCGGTATAGCTCTTTTGACGACTACGGGCCGTCCTAAGCCTATCTCGGATTTGAACGATCTTCTCGGTTGTTTCATGAATGAGTTCGGGTCCGGTGATTTGTGTGTCGCCTGCTTCGGCCCGACAAAGAGGTGAACGACATTTGCGACCATATAAGGCTTCGAATGGTGCGGCGTTGATACTTGTGTGGTAACTATTGTTGTAAGAGAATTCGGCGAGAGGCAAGTGCTTGTCCCAAGCTTTTCCAAAGTCGATAACGCAAGCTCGTAGCATGTCTTTCAAAGTTTAAATTGCGCGTTTGCTTTGTCCATTGGTTTGTGGATGATATGTGGTGCTCATGTCTAAACGCATTCCCAACGCTTCTTGTAACGTACGCCAAAATCTAGAAAAAAACGGCCATCTCGATCAGAAATTGTCGATAAAGGTACACCGTGACGAGCTACGATCTCTTTAATGTAAAGTTGTGCAAGTTTTCCATTTTGTTGGTTTCCTTCATGGCTATGAAGTGGGCGGATTTGGTGAGACGGTCAACAATAACCCAAATGGTATCATAACTGCCCGCCGTTCTTGGTAGTTTGGTGATAAAATCCATCGTTATTCTTTCCCACTTCCATTGCGGGATTTCGGGTTGTTGAAGCAATCCGAACGGTCTTTGATGTTTGGCTTTGACCTTGGAGCAAGTTAGGCATTTTTCAACATAAGTAGCGACGTCCCTTTTAATGTTTGGCCACCAATATTGTTCTTTGAGATCGTGATACATCTTATTGGCACTGGGGTGAATCGAATATCTTGACTTATGGGCTTCATCTAAAATAAGGCTTCGTAAGTCCCCATAACTAGGTACCCAAATCCTTCCGGTGAAATATCGGAGTCCGGTCTCCTTAACTTCGAATCGAGAGGCGAGGACGTTCAAGCGTTCGAGAGAGATGTTTTCATCCTTGAGAGCCTCGTCTTGGGCTACACAAATTTGGTTATTGAGATTGGTATGGATGGTGATGTTTAAAGCTCGAACACGAAGAGGCACCGCTCTTTCTTTTCAACTTAAGGCATCGGCTACTACATTTGCCTTCCCGGGATGGTAACGAAGCTCACAATCGTAATCGTTTAAGGTTTCAATCCACCGTCGTTGTCTCATGTTTAGTTGCTTTTATTCGAAGATGTGTTGGACGCTTTTGTGATCGGTGAAGATGGTACTTTTGGTCCCATAAAGATAATGTCTCCACATATTGAGTGCAAAGATCATGTGTCGTGTAGTTTCGTTCATGGATTTTCAATTGTCGGGAAGCATAAGCAATAACCTTCTTTCGTTGCATCAATACGAACCCAAAACCATGTTTCGAGGCATTGTAATATACAACAAAATCATCATTGCCTTCAGGAAGTGACAAGATAGGGGCGGTGGTTAACTTCTTCTTCAAGATTTGAAACGCGGATTCTTGTTCGGTAGACCAAATGAATTTCCTTCCTTTATGAGTTAATGCGGTTAGAGGACGTGCAACCAAAGAGAAATTTTCGATGAACCTACGATAATACCCGGCGAGGCCTAAGAATTGGTGAATGTGAGTAGGAGTAGTAGGGGTTTCCCATTTGCTAATGGCTTCGATTTTTGCGGGATCGACCTTAATACCTTGATCGCTTACAACATGACCAAGAAACTGAACTTCCTTCAACCAAAATTCACACTTAGAGAACTTGGCATAGAGTCGTTCTTGTCTCAAGAGTTCGAGCACAAGTCGAAGGTGTTGTTCGTGCTCTTCTTCGCTTTTAGAATAGACCAAGATATCATCGATGAATATAATAACGAACTTGTCGAGATACGATTTGCACACGCAGTTCATAAGACCCATGAACACCGTCGGTGCATTAGTTAGACCAAATGGCATGACAAGGAATTCGTAACTACCATAACGAGTCCGGAAAGCGGTTTTGGAGACATCTTCCCCCTTAACCCTTAGTTGATGATAACCCGACCGGAGATCGATTTTTGAATATACACAAGATCCTTGTAATTGATCAAAGAGGTCGTCGATGCGTGGAAAAGAATATCGGTTCTTAACCGTCAATTTGTTTAGTTCACGATAATCGATGCACACTCATAGGGATCCATCTTTCTTCTTAACGAATAAAATCGGAGCGCCCCATGGTGAATGGCTAGGTTGGATAAAACCACGGTCAAGTAGTTCTTGAATTTGACTTTGCAATTCTTACATTTCGGATGGATCAAGTCTATACGGTGCACGTGCTACGGGTGCGGCTCCCGGGATAAGATCGATTTGGAATTCTACCGGTCGATGAGGTGGAAGACCCGGCAATTCATCGGGAAATACATCGGAAAAGTCACGAACAATTGGCACATCATCGATATGCTTATCATCAGTCTCCACTTTCTTAACGTGGGCTAGGATCGCGAAACAACCTTTATGAAGTAATTTTTCAACTTTAAGGCACAAATGAGGTTGAGTCCAGTGCAACTCTTATCATCATAAACAATCAAGGGTTCACCATTCTCGATAGGAATTCAGATTGCGTTAAGATCACAAAGGATGTGAGATTTTATTTTTGCTAACCAATTCATACCAATTATTACATCGAAGCTCCCTAGTTCCATAGGTATCAAGTCAATTTCAAACTCTTTACCCAATAAATTTAACGTACACCCCCGATAATATTTGTCGGCGCTTAATAGTTTCCCGTTGGCCATTTCAATAGTATAAGTAGTATCTAGGGGGAGTGGTGGAATGCAAAAAGTGTGAGTCAAAGTCTTGAATACAAAACTCTTATCGGCACCCGAATCAAATAAACATGAAACATAAGTGTTGTTGAGAAGAAACATAGTGCATTGGGGTTGGCTTTTTTCTTTGGGCATGCATTTCTAAAATGACCCGGCAGGCCACTTTCAAAACAAACACCCGTCTTTGGTGCATTGGGCCCCTTTTGAGGGACGGGGGTGGCACTTCTACAATCATTGGCAACATGACCACTTCTTTGACACCGGTGGAAAAATGGCTTGCCACATTCACCATAGTGATGCTTGTGGCATTTGTTGCAAAAAGGTTGAGTTCCGGCATAACTTTTCTTGCCTTCGGAAGTGAAAGGCTTTTTGGTGAAGGTGTTGTTGTTGTAGTTTCTTGATGGAGTGGCTTCCCATTTTCTTTTATTGCCACCCGACTTATCCTCGGCCTTAGGTGCCGGTACTTCGATTTCATCCACCATTTCAATCAATTGGCAGGCCATCTTTAAAGCTTCTTGTAGGTTAGCGGGTTTGGATGACATCACCCCGTGTTTAATGCTCTTTGGGAGGCCATCCATGTAAAGTTCAACCCTTAGGGGCTCGGGAGTCACAAGGGCCGGACACATTAGGGCTAGCTCGGAAAACCGTTGATTATAAGTCTTGAGGTCATTTCCGATCGCTTTCAAACTTCTTAGCTCGCTTTCAAGCTTCCGAGTCTCTTCACGCGGAAAATATTCGGTGATCATCTTTCCTCTTAAGTCAGCCCAAGATAGTGCATGCACTTCATCGGTACCCACCAATTGTACATATGTATTCCCCCATGTGAGAGCAATACCGGCGAAAGTGTGAGTGGAAAACTTGACCTTATCTTGGTCCCGGTAACCGCTTATGCTAAAGACGGCTTCCGTTTGTTCGAACCATCGGGTGAGAGTAACCGGTCCCCCGGTTAAATCGAAAGTATGAGGTTTGCACCCCATGAAAGCTTTGTAGGAGCATCCCTCGTTTGAATTACTGGCTCCGTTGTTGTTGTTGTTGTTGTTGTTGTGGTTGTTGTTATTTTTATTGGATGAGTGGCCAGCCATGGCCGCATCTACGGCGGTGGCTATCATTCGTTGAAAAGCTTGTTCGGGAGTTTCATTGTGTGGGACTCGGCGAGGAGGCATTGTTCCTTCAAGACACAAGAATATCGTTGATTAGTATTCTCAATAATACTAATCGTGATATGGAATAAAGATAGATAGAAATTTTCCTTGACTCTCCCTAAATTCTTCATGTTATAATGTCGGAACGTCCATATGAGTCACCGTAATATAATCTCGGCAATTATATCACCCTAATTCATATGTACATTCGACATCATCTCATAAAGTCAAGATGGCGTGTCAATCAAATTAAACAACATGAGGTTTAGATGAAATAAGAGTTAGAGACGAATAAAAGAGTTCAAGTATAAATGCACAAGTAGTCAAGCAAGTCCTACTTCAAGTCTATATGCCGGTTGTAGTCTAGACTCACCAATGTACCCTATGACTCGGGGTTGACACCAATGAACTCTAAATCCCTACAACCAATGCTATGATACCATTTGTGACAACCCGACAAAATTGTCATTGACGGTGCCGTCTACTTAGGTCCCGTTACGTGGTCATAAGTCTTTAAATAACGTTTGACCAAAAGTATGTCACATTCATTTCATAAGTAAAGATGTTTCAAGGTTTACAAAAGTAGTTCAACGACTAGTTACATTACAATGTTAACGTACAAATGAAACCTATGTGACATGATTTAGTTAATTCAAAAGACGCTTCACGTATGCATGTATACTCGACATCCAAAGAAAGTATCAAAATATAGTGCAGAAGCATGTATCACTTAGCGTTCAAGGACCTGAGAAAACATATAGAAAACTGTCAACGAAAAACGTTGGTGAAATCATAGGTGTAATAGTAAACGTTGTTTTTAAACCACAAGATTTTGTATTGCCATAACGTTGATTATCTAAATCATTTTCATTCCAAAGTTGCTATACGTTTGTGGAGCACCCAATTATCAAGACTTAACTGTTCACTAACCCCGTTATCATAGTGTTAGAACCTACACTATATACTCGAAAATATATTTCATCCGCTAACGGTAGCGAACCGTCCGAATGAGGGCTTGTCAAGCCCATGTGATCACACAACATAAGTTCACGTTTACACCCTGCAAGTGTAACTAATGATAATTGAATTGAGGCCTTTTTGTTCTAACCCCACGTTGAATGTTTGTTTTCGTACTTGTGTTCAAAGCATAGAAGTATTATACATATATGTTTCTCATCCCATAATTTGAAAGAGTAAAATTTGTTGAAAAGGTGGGACTATGATCTCACCTTGATTGCACGAATATAAACGTACTTCACAAAGTAACGTGTGCAAGAACGAGTGCTAGTGTAATGACCCAGAAATTTCTGACTAAATTTAAACCTAACTTTGACTAGTTCCGACGACTCACGAACAATTATTTGTAAATAATTACGCATATTATTATTATTATTATATCTTTTTTTAAACTATATCAATGACTAATATCATTATTATAAGTATTATTAATATATTTATCAATACTACAATCTATTATTATTATAATCATTATTATTATATAGCAACAATAGAAATTATTATCATTAATATTATAGTTATCATTAATTATTATTATTTGCAATTATCATTATCAGTATTGTCATTATTATTAATATAATTATTATCAAAACTATTATTATTATCATTTATCATTTATTATTATTATGATTAATATGATTATTAATATCATTAACATAATTTATATTATTGTTATTATTATTATTATTATTATTATTATTATAATTATTATTATTATAATTATTATTATTATTAGTATTATCATCACTAATATTATTATTATTGTTATACTTATTATTATTATTATTATTATTATTATTATTAATATTTTCATTATTATTATTATTATTATTATTATTATCATTATTATTTATATTATTATTAGTATTTTTATAATTAATAATATTAATAGTATTATTATAATTAATATATTTATTAATTATTATTTAAAAGTCAAAAGATATGTACTAAATTTTTTTTTAAAAAAAACGTGATCCTGATCCTGATCCTCCAGCTTATTTTTTTTTATTTTCCTGATTATTTTTATATCTACTTTTAATTTTTTTATAAACTATGATCGACTTTAAATTATTATTTTTTTCTGCTTTATGTTTTTTTTATTATTCTGATCGTGATCTATTTTTAATTTCTCTACTGGTTTTACTTTTGTTTCTATCTACCACAATCATACTATAAAAATTCGTCATTCTGCAATCAATTGAATCACAGTTATACATATTATTATTATTTTTTAAAACCATCGATATACCTCTGTTCTTGAGGATTTTTGCCAAAAGTCGATTTCGTTTTTATTTCAAAATGAAATAATGCCATCTTGTTAGAATTCCTTTACTCAAACAATCTGCAAAGTTTCAAAACCCAATTCAATCTATCGAGTCTTAATTTCGAAGTCAAAGTTTAATTTTTAAAAAGTCAAAAGATTGTTCTTCGTGAAATTCGTAATCATTTTGAAGATTCCAGTTAAATTGATGATTCAAACAAGTTCTAGGAAGGTTTTACTACATAATTCATGTAGAAATGTTTAACTAAAACGAGCTCTAATTCAAAAATCAATTTTTTTTTTGAAACAGCGACTGCAGTAGCAGTTATAATTTTTTTATATTTTTTTTCTTTCATTTTCTGTTAAATTCAAGAACAAATGATCGTTTTCTATTTCAAGTTAACATCCTAAATCAACCCATTAAATTGCTGTTATGATTATTAAACTATTTCGGGTCGACTTAAATAATGAAGAAGAAGAAGAAGAAGAGTGAAACAGAAATAAGGAGTTATATATAATTAAGCATCAATTAAAATCAGAAAAATGAATTGGAGTGAGTGGTTAAGAGTGTTGATGAGTTAACGGGAGGTCGCGGATTCGAGCCTCGTTTGTGACATTATTTTTTTAAAAAGACTCTTTTAAGGTAGATTTCTTTATTATTATTATTATTATTATTATTATTATTATTATTATTATTATTATTATTATTATTATTATTATTATTATTATTATTATTATTATTATTATTATTATTATTATTATTATTATTATTGTTATTATAATTATTGTTACTAGTATTATTATTATTAAAAGTATTAGTATTACTAGTATTATCATTATAATTATTAGTATTATCATTATAATAATTATTATTATTTATATCATGATTATTATTATTATTATCAAAAATTATTATTTTCATTATCATTTTATTGTTAATATGAGTATTTTTATTATTTTTAAGAACTATTATTATTATCATTTTCAGTAAAAACTACTATTATTATAATTATTATTGGTATTATTATTGACATCAATATCATTATTTTTAAATCTATCGATATATCCAATATTATCATTAAGAATATTATTAGTAGTATCATTATTATAAAAATTAACATTTTTATTAAAACTATCATTGTAAATAAAGATTATCATTTGTAAGTACTATTATTATTATTACTACTATTATGATTATTATCATTTTTACTACTAATATTATTATTGTTATTACAAAATAATACAACTCTTTATTCATTATCATTATTAATATCATTTTATCAAATAAATACTTATATATAGAATATATAAAAGTATATATAGAAATATATAACAATTGAAATAATATATATAAACTTATTCGATTACGAGTATATGTGTTAATATATATACTTGATATAGGTTCGTGAATCCGAGGTCAACTCTGTACTTGTTCAGTGCCATCCTATGCATATTTACTACAAACTATCGTATCGTATTGTGAGTTTTCATAGCTCCCTTTTCATATATATTTTTGGCCTGAGAATACATGCAATGTTTTATATCTGTTTTACAAAATAGATACAAGTACTAAACTTAATTCTACGTGGGTTAGAATCACAAATATTCCCCTAGCTTGGTAACGTAATCTATTGGTCTCTGTACCGTAAGCGCGAATCTTATTGATAGATCTATCGGGTTTGACAACCCCATCCGGGCTAGTCGCACTAGCAGTCAACGGATGTTTAGTACTTCGAGGGTATTTATCGCACTTGATTTGGTGCTCTATAGACATTAGGGGTATTCATTATTATATTATTATCGTTAAGGCTTGTTACCAGGTGCCCATGGTTGTAGAATCTTTTTATTACACTGCGGTGTAAGGATATTTATGGAAACTGAAATCTTGTGATCTATTACTATTATCAAAATCATTAGTTAAGATAAATCTATGAACTCACTAACCTTTTGATTGACACTTTTAGCATGTTTATTCTCAGGTACTTTTTGCTTCCGCTGTATAACTTTGTTGTTACATAGAAGTCAAGCCAAACACTGGGACCAGAGTTAACATCGCCGTTAATGGTTTTTGACGGGGTGTTACAGTTGGTATCATAGCTGGTTTAATTCTGTTTTTGAGCGGATTAATCGTAGAGGGGGTTCTCACAGTGTTACATGTGACGAAGCATTGGCTCTTGCCCCTTGCGGTCCCTTCCTAGGGTTAGCCAGTTTGGCGGAGACGCAGGCTGTAAAATCAGTGTCTGAGGTACGCTCAGTGGTCACCCTGTTCTCAGGAAAGGCACCGAGTGGGTTTCTACCCCAATTTTAATGTTATTAAAGTTGGTATCAGAGTAGGCTGTTGTAGAGAACCAGGATTGCATTTTATGTGTGCCTTATATAATTAGGTATCTTAGCAATGTAGGACTACAACTTTCCTTGACCATAGTGCCTTTAATTGTTGCTTATAATTGTTAAATGCTACACTATACCTTAGAAAGTTTACTTATTAAATTCTTTAATCTTCCTTAGAATGTCAAGCCAATCTAAGAACTCTGCTCACTCTCCTAAGTACTATCCAATTCCGCCACCATATTTAAATGTGATACCACGATTTCTAAAACTCTCGACATTTCTTTATCATCTATCATGGTTTTGTGTATTACATATGTATTACATGAAATGCTATCCATGATTCTTGAAATCTCTACTATTCATATTCATTACTTTCAAAATCTTTGCTTTCTCGTTATTTTTGATCATTGAACTTTCTTGACGAATGGCGTCTACGAAACTCTAGAATGGAAGGGTTTAGATTACCGATTTAAAGGATCCTATAGCTCAAGCCCCTAGACCTGAATAGGACATTGCGAATTGAAAGTCTTTAATCAAAAGTTCATCTGATTACATACTTATCATTTTTAAATCTCGACACGTCATACTGCCATTATTGCATAAATGGAGTATAGACACATCATATCTTATCATATATATCCCAATAAACTTTGTCTAAACACTTTTCCTAAATTTCCTCCATAAATTACGGAAATCTTTTTGCTATATATATGTATTCAAGGAGACGAATATATCATTCAGTATCCAACACCGATTTCATATCAAACCCTAATTCCAATCACCTAATATGGATTACTCACTTGATTCCTCGAGCTCCACAGGCAGCGTAACCTGAACGAATGAACCAATTAGTCATCATCTTTTCTGGATGAATTGGAGATGGGTTCGTAGTCGACTCAATCAATGGAAAAGTGAAGAAGGTGTCATAACCCGACCTTAACCATAAGGACGAATACAATAACATATGATTTCATCGCGAGGTATTGACCTCTATATGCGACATTTTTCAAAAACTGCATTCGTTTTTACAATACAAACCATAGCTTTTATTACAAATATAAGGTTTAAACAACTTAATAATGATTATCGTTTAGCGATAATCTTAGACTTACAAACTTTACATGTGATAATAACAATACGACCTCCAACATATTTTACATTACAAATCCTCCGATATGCAGTTTTATTTTTGACACAAATATGCATACTCAAGATCTTGCTTAAATTCAACATGATGCAGCGGAAGCTTTTAGTTATCACCTGAGAATAAACATGCTTAAAACGTCAACATAAAGTTGGTGAGATATAGGTTTAATGCCGGCAGCGTTATGAATATAGACCACAAGATTTCATATATAAACGTTTTAATAAAAATATTCTAAGTTGTTGAGCACTTGATAACCATACTTAACATTTAATCAATGACGCATATTCCCTTTATTATGAAATCTTACTACACCGTACCAAGTGTAGTCACCGAAACGAAGTACTGTGCAACCGTTGAATACTGGTCGTCCAGTCCGGTTGGGGTTGTCAGGCCTGATAGATCTATCAACAGGATTCGCGTTTACAATACCTCAAGTAAATAGTAGTTACCAAGTTACAGGGAAGTATGCCAGTGGTACAACTCAACGTAGAATATATATTTTTAATCACTTGTGTCCATAACGTAAATCATAAAATGCATGTATTCTCATCCCGAAATATTTAGAGTTTAAAAGTGGGACTATATACTCACTTTTGTCTTGAAGGTATTTAACTCGACTTGGTCTCCGATAGATATCACGAACCTAACCATATATATATAATATATCAACATATTTTCTTTTCAAGTAATCGTTACATATATATATATATATATATATATACACTTTTAATACTTTTAATATTTTCTTAGTCCGTAGTTAGCAGTCCGATGTTAGTGGTCCACAATTAGTTGCTTAAATAAAATAAATAAAGACCCCATCGTATTCGTGTTGATCAGAATTAATCTTGACCCATGGTACCATGTTGTCAAATGACGTGTTGCGTACATAAAGTACCGTGTTGTCAAATGACGTGTTGCGTACAATCATGAGGTCTTATGATTAATCTTCTCGTGTTGTTTACGGGTGGTCCTGAAATATATAAAATAAAATCATAAGTAAATATATATTAAATATTATGTTAATTAGCCAAGATATGATTAATCCGATTTTGTCATAATATGATATATTACAGGTCTTGAAGTGTTTTTAAAAATCAAATTAGAAGGATCTATTTAGTTTGCGAACAAGTTTGAAATCACTCAAACTATGTTCTTGTTGTTAAAATTTTATAACACAAAATAAGATAGCTATATAAATATGAATCGAATAAGGTTATGAATAAGGTTACTACCTCAAGTTACTTGGACAAAGCTACTGGAAAAGGTAAGAAAAATCTTGGAATCAAAAGAGTGGTGGAGTGGGATTGAAAGATTGAAAGTAATCTCCTTGAAATCGGATGACTATATTGATACGTTCTTGAGTAGGTAAATGAAGAGAGATTAGGGAGTGAATTAACTTGAAAGAAAATTGGAAATGAAATTGTATGTGTGTGTGTGCAAAATAGCATGATTATGGGATGGATATATAGGAGATTTAGTTTGTTTTCTTGCACAAAAGTCACACATGAGGTTAAATGGCTGGTTCCCACATGTAACATCATATCTAGTGGCTGATCATTGAAGTTTATTGTTGGTATATACCAATAGTAAATACGTATAGAAGCTGGGTATGATACGGTTACATATACCCTAGATATACTTGTAGAAATTTTGAGGAATCGGAATGAGAATTCAAATATGGACGGGTTTATAACTGTAAAAGAGGCTCAAAACTGGGCTTTTATTTTTGGGTCAAACCGGGCCAAAATAAAATTTTAAGACATTTTTAATAAAGCAATGTTAGCCCAAAAAAAAAATTTCCAAGCTGACCTGGCAGCTCAACCCCAGCCAGGGGCTCTGCCCCTTGGACCCCGCTTATCGGGGGCGCTGCCCCCGAACCCCCGTCATAATCAAGATAAGTTCAAACAAGTGTGCACTCCACACTTCCCCAAACTTGTTCGATATTTATCAAGATTATTTTGGTTACAAATTAATCCCATTACACTTAAATCATATTGGTGACATAGATCACCAACACATTATATATTGTAAGTATATATGTCAAAGAATGTTGCATATAGTTATCGTTTTGATAACTTAACTTAGTGGTCTCAAAGTATACTTATAACTCATTATTGTTAGTTCACAATGAAATGTTAAACCATCCTTAAATCATGTTTAATATGTATAGATATGTACATATACATAATCGTATAATTATCGTGTGTTATATAGTTCGTGATATCATCGGTCAAATTGGACGGTCAAACGTTGTGTGAAACTCTTTTCAAAAACATAAGTCTCAACAGTTTGGATTTCTTATCATGTTGGTAAGGTTTATTTTATGTAAATATTAATCTCATAAGTATAAAATGATCGGAAAAATTCGGGTCGTTACAGTACCTACCCGTTAAATAAATTTCGTCCCGAAATTTTAAAGTTGTACCTATTTTGCGTTGTCCGGAAACAAATGTGGATACTTTTGTTTCATCTAATCCTCTCATTCCCAAGTAAACTCGGGTCCCCTTCGAGCATTCCAACGAACCTTAACGATTGGTATGTTGCTCTGCTTGAGCCGTTTAACTTCACGGTCCATGATTTCGACTGGTTCTTCTATGAATTGTAGTTTCTCATCGACTTGGATTTCTTCAAGAGGAATGGTGAGATCTTCCTTTGCAAGACATTTCTTGAGGTTTGAGACGTGAAATGAATTATGTACCCCGGTGAGTTGTTGTGGTAACTCGAGTCGATAAGCTACCGGTCCGATGCGTTCGATGATCTTGAACGGGCCTACATACCTTGGGTTCAGTTTACCCCTTTTTCCAAAACGTATTACACCTTTCCAAGGTGACACCTTTAGCATAACCATGTCACCGATCTGAAACTCTAATGGTTTCCTTCGGACATCGGTGTAGCTCTTTTGGCGACTACGGGCTGTTTTCAATCTCTACTTGATTTGCACTATCTTCTCAGTAGTTTCATGGATGATCTCGGGACCAGTTAATTGTCGATCTCCTACTTCATTCCAATAGATAGGGGATCTACACTTCCTTCCATACAGTGCTTCGAATGGTGCAGCTTTAATGCTCGCATGATAACTATTATTATACGAGAATTCTGCTAATGGTAGATATTTATCCCATCTATTTCCAAAATCGATCACACATGCCCTGAGCATGTCTTCAAGAGTCTGAATTGTTCTTTCACTCTGCCCGTCAGTTTGCGGATGGTATGCGGTGCTCATATCCAAACGGGTTCCCAGGGCCTCCTGTAGTGATTGCCAAAACTTTGATGTAAATCTACTATCACGATCGGATATAATGGAAATAGGTATTCCATGCATTGAAACAATTTCCTTTATGTATAATCGTAATAGTTTCTCCATTCTATCCGTTTCCTTTATAGGCAAGAAATGTGCAGATTTGGTGAGACGATCAACTATTACCCAAATGGTGTCATAACCCCAGGCAGTCTTAGGTAACTTTGTGATGAAATCCATGGTAATACCATCCCATTTCCATTCTGGGATTTCTGGTTGTTGAAGTAACCCTGACGGCTTCTGATGTTCTGCTTTGACTTTGGAACAAGTTAAACATTCCCCAACATATGTTGCAACATCTGTCTTTAAATTAGGCCACCAATAATGCGTCTTAAGATCTTGATACATCTTTCCAACTCCAGGATGTATCAAGTATCTTGTCTTATGTGCCTCATTCAATATCAACTTCCTTAATCCACCTAACTTCGGTACCCAAATACGGTTTGCAAAATATCGAATTCCGTCTTCCCGCATAACGAGTTGCTTCTCATACTTCTTCATTATTTCATTTCCTATGTTTTCTTTAGTAAGAGCTTCTCGTTGAGCCTCTTTGATTTGTAAGTTGAGATTCATGCGAATTTTTATGTTCATTGCTCGTACTCGAATTGGTTCCCATTCCTTTCTGCTTAGAGCGTCGGCTACTACATTCGCTTTCCCGGGATGATAGCGAATCTCACAATCATAGTCGTTTATCAGCTCGACCCACCTACGTTGCCTCATGTTCAGCTGTTTCTGATCGAAAATATGTTGAAGGCTTTTATGATCAGTAAACACAGTGCATTTAACTCCATATAAATAGTGTCTCCATATCTTCAATGCAAACACTACTGCCTCCAATTCTAGATCATGCGTCGTATAATTCTGAAGGTATTTCGTATGCCCGAGAGACATATTAAATTAATGTGGCTAATGTGTTATGATCCAAGTCGGGTCATACCCAATAAAAAACTTACCGACACCTTATACGTATTTGATCTTAACGATTGGTTCATTAAACAAATACGCGACACTTGAATTTTAGAAAATCGGGTTTCTAAAATATTATCACTTGAGATAAATTATTTGGATAATTTATATATAATTGTTTATAGGTTTAAATGATTATATTGTGTTATATTTTATAAAAGGATTTTATAAAATGTATAGGTAACAAAATAATGCATAAGTTTATAAATCTTTTATAAACTTTTATAAACTTATATGTATTGTTGATAAAGAGAATATGTGGCAGAATTTTGGGTCTCCAAGAAAGACCACACATGCTTGTTTTGTTGCCTTTTATACTACACAACTTCTCATGAACTTGTCTAACACTTATACCAAAGTTTGAATGAGTTTTCAAGTGATAACTACTAGTTTAAGCTTGCAAAAAAAACTGAAAAATACTGCATTCTGCAGCTGGTCCAGCCGTGGCCTTTTTAGGTTGAAAAGAGGATCATTTTCTTTTTTTAAAGTCAGTTTTTCAAGTGTTATCAAAGCCTAACCAATGTACTAGGTGTTGGGTACAAGTTTGGGGTATCACCTCTTGAGGTTTCATTGTTTTGAGACTCCATTCACCTTCATCTTTTCTTAAGTTGCTGTCCAGTTTTTAGGGTGCAAGAGAAGTGGGTTCCAAGCTAAGTTTAAAGGTGATTAAGTGTCTAATACATAACTAAGTTCAAGGGTGGTGTTGGTGCATCAAAAGCTTGGAGTTTTAACACACTTGTTCATCATCTCCTTGTGTTAAACAACCCTCAACTAGCTTGAGGAGGTAAATAAAACTCTATCTTTTCTTGTTAACTTGTAAGCATAATATTCACAACTTGATCCAAGAAGGGATTTAACTTTAATTGGTTTAAAGATAATAAATAGAATTGGTTATTACACGCTTCCGTTTATTATGATTCTTAAAAGGTTTTAAGATATATGAACATGTTAAATCCCAACAATGGTATCTAGAGCCGAAGTTGTTGAAATATGCTTCGAATTGTTGTCTTTAAACCCACTATATTTGCATTCCAAGTACATGCATGAAAATGGAATACAAAAATTTTCGGGTTTGGGTGGGTTTGAGGAGATGGCCGAATTTTGGAGGTTCCAAAAGGGGTTTGGAACTTGCCATTTTGGTCAATTTTGGTTGCATGTTAATGTTCACAATCCTAGCCTTGACCTTGTGTTGCATGCATGTGTGTTTGGTTGATTTATGATTCATTTGGTATGTATTATTATTCATTCAAATGGCATGTAATAATTATTCAATTGGTTTGTAATAATTCATTCATTTGTTATGTAATTCATTTTATATTTGGTATGTAAAATAGAATAGGTTGTAATTTCATTTTCTAGATAAAATGTATTAGGATACATATTTTGTAAAAATGAAGATACAAGATCATGAAGACTTGAAGAACACAAGGAGCATTTGGATGCAAGGTTAAGTGGGAGATTGGAAATCTCTTACTTTGTGTTAAAACCCCTTAACCGGTGGCATTTGTTTTCGGCTAAACAAATGCTCACCAAAATGGCTAGATTGTGAACACAATTATTTTGCATGTGTGGTTGTTTGTATGATTATTGTTTTGTATGTTTGGTTGATACAATTAATCACAAGATAACAACAAACAAAACGACAATTTAATTGGTTAAATTAGACATACTAAGTACATGCAAAACGGAAATTTAAATGGTTAAATTAAAATAGCAACCAAAAACCTTTATAAATGGTTGTTAAGAACAAGAAAAGAATAACGCATATAAAATGGTTTATATCAAGTAATTGGCTCAATTACAAGACATGAAATTGGTTTTTCATAAGTACCATACACTAAATGCATGTTGGTGTATGGCATAAAAGTTTTCTCAAACTAGAATTAATGAAAACTTAAATCCCTTTTACAAACAAGGTAAACAAGTTTAACGCCACCCTATTGTGTGACACTTAAAAGTATTAGGGAACTCATGATGGGATAAAGGTCACCTAACCGTTATGAGCAAACTAATATGATTAAGGTAAATTTCGCATGCTTGTGGGATAAAGGTCACCTAACCACTTGTATGTTAAATTTACAAGTCTATACAAGTAGGACGACTTGATTTGGGAATCATGAACTTAGGGTCACCGAAGCATGAGGAACAAATAGGCGTTGATGGGATAAATATGCCATGCAAAAGGATTGCATGATCCCATACTCTAGAAGTTGCAAATGGATTGCAATTGTCATTTATTGACTACCTAGCTAAATCAAATTGCGGGATAAAGGTCACCTAACCGAAATTTGGTTTATCGTTGGATTCTAGAATTTAATAATTCAATTGGATTTAAAGGGTATTGAATGTTAAATTAAAATCGATACTTAAACGAACTTTGTTAATTTTGTAGTTGGCCGCCAATAACAACAACAACATTCCTAACGCACCACTTAACCTAAACCACCTATCATTAAGGTCTCTCTTAGAGAAAGACAAACTCAACCATACAAACTTTATGGATTGGTTTCGCAATCTTCGGATTGTCCTCAAACAAGAGGATAAAATGTATGTGCTTGAGGACCCCATTCCCGATCAACCGGATGAGAATGATGTGGAGGCAATGGCCTCTTACGATAAGTATTGCCACGACTCCCTTCAAGTCTCATGCTTAATGCTTGGGACTATGATTCCCGAACTCCAAAAGGATTTCGAGCATCATAGTGCATACGACATGATAACGCAATTGAAGGAGATGTTCCTTCAACAAGCGCGTGTCGAGCACTTCGAAACGGTTCGGGCGCTACATGCTTGTCGTATGGACGATACCCAATCGGTTTCATCTTATGTACTTAAGATGAAAAGCCTTATCGATCGTGCTAACCGTCTTAACCTAAACATTTCCAATGAGTTAGCCACAGATCTTATCCTTAACTCCTTATCAAAAAGGTTTGATCAATTTGTAATTAATTACAATATGAATGGGATGGATAAGAGCATAGGTGAGCTTCACGGTATGCTTAGAACGGCGGAAACTAGCATGGGTAAAAGGGCTTTACCCGTGTTAGCAATCGATCAAGGTGGGTCCAAAAGTAAGACCTCTAAGCCAAAGGTGGCTAAGAGAAAAGGACCCGCCTATCAAGGCAAAGGGAAAAGGAAGATGGTTACCCCAACCATCAACAAGGCTAAGAAGCAAAAGGTAACCGAGAAGGCAAACCCCAAGGAAGACCCATGTTTCGGTTGCGGTGAAATGGGTCATTGGAAACGAAACTGTCCGGTTTATCTTAAAGAGTTGAAAGACAAGAGGGATGCAGGGCAAACCTCAGGTAATATATATATGGTATATATAGAGCTTAGTATTACTTCTTCTAATACATGGGTATTAGACACTGGATGTGGAACTCATATTTGCAATTCTTTGCAGGGGTTCAAAAGAAGTGATCATAAGGCGGGAACATCAAGTCTCTATATGGGCAATGGTGCAAAGGTGCATGTTAAAGCTCAAGGAGAATTTGTTTTGAAGCTTCCAAGTAGATTGGAGCTTATTTTATAAAATGTTTTGTATGCTCCGGATTTGTGTAGAAACATTATTTCTATTTCTCGCTTAAAACAATGTGGTTACGTTGTTAATTTTATTGATGATGATATTCATATTTCGAAAGATAATGTATTCTATTTCAAGGCCTCGCCTTCAAATGGAATTTATGAATTGGTACATAATGACGCATCATCGAGCTCTATATACCATACAAGCACCAAGAAACTCAAAAGGGATTTGAGTGATTCCTACTTATGGCATTGTCGCCTTGGTCACATAAACAAGAACCGAATGCATACACTTCAAAGGAATGGACTTTTGAAATCAAATGAAATGGATTCATTTGATGTATGCGAATCTTGTTTACAAGGCAAGATGACTAAAGCACCTTTCAAAGGGACTTATGAAAGGGCTAAAGATTTATTGGGATTAATACATTCGGATGTATGTGGACCCTTTAAACCCATAACTAGGAATGGTGAAAGATACTTTGTTACTTTCATTGATGACTTTAGTCGTTTCGGATATGTCTACTTATTAAGACACAATGACGAAACGTTTGAAGCATTCAAAGAATATCAAAACGAAGTACAAAATCAACTCAATAGGACAATTAAGGTACTACGTACCGATAGAGGAGGTGAATACCTAAGCGATGCCTTCCAAGATCATCTTAGGAGTTGTGGGATTATCTCACAACTTACTCCACCCGGAACACCCCAACTTAATGGAGTTTCCGAAAGGAGGAACCGAACCCTAATGGATATGGTTCGATCTATGATGGCAAGAAGCTCGTTGCCTCTATCATTTTGGGGTTATTGTCTAAGCTCCGCGGCTCGTATTTTAAATATGGCCCCAACCAAGAAAGTGGAACGAACTCCTCACGAGATGTGGTTTGGTAAACCTCCATCTCTATCATACTTAAAGGTATGGGGATGTGAAGCTTATCCTAAGCGTTACGTCCCTAATAAGTTGAATGCTTGATCCACGAAGTGTATCTTCATAGGATATCCCAAGGATGATATGGGATACTATTTCTATGATCCATCCGAGCAGAATGTATTTATTGCTCGGAAGGCGGAATTCCTTGAAACTAAGTTCCTAATGGAAGGAAATAGTGAAAGGAAGATAGATCTTGAAGAGGTTCAAGATCAAGTAGATGATACACAATTGGTTGACACTAGCACTCAACATGAAAATGTTGATAGTGATCAAATGGATGATCAAAATACACAAGACATTCGTAGATCTGGTAGGATTAGCAATCCTCCTGAGAGATATGGGTTTCTCATAGATGGTTGCTATACGGTTGATTTGGATGAACCAACAAACTACCAAGATGCTTTATCAAGGATTGATAAAGATAAATGGCAGGATGCCATGAACGCCGAGATGCAATCCATGTATGAAAACTAAGTTTGGGAACTTGTTGAGCAACCTCCTAGCTCTAAGCTAGTTGATTGCAAATGGCTTTTCAAGAAGAAAACCGACATACATGGAAACTTGGATACATATAAAGCTAGACTTGTAGCAAAAGGTTTCACTCAAACTCAAGGGGTTGATTATGATGAAACTTTCTCGCCAGTGGCAATGCTAAAGTCTATTAGGATATTATTTGCCATTGCTGCTCACTACGACTATGAGATATGGCAAATGGATGTCAAAACCGCTTTCCTAAATGGATATCTTATGGAAGATGTCTATATGGTCCAGCCTGAAGGTTTTGTTGATCCAAAATATCCTAAAAGGGTATGCAAGTTAAAGAAGTCAATCTACGGATTGAAACAAGCATCTAGAATGTGGAATCATCGTTTTAATGAGGAAGCCGAGAAATTTGGCTTCATTAAAAATGGTGATGAAGCTTGTGTATATAAGAAAGCTAGTGGGAGCACTATCATGTTCCTTGTACTATATGTGGACGATATATTATTATTTGGGAATGATATTACCACAATGCAAGGAGTCAAAACTTGGCTAAAGAGTTGCTTCTCCATTAAGGATCTTGGAGATGCACAATACATATTGGGGATAGGGATCTATAGGAATAGATCCAAGAGATTGATAGGTTTAAGTCAAAGTACATACATTGATAAAATCTTGAAAAGGTTCAAGATGGAAAACTCTAAGAGAGGTTTGGTACCTATTCAAAAAGGAACCGTTCTCAGTTCATCTCAGTGTCCTACCACAAAAGATGAACAAGAGAGAATGAAGAAAGTCCCATACGCATCTGCTATTGGGTCTATCATGTATGCAATGATATGTACTAGACCGGATGTGTCATGCGCTCTAAGCTTGACAAGTAGATACCAGAATAACCCAGGAAATAGTCATTGGATTGCTGTTAAAAGCATATTGAAATACCTTAGGAGGACTAAGGATATGTTTCTAATATATGGGTCTGGTGAGGAGGAACTCGCTGTAAAAGGTTACGTGGACGCGAGTTTCCAAACTGATCGAGATGACTCTCGATCACAATCCGGTTATGTCTTCATGTTAAATGGTGGTGCGGTCTCTTGGAAGAGTTCAAAACAGGAAGTTGTTGCGTTATCCACTACAGAGTCGGAGTACATTGCCGCCTCACTGGCAGCTCAGGAAGCTGCATGGATGAAGAAATTCATCGATGACTTAGGAGTGGTCCCTTCCATTCAGGACCCTCTTGAGATCTTTTGTGACAATGAGGGTGCGATTGCTCAAATCAAGGAACCTCGTGCTCATCAAAAGACTCGTCACATTGAGCGGAGATTCAACTACATCAGGGATGAGGTTGAAAAGGGAAAGATATGTATTCACAAAGTTCACACAGATCAAAATGTTGCGGATCCACTCACGAAGCTTTTACATGGGCCAAAACATGAGGGACATGTTTGTGCATTAGGGCTTCGATATTCTAGTGATTGGATATGATCTATTTTATGTATTGTACCGGAACGAAATTATTCAAACTCATTAATATAACTATGGTGTTAATTTATTTGAGTTATGTTCCTATTTTGCATATTTCATCCATGAATAAGCAACTATTCTAAATTTCCGTAGTCGATCACATTTGTGGGAACAAGTGTGAGGTTTAGACTATTATGAACTTGGATTGGTATACATTCATAGGTTGAATGTGGGGCAAGGTTGCAACCAAGGTTCATAGATATTTGTGGGAAACAAATATTGGAAGACCCGCTCTCAAGAATTACTGTATAGAGCCTTTGTGGTTGATCACATGTAATCTTGAGTAAAGGCGAATATCATTGTATCCTCTGACCTGAGATACATATTGGGTTCGGATATTCACCAAGTACTGTGCCTTGATTCTTTCCTTCGCTATTCTGAAACATGGTAGTACATAAGGAAGAACTCAGGTATATTACAAAGTGTATATCTAGGACGTATGTAGTCAAGATGGAATTTGTCCCTCTTATTCGTTGAGAGTCAGATGTCTAAGGCCTGAAAAGTTAAATCTATAAGAGAGTGATCACTCTGTATCTCCTGGATTTGACATGACATCTAGGATGAAAGGATATAATGAAAGATTCACCTACATATATCAGTTCGAGTAGGGAGCTCGAAAGGGATGATGTTATTAAATGGCACAAAGTCATAACATATTAGGGGTGATGGACGGTGTGTTAGGCTGTATCCATCACTTGCATTAATTTCTTATGTTTCTCGTGCAAGTGGGAGATTGAAGGTATTTCGTATGCCCGAGAGACATATTAAATTAATGTGGCTAATGTGTTATGATCCAAGTCGGGTCATACCCAATAACAAACTTACCGACACCTTATACGTATTTGATCTTAACGATTGGTTCATTAAACAAATACGCGACACTTGAATTTTAGAAAATCGGGTTTCTAAAATATTATCACTTGAGATAAATTATTTGGATAATTTATATATAATTGTTTATAGGTTTAAATGATTATATTGTGTTATATTTTATAAAAGGATTTTATAAAATGTATAGGTAACAAAATAATGCATAAGTTTATAAATCTTTTATAAACTTTTATAAACTTATATGTATTGTTGATAAAGAGAATATGTGGCAGAATTTTGGGTCTCCAAGAAAGACCACACATGCTTGTTTTGTTGCCTTTTATACTACACAACTTCTCATGAACTTGTCTAACACTTATACCAAAGTTTGAATGAGTTTTCAAGTGATAACTACTAGTTTAAGCTTGCAAAAAAAACTGAAAAATACTGCATTCTGCAGCTGGTCCAGCCGTGGCCTTTTTAGGTTGAAAAGAGGATCATTTTCTTTTTTTAAAGTCAGTTTTTCAAGTGTTATCAAAGCCTAACCAATGTACTAGGTGTTGGGTACAAGTTTGGGGTATCACCTCTTGAGGTTTCATTGTTTTGAGACTCCATTCACCTTCATCTTTTCTTAAGTTGCTGTCCAGTTTTTAGGGTGCAAGAGAAGTGGGTTCCAAGCTAAGTTTAAAGGTGATTAAGTGTCTAATACATAACTAAGTTCAAGGGTGGTGTTGGTGCATCAAAAGCTTGGAGTTTTAACACACTTGTTCATCATCTCCTTGTGTTAAACAACCCTCAACTAGCTTGAGGAGGTAAATAAAACTCTATCTTTTCTTGTTAACTTGTAAGCATAATATTCACAACTTGATCCAAGAAGGGATTTAACTTTAATTGGTTTAAAGATAATAAATAGAATTGGTTATTACACGCTTCCGTTTATTATGATTCTTAAAAGGTTTTAAGATATATGAACATGTTAAATCCCAACAAATTCCGCTCATGAATCTTCAATTGTCGAGATGCGTATGCAATAACTTTCTTTCGTTGCATAAGGACGCAACCAAAACCTTGTCGCGAAGCGTCACAATATATCTCAAAATCATCGTTCCCTTCAGGTAACGATAAAATAGGTGCCGTGGTCAACTTCTTCTTGAGTAATTGAAATGCACTCTCCTGCTCAACGGTCCATTCGTACTTCTTCCCTTTTTGTGTTAACGCTGTCAATGGTTTAGCTATTCGGGAAAAATCTTGAATAAACCTTCTATAATAACCGGCTAAACCCAAAAATTGGCATATCTGCGTTGGTGTCTTAGGAGTCTCCCATTTTTCAATGGCCTCAATTTTAGCTGGATCAACCTGAATTCCTTTGCTATTAATAACGTGGCCAAGAAATTGCACTTCTTTCAACCAAAATGCACACTTAGAAAATTTGGCATATAACTGTTCTTTTCTTAACAATTCTAATACCAACCTTAAATGCTGCTCATGCTCTTGCTCACTCTTGGAATAGATAAGAATATCGTCAATGAAAACGATAACAAACTTATCTAAATACGGACTACAAACTCGATTCATGAGGTCCATGAATACAGCTGGCGCATTAGTCAACCCAAACGGCATGACCAAAAATTCATAATGACCGTAGCGTGTCCGAAAAGCAGTTTTCGGAATATCTTCTTCTTTGACACGTAATTGATGATAGCCCGATCTTAAGTCGATTTTCGAGTACACACATGATCCTTGTAATTGATCAAATAAGTCATCAATTCTCGGTAGTGGATACCGATTCTTGATAGTTAACTTATTTAATTCACGATAATCTATACACATTCAGAAAGATCCATCTTTCTTCTTGACGAATAAAATCGGAGCTCCCCACGGTGAAGTGCTCGGTCGAATGAAACCGCGGTCCAGTAATTCTTGTAACTGGCTTTGTAACTCTTTCATCTCAGATGGTGCAAGTCTATATGGAGCACGAGCCACTGGTGCAGCTCCTGGTACTAGATCTATTTGAAATTCTACAGATCTAAATGGAGGTAATCCCGGCAACTCTTCCGGAAATACTTCAGGGAAATCTCTTGCCACAGGCACGTCGTTGATGCTCTTCACTTTTTCCTTCATTTCGACTTTATTAACATGTGCTAGGATAGCATATCACCCTTTCTTCAAGCACTTTTGAGCTTTCAAACAACTAATGAGTTTTAGCTTTGAGTTACCCTTCTCTCCATAAATCATTAATGGCGTTCTATCCTTACGAGGAATGCGAATTGCCTTCTTGGCGCACACAACTTCAGCTCCTATTTTGGACATCCAGTCCATGCCGACTATTACATCAAAACTTCCTAATTCTACGGGTATCAAATCAATCTTAAATGTTTCTCCGGCTAAATTTATTTTACAATCACGGCAAATTTTATCGGCTTTAATTAGTTTACCATTAGCTAACTCAATCATGTACTTAGCATCTAGAGGTAATGATGAACAATTCAATTTAGCGTGAAAGTCTCTACACACGTAACTTCTATCGGCACCAGTATCAAATATAATAGATGCGGATAAGTTATTAATGGTAAACGTACCCGTAACAAGCTCCGGGTCTTCATACGCCTCTCTAGCATTAATAGCAAATGCTCTTCCACGTGCAGATCCGTTATTCTTCTCTGGATTCGGGCACTGACTCTTATAATGACCTTGTTTCCCACACCCATAACAAGTAACAGTGGCCAAGGCAGTTCTATTTGCATTGGTGGCAGGAGTCTTGGTACCGTTTGTATTTGTAGCGGGAACCCTACAATCTTCAGCAAGATGACCTTTTCGATTACAATTGTTGCACACCACATTACAATAACCAGAGTGATGTTTGTGGCATCTGTTACATAAAGGATTTCGTCCCTTGTAACCTGAGTTCGAACCGCTACCCGCACCTTGCGTGGTTTCTTGTTTCTTGTTGGATTGTTGATGATTACCTTCCCACTTTCTTTTGTTTCCCGATGTCTTGACATCGGTGTTCTTATCCAGAATAATCTGGTCCATCAACTCGTTCGCCATGGTGATAGCTTCATGAATAGTCTTGGGTTTGGATGCTGTAACATTTGCCTTGACCTTTTTAGGCAAACCGTCTTTGTACAGTTCAATCTTCCGTTCTTCGGTTGGTACCAATTCGGGACATAGCAAAGCTAATTCCATGAATCGCTGATTGTAGGTGGTGAGTTGAGTACCAACAGCTTTCAGGCTTCGTAATTCAGCTTCCAACTTCCTAACCTCATTCCTTGGACAATATTCGTTGATTAGCATTGTTTTGAATTCTTCCCAAGGAGTATCATAAGCTACATCTCCTCCTACGGCCTTCACATAGTTTTTCCACCACGTGAGTGCACTATCTTGTAGGGTGCACGATGCATACTTAGTCATGTCCTTCTCAATACAATCACTGATTTTAAACACAAACTCAATCTTTTCAATCCACCGGGTTAAACCAACCGGTCCTTCTGTTCCACTGAATGATGAGGGCTTGCAACCTTGAAAAGTTTTATAAGTGCACCCCACACGAGGATTTGGGTTAACTGCAGCACCTCTTGCAGCCTCGACCCATAACATTCTGTCGTTCACTAGCTGATTGATGAGTTCCTGGATTTCTTGTTCCGTCATTCGGTTCAATCGCGCCATAATCTTCAACAAGAATGAAAAAAAATAATTACTCACATGGAATATTATAGATGTAGTATGTATTTACAGTACATCGTAGCTTATTAATAATATGAACCAGTTATTATTATAAAAGCCTTTTCTTCTTATTAGCGTTTTATAATTATATCTAGGGTAGTACCTACCCGTTAAAGTTCATACTTAATAGCTTAGTACGAAAATCAATTACTACCACCCAAATAATACTTAACCATGGAAAATTATTGTATTTCACACTTCACTATTTTACATATGCTTATCTTACATCAAACATTAAGCAAACCACACTAGTAATATTATACAAAACATTATATGATCCCATGGTTTAAAACAACAGCGCATCATTTAACCCAAAGCGTTTGTGTTCAAAGAAATCGCTTAAAGGTTATCCTGGTTGTCTCCCTGCGTTTTGGCTGAGGAACTGAAGAAATGGATGTCGGGATAGAACTAATAGGAATAGCGGGAATAGGTGTGGAAGTATCTGGTGGAGTTGGTGCCACAACATCCTCTCTAGACTCGGGATTTAGATTTTCCATTTCAGTAGCCTTTCGTTTCTTTCCTCGTTCGAACTTGTCTTTCGTAATTTCCTGTATTTCTTCCTCCTCAGGATCACTTTCTGGTTCCTCTTCAATTGATTCATCCGGAACTTGTGAGTCTTCCCCAAAGGTATCGTTTTCATCATCAGATAGATTAATGACTGGAACACCATCTGAAGAGTCTGGTTCGGAGTCGCTGAATGTGATAATAAGTTCTAAGCCAGACATCTATCACATAACAACTAGCACGTTAATACCACATAATATTTACATATTAATTTTTAACCAACAAGGATAAGCAATAGTTTTCGAAATCAAACACGGTCAAAGTCCAGACTCACTAATGCATCCTAACAAACTTGATAAGACACACTAATGCAAATTCTCTGGTTCTCTAAGACCAACGCTCTGATACCACATGTCATAACCCGACCTTAATCATAAGGACGAATACAATAACATATGATTTCATCGCTAGGTATTGACCTCTATATGTGACATTTTTCAAAAACTGCATTCGTTTTTACAATACAAACCATAGCTTTTATTACAAATATAAGGTTTAAACAACTTAATAATGATTATCGTTTAGCGATAATCTTAGACTTACAAACTTTACATGTGATAATAACAATACGACCTCCAACATATTTTACATTACAAATCCTCCGATATGCAGTTTTATTTTTGACACAAATATGCATACTCAAAATCTTGCTTAAATTCAACATGATGCAGCGGAAGCTTTTAGTTATCACCTGAGAATAAACATGCTTAAAACGTCAACATAAAGTTGGTGAGATATAGGTTTAATTCCGGCAGCGTTATGAATATAGACCACAAGATTTCATATATAAACGTTTTAATAAAAATATTCTAAGTTGTTGAGCACTTGATAACCATACTTAACATTTAATCAACGTCGCATATTCCCTTTATTATGAAATCTTACTACACCGTACCAAGTGTAGTCACCGAAACGAAGTACTGTGCAACCGTTGAATACTGGTCGTCCAGTCCGGTTGGGGTTGTCAGGCCTGATAGATCTATCAACAGGATTCGCGTTTACAATACCTCAAGTAAATAGTAGTTACCAAGTTACAGGGAAGTATGCCAGTGGTACAACTCAACGTAGAATATATATTTTTAATCACTTGTGTCCATAACGTAAATCATAAAATGCATGTATTCTCATCCCAAAATATTTAGAGTTTAAAAGTGGGACTATATACTCACTTTTGTCTTGAAGGTATTTAACTCGACTTGGTCTCCGATAGATATCACGAACCTAACCATATATATATAATATATCAACATATTTTCTTTTAAAGTAATCGTTACATATATATATATATATATACACTTTTAATACTTTTAATATTTTCTTAGTCCGTAGTTAGCAGTCCGATGTTAGTGGTCCACAATTAGTTGCTTAAATAAAATAAATAAAGACCCCATCGTATTCGTGTTGATCAGAATTAATCTTGACCCATGGTACCATGTTGTCAAATGACGTGTTGCGTACATAAAGTACCGTGTTGTCAAATGACGTGTTGCGTACAATCATGAGGTCTTATGATTAATCTTCTCGTGTTGTTTACGGGTGGTCCTGAAATATATAAAATAAAATCATAAGTAAATATATATTAAATATTATGTTAATTAGCCAAGATATGATTAATCCGATTTTGTCATAATATGATATATTACAGGTCTTGAAGTGTTTTTAAAAATCAAATTAGAAGGATCTATTTAGTTTGCGAACAAGTTTGAAATCACTCAAACTATGTTCTTGTTGTTAAAATTTTATAACACAAAATAAGATAGCTATATAAATATGAATCGAATAAGGTTATGAATAAGGTTACTACCTCAAGTTACTTGGACAAAGCTACTGGAAAAGGTAAGAAAAATCTTGGAATCAAAAGAGTGGTGGAGTGGGATTGAAAGATTGAAAGTAATCTCCTTGAAATCGGATGACTATATTGATACGTTCTTGAGTAGGTAAATGAAGAGAGATTAGGGAGTGAATTAACTTGAAAGAAAATTGGAAATGAAATTGTATGTGTATGTGTGCAAAATAGCATGATTATGGGATGGATATATAGGAGATTTAGTTTGTTTTCTTGCACAAAAGTCACACATGAGGTTAAATGGCTGGTTCCCACATGTAACATCATATCTAGTGGCTGATCATTGAAGTTTATTGTTGGTATATACCAATAGTAAATACGTATAGAAGCTGGGTATGATACGGTTACATATACCCTAGATATACTTGTAGAAATTTTGAGGAATCGGAATGAGAATTCAAATATGGACGGGTTTATAACTGTAAAAGAGGCTCAAAACTGGGCTTTTATTTTTGGGTCAAACCGGGCCAAAATAAAATTTTAAGACATTTTTAATAAAGCAATGTTAGCCCAAAAAAAAAATTTTCAAGCTGACCTGGCAGCTCAACCCCAGCCAGGGGCTCTGCCCCTTGGACCCCGCCAGGGGTTGCCACCCCTTGGACCCCGCTTATCGGGGGCGCTGCCCCCGAACCCCCGTCATAATCAAGATAAGTTCAAACAAGTGTGCACTCCACACTTCCCCAAACTTGTTCGATATTTATCAAGATTATTTTGGTTACAAATTAATCCCATTACACTTAAATCATATTGGTGACATAGATCACCAACACATTATATATTGTAAGTATATATGTCAAAGAATGTTACATATAGTTATCGTTTTGATAACTTAACTTAGTGGTCTCAAAGTATACTTATAACTCATTGTTGTTAGTTCACAATGAAATGTTAAACCATCCTTAAATCATGTTTAATATGTATAGATATGTACATATACATAATCGTATAATTATCGTGTGTTATATAGTTCGTGATATCATCGGTCAAATTGGACGGTCAAACGTTGTGTGAAACTCTTTTCAAAAACATAAGTCTCAACAGTTTGGATTTCTTATCATGTTGGTAAGGTTTATTTTATGTAAATATTAATCTCATAAGTATAAAACGATCGGAAAAATTCGGGTCGTTACAGAAGGTGATCTCTTTCACCAACCGAATTCACCTCTTGGCGAAGAACCTGAGGCACTTACCGGCGAACCAGTCTGAAACACCATTTTCACCCTCATTTCCAGGATATCCCGTCACGAGTATATAATATCTAGAATTCTAGATCTTATTCATCCTCTTGTCCGAACCGTCAATCATCCCGGAATAATAGAAGAAGTCAACGAGCTTCGCGCTCGAATAGTGGCTCTGGAGAATATAGTACAAAATCTAAGAGCATCAGCAACATAACCAGCACCGACAGCACCACCAGTATCAGCAACAGCAACACCACAGCCACCAAGGAATATTATTAATAATGAGTTAAGATGTATTGACTCATTATGGTTTGGAACAATAATAAATCTTTTCGTACTAAGCTATTACGTGTGAATCTTAACTAATATGTACTACTTGGTTAATTCATATCACTAATATGCTATGATGTACATCCTTCATTAATGACTTAGCAATCGTTAATCACTGCTTCAACACAATAAACTCCATTTCATAATAAATCAAGTGTATTATTCGAATACATGTTTGATTGTATACTTCCATTTTCTATGTACTCGAAACTTTCTAGAGAACATTATTCGTGCCTTGCAAAGTTCACAAGGACTCCACGAGCATCAACATCATATACCGAGGTATATCAATAACAATGAACGATGAAGTATTGATTCATAACTTCATTTAAGAAATATTTCGCGACGATTACGTAATCTCTCAAGTTTTAAAGATTATTTATTCTCGTATCAAACCGCAAATCAAATGAGTTTAATATTACATTAACTCATTAAATACATGATTATATCTATAGAATATATATATGAACGTATATCTTCATGAAGATTATAATTAAAAATTCTTTTGTGCAAACTGTTAATCGTGAAAATATTTTAACGGGTAGGTAATACCCGAGAAATATTTATATCTCACATTAATATGTTACATTGTACATTCTTCGATTCTGATTCAATAAGTCAGTAACTATACTACTTACATTCACAAGATATATGTATCCGTTCACTAAAGAACAACCACTACATATTTTGACATATCAGAATCCAATTAAAGCTTTAGCAAGTGTTATCTTTCTAAAGATTACTACATTCCTGAATTATATTCATTCGCATTCTGTGATGAATTATTACATCAAACCACCAAAATTATCATTTACAACATTTCTTCGACAACCGTTAGATCCGTTAATGGTTACATCCTGCATTCAACGCTCAAATTCAAAATTCTTGAAAACACCTTAGAACTATAACCAACGATTCAGATTCATTAACCCTAATAATGCTGATGAAGCAGCAAAAGCTGTAGATGGTCTTAATGACTAGAAGCTTGATAATAAAGAATTGTGTGTTGGAAAAGCTCAAAAGAAAATCTGGTATTGAAGAACGGATTGAGCAAAACATAAAGGAAGCTGTGGATAAATCACAAAGACTAAACCTGTATTTAAAGAATCTAGATGATTCAGTATCTGCTGAAATCATTAGCAATTACCCTGCTTCTTACTTATCTTAAATCCTTACAGAAGAACTTTCCTCATTATCATTTGATCTTAGAAAATTCTAAGATATCATCGTATCTTACGTTATAAATATCCTCTATATCTCTGAAGATATCTTCATAACGATTCTTGTCCGCAATTAATTATCTCTTTGCAATATCTTTATTACATCATAAAGGAAACTATTTTAGTTTCTATATTCTGTGAAATTCAAGTTTAAATTATAAATGTTTTGAAGAAGTGTTGGGAATTGAAGCATGAGTTAGTATAATATAATGACGTCGGGCCAACGTGATTATATTACAGTAAGTCATGCTAATTTTTTTATGGAAGATGATGATTCATAGACTTTATAATCATCATATGCCATGTTACACGACTCTTACATTCTACTTAATCTCTGAACATATCAAGAATATATATTTTTGATAGTTCTATCCTCAGTAATTCTGGTAATTTAACAAATCAAATCATGATATTATGTTCCTTTCTACTTAGAACATTATGTTCATTCCAAAATTCATATCTACGAATTCTAGACCGTTACTCGCTTTACTTAAAGTCGAGAAGAGAAAACAAGAGCATAGAGCTTTGACATATAAGGGAAAATATAAAGCCCGGTAACGACATCGAAATTACAAACCGTGTATATCAATGAGTATAGCAATATAAAGACACGGGAGAACTAAAAACACAATAAATCTAAGAGCATAGTAGAAGTAAACTGACTCTTCTGGCGACAGATGAAAAAGAAGCACGATAGATATAAAAGTCAGGACTATATCCAGAATTAGAACTGGATGAAGCATATTGAAGAATCTTTTGGAAGTATGAATTGAGAAAGAAAGTATAGAAGTGGTGAAGATAATGAAATGGAAGAAGCTAACTTATAGCAAAATTCCAGACACAGCAATCAAGGCAATTTACAGCATTTAATCAAAGAAATCCTAACTTCCTAAATTACCGAATAATCAAATCTTATAGATTACGAAGATTTCCTTTAATCCCTTGAATTCTGGAAATCAATCGTGACTACGTCAAAAGTTAAAGCAAACAGATATTTCTTCATTTCAATCTTTTACGATAACTTCGTTTATACTCTTCCTGTAATAGAATCGTTTTATCTATATTACTCAATAGTGATAAAACTCTATTTATCAACTCATATTCATTACAAAAACATTTTTATTGTTAGCCATGATGACCACAATCAAATTTCGGGACGAAATTTCTTTTAACGGGTAGGTACTGTAATAACCCGGAAATTTTTGACTAAATTTAAACCTAACTTCGACTAGTTCCGACGACTCACGAACAATTATTTGTAAATAATTACGCATATTATTATTATTATATCTTTTTTAAACTATATCAATGATTAATATCATTATTATCAGTATTATTAATATATTTATCAATACTACAATCTATTATTATTATTATCATTATTATTATTATATAGCAACAATAGAAATTATTATCATTAATATTATAGTTATCATTAATTATTATTATTTGCAATTATCATTATCAGTATTGTCATTATTATTAATATAATTATTATCAAAACTATTATTATTATCATTTATCATTTATTATTATTATGATTAATATGATTATTAATATCATTAACAAAATTTATATTATTATTATTATTATTATTATTATTATTATTATTATTATTATTATTATTATTATTATTATTATTATTATTATTATTATTATTATTATTATTATTATTAGTATTATCATCACTAATATTATTATTATTATTGTTATACTTGTTATTATTATTATTAATATTTTCATTAATATTTTCATTAATATTATTATTATTATTATCATTATTATTTATATTTTTATTAGTATTTTTATTATTAATAATATTAATAGTATTATTATAATTAATATATTTATTAATTATTATTTAAAAGTCAAAAGATATGTACTAAATTTTTTTTTAAAAAAACGTGATCCTGATCCTGATCCTCCAGCTTATTTTTTTTATTTTCCTAATTATTTTTATATCTACTTTTAATTTTTTTTATAAACCATGATTGACTTTAAATTATTTTTTTCTGCTTTATGTTTTTTTTTTATTCTGATCGTGATCTATTTTTAATTTCTCTACTGGTTTTACTTTTGTTTCTATCTACCACAATCATACTATAAAAATTCGTCATTCTGCAATCAATTGAATCACAGTTATACATATTATTATTATTTTTTTAAACCATCGATATACCTCTGTTCTTGAGGATTTTTGCCAAAAGTCGATTTCGTTTTTATTTCAAAATGTAATAATGCCATCTTGTTAGAATTCCTTTACTAAAACAATCTGCAAAGTTTCAAAACCCAATTCAATCTATCGAGTCTTAATTTCAAAGTCAAAGTTTAATTTTTAAAAAGTTAAAAGATTGTTCTTCGTGAAATTCGTAGTCGTTTTGAGGATTCCAGTTAAATTGATGATTCAAATACATTCTAGGAAGGTTTTACTACATAATTCATGTAGAAATTTTTAACTAAAACGAGCTCTAATTCAAAAACCAATTTTTTTTTTTAAACAGCGACTGCAGTAGCAGTTATAATTTTTTTATATTTTTTTTCTTTCATTTTCTGTTAAATTCAAGAACAAATGATCGTTTTTTGTTTCAAGTTAACATCCTAAATCAACCCATTAAATTGCTGTTATGATTATTAAACTATTTCTGGTTGACTTAAATAATGAGGAAGAAGAAGAAGAGTGAAACAGAAATAAGGAGTTATATATAATTAAGTATCAATTAAAATCAGAAAAACGAATTGGAGTGACTGGTTAAGGGTGTTGATGAGTTAACGGGAGGTCGCGAGTTCGAGCCTCGTTTGTGACATTATTTTTTTAAAAAGACTCTTTTAAGGTAGATTTCTTTATTATTATTATTATTAATATTATTATTATTATTATTATTATTATTATTATTATTATTATTATTATTATTATTATTATTATTATTATTATTGTTGTTGTTGTTGTTATAATAATTATTGTAACTAGTATTATTATTATTAAAAGTATCAGTATTACTAGTATTATCATTATAATTATTAGTATTATCATTATAATTATTATTATTATTTATATCATGATTATTATTATTATTATCAAAAATTATTATTTTCATTATCATTTTATTGTTAATATGAGTATTTTTTATTATTATTAAGAACTATTATTATTATCATTTTCATTAAAAACTACTATTATTATAATTATTATTGGTATTATTATTGACATCAATATCATTATTTTTAAATCTATCGATATATCCAATATTATCATTAAGAATATTATTAGTAGTATCATTATTATAAAAATTAACATTTTTATTAAAACTATCATTTTAAATAAAGATTATCATTTCTAAGTATTATTATTATTACTACTATTATGATTATTATCATTTTTACTACTAATATTATTATTGTTATTACAAAATAATACAACTCTTTATTCATTATCATTATTAATATCATTTTATCAAATAAATACTTATATATAGAATATATAAAAGTATATATAGAAATATATAACAATTGAAATAACATATATAAACTTATTCGATTACGAGTATATGTGTTAATATATATATACTTGATATTGGTTCGTGAATCCGAGGTCAACTCTGTACTTGTTCAGTGCCATCCTATGCATATTAACTACAAACTATCGTATCGTATTGTGAGTTTTTATAGTTCCCTTTTTATATATATTTTTGGGCTTAGAATACATGCAATGTTTTATATCTGTTTTACAAAATAGATACAAGTACTAAACTTAATTCTACGTGGGTTAGAATCACAAACATTCCCCTAGCTTGGTAACGTAATCTATTGGTCTCTGTACCGTAGGCGAGAATCCTATTGATAGATCTATCGGGTTTGACAACCCCATCCGGGCTAGTCGCGCTAGCAGTCAACGGATGTTTAGTACTTCGAGGGTATTTATCGCACTTGATTCGGTGCTCTATAGACATTAGGGGTATTCATTATTATATTATTATCGTTAAGGCTTGTTACCAGGTGCCCATGGTTGTAGAATCTTTTTATTACACTGCGGTGTAAGGATATTTATGGAAACTGAAATCTTGTGATCTATTACTATTATCAAAATCATTAGTTAAGATAAACCTATGAACTCACCAACCTTTTGGTTGACACTTTTAGCATGTTTATTCTCAGGTACTTTTTGCTTTCGCTGTATAACTTTGCTGTTACATAGAAGTCAAGCCAAGCACTGGAACCAGAGTTAACATCGCCGTTAATGGATTTTGACGGGGTGTTACAGCTAGCCTTGACCTAAACAAATAGGTTGTATCAATATCGGTAAACACGGTCGGTCAAAGTTGTTCAATTAGTCATATGGCTCGTTACAACTCGATTATATAGCATGTGAATCAAATTGTCAAGCTTCATGCCAGAATCAAGTATACAAGAAGATTAGAACGGTTAAAACAAGTATTGGTTAAGTTTGAACAAAAGTCAACTTTGGTCAAGTCAAAGTCAACGAAAAAGTCAACACGTTCGGGTCGGGTCCCGAACTATTTTTCTGAGCTAATTATTCATATATAATCATGTTAGAATAAGTTACATGTTAATCGGAGGTGCGTAGCATAGTTGGAGTTAAATGAAAAAGTGCAAAGTTGAACAGTCCCCAAACGCGACCAAAGTCGCGCCGCGGCATATGTGATGACCCGGGAATTTCCGACCAAATTTAAACTTATTCTTATTTGATTTTCAACATGATAAGCAAAGTCTACTAGATTGAATTTAGAATTTTTGAACTATTTCATGAAAGCATTTAACCCGTGACTATTTCCGACGATTCACGAACAATTGTTTGTAAATAAATATATATATATAAATGTAAGTATATGTATATTAACTTAAGATTATGAAATATAAATTAACCATTAGAATTAAAAATGTAAAATAAGATATAAAATAATTAAGTGTAATTTCCAAATGAAGTTATATATAACCATATATGATTATTATAGTATTGTATTATATATAAAATGTATAAATAATAAATAAGCAATAAAGATATTATTTATATTATTTATATAAAGTTTAAATATTATGTTAATAATATGAGCATTACTTTCAGTATTATTATTAATAGTAATATTAATATTTGTATTATTAATAAGATTGTATCTAATATAAACTATATATATGTATATATAATTTAATATATATATATAAGTGATGATATTATTATTAAAACTATTATTATCATTAACAATATTAATACCATTGTAATTAATAGAAATATTATTATCATAACCATTACTAGTAATTAAAATTATTAAAATTATCATTATGGTATAAATATTATCATATTATCATTTATTATTAATAGTATTAATATAATTATAATAGTTAAATATCAAAAATAAGGAAATTAGGTATAAATACGGATACAGATATATTAATATATATACAAATTTATATATTTATATAAATACGTTTAGAGATATAAATACTGGAAGAGTTACGTATTCAGTTTCATATTCTTTTCAAAACTATAGATGATTGATTTCCTGTATCTAAGAATCTAATACAAGAACAAATACAATAACAGATATATCCAAGTGCAGTTAACCATCAAATTCTGCTTTTAGTTTTTTTATATATTTTCTGTACTAAGGAATTAATCCTGTCGACCATCGATACTAAATAACAAACAAGATACTGCTTCCATTATATGACTAACTTCATCATTATGATTTATATAACTGCTATTAGCCACTGTTAATTGGAAAGAAAACACAGAAATGTGGTAAACATATGGTTTCCCTCTGTTCGTGTCATATAATAGCCAAACTACGAATTCAAATGCGATTTCAAATTCTAGAATTGTAGTTTTGTTAGGATCCTCACATTTAAACTATCTTCAGAGTCTCGATTCCCAATTTCTAATATCGCGTATGAATTTTCAAAGTCAAAGTTCCATCTTAAAAAGTCAAACGGATGAGTAAAGATTGAATTGCAGAGTTATAGGGTGTTTTTATTGCAATTAATGATTTCTAAAGTTTCTATGTATGATTTAAAACATACTGTCTTTTATAATCATCGTCTAAAACGATCCTAATTTTTAAAATCACAATTTGAGTTCATAGGTATGTTCTTCGCAGCTATATTTTTTTATAAAATATTTTTTTTGTTGTATATTAATCAAAAGCAGCGATTACTGATTGTTTACTTTTCATCTACAAATCTTGTTCAAATTCTTAATTAGCTGTGTTGATTCTGTTTAATTTCTGGTTGGGTTAAGTTCGTGAAGAAGAAGTGGGAAAGAACAGAAATCAGACATCAGATAAAGATATTAAAACCGTAATACAAATCAGAATAATAGTTATGGCGTATTGGTTTAGGGTGTTAGCGGTGAGCGGGAGGTCATGGGTTCGAGCCTGGTCCATGCCATTTTTTTTAAACAAGTCTTTGAGGTAGTTATTATATTTATATTATTATTATTTCCTTATTATTATTATTATTGTTATTGTTATTATTATTATTACTATACTTATAGTTATTATGTTAAAATATAATTATTAACAAAATGATTATTAATACAATTTATAATATTAACATTATTATTACTAGTATTAACCTTATAAATTGTTAGTATTATTATTATTATTATTATTATTATTATTATTATTATTATTATTATTATTATTATTATTATTATTATTATTATTATTATTATTATTATTGCTAGTATTATTATTATCATTATGATACTAAACATATTATTAATATAAACACATAATGAAAGATGATAAGATAGAGATTATAGAAATTAGTTATAGGTATACGAATACTTGTAAAAATTATGATTTTAGTACAAATTAATGTATTACAAAACTATAGGCAGTAGCGTAGAAAGTTGACACGAAGATTATGATGATTAGGAATATAAAGCTTTTAATAATATTATTATTACGATTATAAATATAGAAATCTTGGATATAAATATTAGTAAGAAAATGGGAAAAATTAAAATTTTTTAAATTATGATTTAAAGGAATTGTTAAAATTATTATAACTATTGTTATCATAATACAATTTAGTATTATTATCATTATTAATATCATTAATTCTATTAACATTATTATTATTATCAATATAATTATATAATATCCTTATTTTTAATAACCGCAGTATTATCAAAATTAACAAATTCATAAACAAATGATCTTTATATAAAAGATATATTTAATATACTAAACATAACTATATTAATATTACTATATATAAAATAAAGATATAAAAATAAATAATGAAACATATAAATTATTAAAAATAACAATTATATCACTAATAATAATATATAAATTTATTTGATTACAAGAATATGTTATAATACATATATGAATGATATAGGTTCGTGAATCCGAGGCCAACCCTGCATTGTTCAGTTTTGTAATATGTATTTTTACTACAAAATACAGTATGGTGAGTTCATTTGATTCCCTTTTTACTCTTTACATTTTTGGGACTGAGAATACATGCGTTGTTAAAAATAACTGCTTTATTAAATGCTTTTGAAATATATTTTTGAACTGCGAATACATGAAATACTTTTATAAATGTTTGACGAGATAGACAGAAGCAAAACATTCCTCGAATGAATTATTATGCAGACAGAAGTTCTGTGAATTATTATTGAATTATGTGGACATGATAATTGCCACAAATTGATGTGAATATATTTTCCCCTGATTATTATTTCTTGGTAACCTAAGAATTAGAAATGGGTATGGCCCTAATTCACGCAAATCCTAAAGGTAGCTACCGGGTTTAACACCCCTACCCAGAATGTTCACTAGACGGAAGGGCTAGTGGGCGTGGTGTTTAGTACTTCGAAGTTTATATGATTATTATACAGACGAGCTGTTCTGTTTTGGGGATATTATTATGTGCACTATATGTTTAGGTCGGTTACCAAGCCAAGCTATGAAAGCAATGTAAAGTGAAAGTTATGTATCGAGAGAATGATTTTATACACAGGTTATGTGTATGTTATTTTTGTGCACAAGATATGTGTACGGTTACTAAGATTTATGAAAGATGATTTCGTACACGAGAAAGGTGTACTGTATTTAAAAGATATCACATGTACATTACAGGTGGGTATAGGATTCGGGCCCATTTGTACCATGCAGGATTTAAATCTTGTGGTCTATCAAAATGATGAATTTTATTGTTTTATGATAAACCTATGAACTCACCAACCTTTTGCTTGACACTTGAAAGCATGTTTATTCTCAGGTACGAAAGAAATCTTCCGCTGTGCATTTGCTCATTTTAAAGATATTATTTGGAGTCATTCATGGCATATTTCAAAAGACGTTGCATTCGAGTCGTTGAGTTTATCAAGATTATTATTAAGTCAATTATAGTTGGATATATTATGAAATGGTATGCATGCCGTCAATTTTTGATGTAAAGAAAGTTTGTCTTTTAAAAACGAATGCAATGTTTGTAAAATGTATCATATAGAGGTCAAGTACCTCGCGATGTAACCAAATGTAATGTATTCGTCCAGGTAGATTAGGACGGGTCATGAAAGTTGGTATCAGAGCGGTGGTCTTAGCGAACTAGGTCTTGCATTAGTGTGTCTAACTGATAGTTGTTTAGATGCATTAGTGGGTCTGGACTTCGACCGTGTCTGCATGTCAAAAGTTTTGCTTATCATTTAGTGTCAAAAATTATTTGCTTATCATCCTTAAAGTCTAGACACGTCTTACTACCTCTATTGCATAGACATTGTATAGATAAATTCATATCTTAGCGTATATGTTATTGTTACCTTTGCCTGACAGCTTCCGTAGATTCCTCCGTAACTTATGGGATTTTAGTATTATATATGTATATGTAAATTATGTATTGCAGGGTACTAACCTACATCCTACAATCTATTTCTTATCGAAAATCCTTCATCTGATCGTACGAGATGAATCCCTCAACCAGTTCAAATTCCTCGAATTCCGACAGCTATTCTGATATGGAGTTTCGCCTAAGCTCCGAAAGCAGTGTCACCAGAATGAATCAGCCAACCAGCCATCCCCAATTCATCTGATGGGTTCGTAGCCGACTTAATCAATGGAGACACGAAGAAGGCGATCCCTTCCACCAACCGAATACACCTCTTGGTGAAGAACCTGAAGCACTTACTGGCGAACCTATCCGAAACACCCTTTTCAGCCTCATTTCTAGAGTAGCTCGACACGATTATATTCTATCCACAATTCTAAACCTTATTCATCCGCTCGTCCCGACCGACAATCATCCCGTAGTAATAAGTTAACGAGCTTCGCGCACGAGTTGTAGCCTTGGAAAATATGGTGCAAAACGTACCAGCTTCAGCAACATCACCGGCACCAACATCAATATCAGTATCATCAACAACCCAAGCTTCAACATCACATGCCTCAACATCTCATTCTGTACCTCGAGTATAATCATCGTTCTACGAATCGTTCTACATTATTTATCTTCGTTCGACATGGCGATTATGTAATCTCTAATGTTTTAGAGATTATATATTCTTGTTCTAACGGTAAATCAAATGAGTTTAATATCATATTGACTCATTAAATCTATGATTATATCTGAAGAAAATATATATATATGTATGTATATTTTCATACAGATTGTAATTAAAAGTTCTTTTGTACAAACTGTTAATGGTGAAAATATTTTAACGGGTAGGTAATGAAATGTCCCGTTCTTATTGATTAAAAACGTTCCATATTAATTGATTTCGTTGCGAGGTTTTGACCTCTATATGAGACGTTTTTCAAAGACTGCATTCATTTTTAAAACAAACCATAACCTTTATTTCATAAATAAAGGTTTAAAAAGCTTTACGTAGATTATCAAATAATGATAATCTAAAATATCCTGTTTACACACGACCATTACATAATGGTTTACAATACAAATATGTTACATCGAAATCAGTTTCTTGAATGCAGTTTTTACACAATATCATACAAACATGGACTCCAAATCTTGTCCTTATTTTAGTATGCAACAGCGGAAGCTCTTAGTATTCACCTGAGAATAAACATGCTTTAAACGTCAACAAAAATGTTGGTGAGTTATAGGTTTAACCTATATATATCAAATCGTAACAATAGACCACAAGATTTCATATTTCAATACACATCCCATACATAGAGATAAAAATCATTCATATGGTGAACACCTGGTAATCTACATTAACAAGATGCATATATAAGAATATCCCCATCATTCCGGGACACCCTTCGGATATGATATAAATTTCGAAGTACTAAAGCATCCGGTACTTTGGATGGGGTTTGTTAGGCCCAATAGATCTATCTTTAGGATTCGCGTCAATTAGGGTGTCTGTTCCCTAATTCTTAGATTACCATACTTAATAAAAAAGGGGCATATTCGATTTCGATAATTCAACCATAGAATGTAGTTTCACGTACTTGTGTCTATTTTGTAAATCATTTATAAAACTTGCATGTATTCTCATCCCAAAATTATTAGATTTTAAAAATGGGACTATAACTCACTTTCACAGATTTTTACTTCGTCGGGAAGTAAGACTTGGCCACTGGTTGATTCACGAACCTATAACAATATATACATATATATCAAAGTATGTTCAAAATATATTTACAACACTTTTAATATATTTTGATGTTTTAAGTTTATTAAGTCAGCTGTCCTCGTTAGTAACCTACAACTAGTTGTCCACAGTTAGATATACAGAAAAAAATCGATAAATATTATCTTGAATCAATCCACGACCCAGTGTATACTTATCTCAACCTCAACCCTGTATAGCTAACTCCAACATTCACATATAGAGTGTCTATGGTTGTTCCGAAATATATATAGATGTGTCGACATGATAGGTCGAAATATTGTATACGTGTCTATGGTATCTCAAGATTACATAATATACAATACACGAAATATTGTATACGTGTCTATTGTACGAGTACGAATACGGGTGCATACGAGTTGAATTGTTGATGAAACTGAACGAGGATGTAATTGTAAGCATTTTTGTTAAGTAGAAGTATTTTGATAAGTGTCTTAAAGTCTTTAAAAAGTGTATGAATACATATTAAAACACTACATGTATATACATTTTAACTGAGTCGTTAAGTCATCGTTAGTCGTTACATGTAAATGTTGTTTTGAAACCTTTAGGTTAACGATCTTGTTGAATGTTGTTAACCCATTGTTTATTATAACAAATGAGATGTTAAATTGTTATATTATCATGATATTATGATATGTAATATATCTTAGTATGATATATATACAGTTAAATGTCATTACAACGATAATCGTTACATTTATGTCTCGTTTCGAAATCATTAAGTGAGTAGTCTTATTTTTACATATGTATTTCATTGTTAATACACTTAATAATATATTTACTTATAATTTAACATAATTAACCAAGTGTATCAATATCTTAATATGATTCATATGTACCTAGTAAGACGTTGTTATAACGATAATCGTTATATATATCGTTTTCGAGTTTCTTAAATTAATAGTCTCATTTTTATGTATATAACTCATTGTTAAAATACCTAATGAGATACATACTTATAATAAAATCATGTTAACTATATATATAACCATATATATGTCATCGTATAGTTTTTACAAGTTTTAACGTTCGTGAATCACCGGTCAACTTGGGTGGTCAATTGTCTATATGAAACCTATTTCAATTAATCAAGTCTTAACAAGTTTGATTGCTTAACATGTTGGAAACACTTAATCATGTAAATAACAATTTCATTTAATATATATATAAACATGGAAAAGTTCGGGTCACTACAGGTATGTAACGACCCGGAAATTTCCGACCAAATTTAAACTCTAATCTCTATATGGTTCCGACACGATAAGCAAAAACCCTAAAGTTGACCCGCACTTTTTCGATCGTTCTATACTTATAAGATTAATATTTACATAAATTAAACCTTACCAACATGATAAGCAATCCAAATTGTTGAGACTTATGTTTTCGAAAAGAGTTTTACACAACGTTTGACCGTCTAGTTTGACCGATGATATCACGAACTATACAATATATGATAATTATACGTTTGTGTATATATATGTATATATACATATTTAACATGATCTAAGAATGTTTTAATATCTCATTTTGTATTAATAACAATAAGTTATAAGTATATTTTGAAACTACTAACTTAAGTTTTCAAAACGATAACCATACGTAACGTTATTTGACTTAAATACTTATGACCTATAATGTTTATACATATATCGTATAAGTAATGTATTTAATCACTTTTAAAGACTTAAATACATAAAACAATATAAGTATATTTACAAAAGATAGCTATATTTGAATCCTCGTTCCGTTTTCTCAAAGATTTCTATACGTATACCTAGGGTATATGTACCCGTATCATACGCAGCTTCTAGATGTATTTACTATTGGTATATACCAATAAAAATCTGCTCCTTAGCAGCCTTAAATGATTAAGAAACATGTAGAACCAACCATTTGTCAAGTAGCATGAATTATTTAGCAAGAAAACAAAGTTAGGTATCTTTTTTTTCCTTTATAACCTAAAAACGTTTTTATGCATGCACACCATTTGTTCACCCCATTTTCTTATACTTACACTTCCATTTCTCTCTCAAAATACTCTTAACTTCATACTTGATCATCTCCAAGCATTTTCCCCATCATTTAGCTTCAAAAACCTTACTTAAACACCATAAGAAAACCATACAAAAACACTTCAAGAAATCCTTCCAAGAACACAAACTTACTTCCAATCTTTCATCCAATTCCATCACCCTTTTGGTTCTAGCTTTTTGCTCCTCTTTTACAGAAACCTTGTCCAAGGAACTTGAGGTAGTATCTATGTTCATAACCTTATTCGATTCATATATATATAGCTATCATATTTTGTGGTATACAATTTTAACAACAAGAACATAGTTTGAAAGTTTTCAAACTTGTTTGCAAACTAAATAGATCCTTCTAACTTAACTTTTAAAATACTTCAAGACCTGTAATATAACTTAAATATATGCTAACTTAACAAGGTATAACTTGGTTTTTCAAAGAATATCTTAAAAACTGTTTTTACGACGTCGGAGTGTAACCGGGGACTGTTTTGGGTTGGATAATTAAAAAGTATCTTAAACTTTGAATTGGAGGTTTATGTTCTGGAAAAATGATTTTTACTATAAATATGTTAACACATAGAAATTTCATGATTTAATTCAAAGTATAGGTATTTTTAGAAAAATGGTCATTAAGTGTTATTTTTTTGTAACAAAAATGTTTAACTTCATAAGTTTCACTAAAGTTTCACCTATGCCGTGTGATTTTGAATACAAACCAAGGTATTTTCAGTTCATAGTCTTAAAGAGGGACTCGATCCAAGGAGATGGCAAGTTGAATCAACGAAAACGGATTTGTAACGAAGAAACTATGACCGAAACAAAATTGGTTATCCTAGACTTGTTTAACTTCGGGATTAATTGGGAAAAATTAAATAAATCACATATTTCTAAGATAACATGATATTTTATATATATGTACTTATAATTCAATTTTATATGGTTCAGGATCACCCGTAAACAACACGAGAAGATTATTCATAAGATCCCATGTTTGTACGCAACACGTCATTTGACAACACCGGTACTTTATGTACGCAACACGTCATTTGACAACACCGGTACCGTGGGTCAAGATTAATCTCGACCAATACATATACGATGGGGTTTTATTTATTTCGTTGGGGGTTTTATTTATTTCATTGCGGGTATATTAAACATCTAAAAATGAACCATTAAAATTGAATTACTAACAACGAGCTGCTAACTACGGACTAAGGAATTATTCAAAGTATTAAAAGTATAACAAGTATATATATGTGACGTTTGTTTAAAAAGAAAAGGTATTGATATATTATATATGGATAGGTTCGTGATATCAACCGGAGACCAAGTCAAATTATATATATCTTCAAGACGAAAGTGAGTATATAGTCCCACTTTTAAACTCTAAATATTTCGGGATGAGAATACATGTATTTTATGTTTTACGTTATGGACACAAGTAACTGAAAAATATATTCTACGTTGAGTTGTACCACTGGCATACTTCCCTGTAGCTTGGTAACTAATATTTACAGCGGTATTGTAAACGCGAATCCTGTTGATAGATCTATCGGGCCTGACAACCCCAACCGGACTGGACGACCAGTATTCAACGGTTGCACAGTACTTCGTTTCGTGACTACACTTGGTACAGTGTAGTAAGATTTCATATTAAAGGGAATATGCGACGTGATTAATTGTTAAGTATGGTTACCAAGTGCTCAACCACTTAGAATATTTTTATTAAAATGTTTATATATGAAATCTTGTGGTCTATATTTATATCGCTGTCGACATTAAACCTATATCTCACCAACTTTATGTTGACATTTTAAAGCATGTTATTCTCAGGTATGAATTAAGTCTTCCGCTGTGCATTATCTCGTACTAAGGATACTACTTGAGGCCATTAAGGACTTATATCATAAGGCGTTGCATTCGAGTCATTGAAGTTCATAGAGACTATTATTAAGTAAATGGCGGTTTAGGTCATTTGAATATTATGAAATGTTAGGCGAATATGTCAATTATGGATGTAACTATAGATTGCCTTATAAGAATAAATGCAACGTTTGTAAGATGTATCATATAGAGGGCAAGTACCTCGCAATGTTATCAACTATTGTAATTCGTTTGTAATCAATATGGACAACGTCCGGATGATTAGTTTCGGATCCTTTCAGTTGGTATCAGAGCGTTGGTCTTAGCGAACCAGGCCTTGCATTAGTGTGTCTAACTAGTAGTTGTTAGGATACATTAAGTGAGTCTGGACTTTGACCGTGTCTGCCTGTCAAAAGTTTTGCTTATCAATCCTAGTCGGAAATCATCTGCTTATCATTCTTAGGGAACTGCCTGCTTATCATTCTTAAGTCTAGACACGTCTTACTGCATTTAGTGCATCGATAGTGTATAGACAAAATTCATATCCTAGCGTATCTGTTACTATAGACATTGCCTGACGTATTTCAAAGATTCTCCGTAATTCATGGGATTTTGATATTATATATACATATGTAAATTATGTATTGAAGAGTACCAAACCCAACTCCTATAATCTATTCCAAACCAAAAATTCATTTCTCCGACCATACAAGATGGATTCTTCATCCAGCTCAAATTCCTCCGACTTCGATAGCTTCGCCGATATGGATTTTCATTCGAGCTCCGAGAACAGCGTTACCGGAATGGATCAACCAATTTCCCATCATCTATTCTGGATGAATTGGGGATGGGTTCGTAATATACTAAATTTCTGGAGGCAAGAAGAAGGTGATCCATTCCATCCACCAAATTGTCCTCTTAACGATGAACCTGAAGCACTTACCGGCGAACCTATTCGAAACACCATTTTCTCGTTCATTTCTAGAGTATCTCGTCATGATTACATACTATCCCATATTTCAAATCTTGTTCATTCGCTCGTTCCAACCGTCAATCATCCCGGTATAATAGAAGAAGTCAACGAACTCCGTGCTCGGGTAGTGGTTTTGGAGAATATGGTGCGAAGGTTACAAACACCAACAGCAGCACCAGCAGCATAATCCGTACTACCATCGTCAACGCCGACAGTACCTTTATCACCCCAATCACAACCGCGCCTTAAATCTCAACATCACAATCTGTATCTCGAATATCAACATCACACGACTCAATATCTGTACTTCGAGTATGATCTTCGTTCTATATATCGTTCTACATCGATTATCTTCGCTTTACGTATCGTATGACGATTATGTAATTTCTAAAGTCTTAGAGATTATGTAACCTAGAATTAACGATAAATCAAATGAGTTTAATATCTTATTGACTCATTAAATCTATGATTATCTCTGAAGAAAATATATATGCAAGTATATTTTCATAAAGATAGTAATTAAAAATTCCTTCGTACAAACTATTAATGATGAAAATATTTTAACGGGTGGGTAGTACCCGAGGAATATTTAGAATTCACATTAATAAGTTATATTGTACATTCTTGAATCTGATTCAACGGTTATCTATTATCTTACTTACAACCACCGATATTCGTATCCGCTCACCCCAGAATAACCATTTTCAATCAAATTTCATATTCGGATTTTGACCTACCAGAATCCAACAAGTGGCATAAAGAAGAAAACATTGGACAAAATAAAAAAAAAAATTGTTAGAAACACACGATTTAACTAATTAAAAATCTATTAAGGATTCCACGCTAACTGTTCCGGCTAACTCTGGACAATTAAAATGAATTAAAATGTTGATTGTAACATATGAAGCTAAACAATTCTTCAAGCTTGCCACTTGATTTTATCTTAAACCTCATTCGTAACTTGACGATTACAATTCGCATTCAAATCCTTTCATGATTCCTGAAAACACCTCGACCGAGAAGTTGAACCCTCCGCACCTTGCCTACGGAATGAAGATTTATACATACAGTTATACACCTGAAGAACTCTCGAACCCAAATTCATAATTTAACACATAACGTATTGAATCCTTTGCCATTTATTAGCAAGAACAACCCTACAATTCCTTTTCAAGAAGCTAATTTTGTCACAGCTCCACTTCGACTTTTCAGTGAGATTATTTCTATTATAATCATGATATTTATACCTTGTCCTTTCGCCGTCATTACCGGAAAACCTTTTATATCCCTCGACAACATCAACAGGTGCACCAGCAGATCGTTATCGTTTTGGCGAAATCAACAATCAGTATTTTGAAAATCTCGCGGAACTTCTTCCATCATATCTATAATGTCTATCCCTAAGAATTTCATAATCTGAACGTGAAGTTTCTGAAAAACACCCGGGACTATGAAATAGTTCTTGAAATGCTAACGAAGCAGCAAAAACTGTAAACGACTTTAACGGTCAAAAGTTTGATGACAAAGAATAGTAAGGTGGTAAAGCTGAAAAAAAAAAAAGTTTGGAACTAGAAAATGGATGAAGCAAAGTATGAAAGAGGCTGTGGATAAATCACAGGGACTGAACCTGCTCTCAAAGAATACAAACGATTCCGTACCTGCTGAAACCGTCAGTAAGAACCCTACTCTTTATTCAAAACCTTGCCCGGATGATATTTTTCATCATCATCTTATCTTAGATATTATAAGATATCTTCATATCATTCGTTATACATATTTTTCATATTTCTAGAGATATTTTTACAACTATTCCTATCTGCGATCATTTATCTCTCTGTAACATCTGCGTTACAATATAAAAGAAACTGTGTTAATTTCTAAATTCTGAAACCTCCGAGATTAAAATATAAATGATTTGAAGTAGTGTTGGGAACTGATGCATGAATTAGTATAATATAATGAAACTTGATCAACTTCATTATATTACAATAAGTCATGTTAAGTTTCTAATGGAATGTGATGATTCACAGTACCGTCATCATGTGACATGTTACACGGCTCTTACATTCTATCAAGTCTCCAAACATATTAGAACGTATCACCTTGATAGTTCTATTTTTCCGGAATATTCGAGTAATTTAACGAATCAAGATCGTGCCATTACAATTTCATTCTAAAACCAATAGCTAGGTTCATTCCAAATTTCCTACCTACGAATTTCGGACCATTGTTCGCTTGGCTCGAGGACGGGAAGAAGAAACGAAGGGACAAAACCTCAGAATAGAAATAGGAACATAAACCACAGCAAATAAGAGAGAGCATTAACTGTGGATGACAATGATTTTAAGGGACGGGAGTAGGAACATCGAAATATAAGGGAAGGTATAAAACCTAACAACAACCCCGAAACTACAAACCGTGCATATCAATACGTATTGCAACGTAAAGGCACGGGAGAATTAAAAACATTATAATTCCAAGGAAAGGATAAAAGAGAATAGATTCTTCTGGTGATAGATGAAAAAGAAGAATGAAAGATATGAAAGTTAGAAATATAACAAGGATTAGAATGGGATGGAGCATATTAGCGAATGTCGTAAAGTAGGAACTAAAGAGAAAGAATAGAAGATGTGGGAAGAAAGAAAGGGAAGGAGGTAAATTTATAGTGAAATATTCGACAAAGAAATCAAAACAGATTGCCGCGTTAAATCAAAGAAGATCCTGATCGCCGCAAAACTAAATCTTATTACATAAGATTTTCTTTAAAACCCTTAAATCCCGGAAATCGATCATAATCACGTCATCGGTTACAACAATTCTATATTTACTCATTTCACTCTTTTGTGATAGCTTCGCTCGTGCGTCTCACATAACCGAATCGTTTTATCTAAATCTTTCAATAATGATAAAATTTCATTATTACCTCATATTCGTCATGAAAACATTCCTATTGTTATTTATGACAACCTCTACCAAATTTCGAGGACGAAATTTCTTTAACGGGTGGGTACTGTAACGACCCGGAAATTTCCGACCAAATTTAAACTCTAATCTCTATATGGTTCCGACACGATAAGCAAAAACCCTAAAGTTGACCCGCACTTTTTCGATCGTTCTATACTTATAAGATTAATATTTACATAAATTAAACCTTACCAACATGATAAGCAATCCAAATTGTTGAGACTTATGTTTTCGAAAAGAGTTTTACACAACGTTTGACCGTCTAGTTTGACCGATGATATCACGAACTATACAATATATGATAATTATACGTTTGTGTATATATATGTATATATACATATTTAACATGATCTAAGAATGTTTTAATATCTCATTTTGTATTAATAACAATAAGTTATAAGTATATTTTGAAACTACTAACTTAAGTTTTCAAAACGATAACCATACGTAACGTTATTTGACTTAAATACTTATGACCTATAATGTTTATACATATATCGTATAAGTAATGTATTTAATCACTTTTAAAGACTTAAATACATAAAACAATATAAGTATATTTACAAAAGATAGCTATATTTGAATCCTCGTTCCGTTTTCTCAAAGATTTCTATACGTATACCTAGGGTATATGTACCCGTATCATACGCAGCTTCTAGATGTATTTACTATTGGTATATACCAATAAAAATCTGCTCCTTAGCAGCCTTAAATGATTAAGAAACATGTGGAACCAACCATTTGTCAAGTAGCATGAATTATTTAGCAAGAAAACAAAGTTAGGTATCTTTTTTTTCCTTTATAACCTAAAAACGTTTTTATGCATGCACACCATTTGTTCACCCCATTTTCTTATACTTACACTTCCATTTCTCTCTCAAAATACTCTTAACTTCATACTTGATCATCTCCAAGCATTTTCCCCATCATTTAGCTTCAAAAACCTTACTTAAACACCATAAGAAAACCATACAAAAACACTTCAAGAAATCCTTCCAAGAACACAAACTTACTTCCAATCTTTCATCCAATTCCATCACCCTTTTGGTTCTAGCTTTTTGCTCCTCTTTTACAGAAACCTTGTCCAAGGAACTTGAGGTAGTATCTATGTTCATAACCTTATTCGATTCATATATATATAGCTATCATATTTTGTGGTATACAATTTTAACAACAAGAACATAGTTTGAAAGTTTTCAAACTTGTTTGCAAACTAAATAGATCCTTCTAACTTAACTTTTAAAATACTTCAAGACCTGTAATATAACTTAAATATATGCTAACTTAACAAGGTATAACTTGGTTTTTCAAAGAATATTTTAAAAACTGTTTTTACGACGTCGGAGTGTAACCGGGGACTGTTTTGGGTTGGATAATTAAAAAGTATCTTAAACTTTGAATTGGAGGTTTATGTTCTGGAAAAATGATTTTTACTATAAATATGTTAACACATAGAAATTTCATGATTTAATTCAAAGTATAGGTATTTTTAGAAAAATGGTCATTAAGTGTTATTTTTTTGTAACAAAAATGTTTAACTTCATAAGTTTCACTAAAGTTTCACCTATGCCGTGTGATTTTGAATACAAACCAAGGTATTTTCAGTTCATAGTCTTAAAGAGGGACTCGATCCAAGGAGATGGCAAGTTGAATCAACGAAAACGGATTTGTAACGAAGAAACTATGACCGAAACAAAATTGGTTATCCTAGACTTGTTTAACTTCGGGATTAATTGGGAAAAATTAAATAAATCACATATTTCTAAGATAACATGATATTTTATATATATGTACTTATAATTCAATTTTATATGGTTCAGGATCACCCGTAAACAACACGAGAAGATTATTCATAAGATCCCATGTTTGTACGCAACACGTCATTTGACAACACCGGTACTTTATGTACGCAACACGTCATTTGACAACACCGGTACCGTGGGTCAAGATTAATCTCGACCAATACATATACGATGGGGTTTTATTTATTTCGTTGGGGGTTTTATTTATTTCATTGCGGGTATATTAAACATCTAAAAATGAACCATTAAAATTGAATTACTAACAACGAGCTGCTAACTACGGACTAAGGAATTATTCAAAGTATTAAAAGTATAACAAGTATATATATGTGACGTTTGTTTAAAAAGAAAAGGTATTGATATATTATATATGGATAGGTTCGTGATATCAACCGGAGACCAAGTCAAATTATATATATCTTCAAGACGAAAGTGAGTATATAGTCCCACTTTTAAACTCTAAATATTTCGGGATGAGAATACATGTATTTTATGTTTTACGTTATGGACACAAGTAACTGAAAAATATATTCTACGTTGAGTTGTACCACTGGCATACTTCCCTGTAGCTTGGTAACTAATATTTACAGCGGTATTGTAAACGCGAATCCTGTTGATAGATCTATCGGGCCTGACAACCCCAACCGGACTGGACGACCAGTATTCAACGGTTGCACAGTACTTCGTTTCGTGACTACACTTGGTACAGTGTAGTAAGATTTCATATTAAAGGGAATATGCGACGTGATTAATTGTTAAGTATGGTTACCAAGTGCTCAACCACTTAGAATATTTTTATTAAAATGTTTATATATGAAATCTTGTGGTCTATATTTATATCGCTGTCGACATTAAACCTATATCTCACCAACTTTATGTTGACATTTTAAAGCATGTTATTTTCAGGTATGAATTAAGTCTTCCGCTGTGCATTATCTCGTACTAAGGATACTACTTGAGGCCATTAAGGACTTATATCATAAGGCGTTGCATTCGAGTCATTGAAGTTCATAGAGACTATTATTAAGTAAATGGCGGTTTAGGTCATTTGAATATTATGAAATGTTAGGCGAATATGTCAATTATGGATGTAACTATAGATTGCCTTATAAGAATAAATGCAACGTTTGTAAGATGTATCATATAGAGGGCAAGTACCTCGCAATGTTATCAACTATTGTAATTCGTTTGTAATCAATATGGACAACGTCCGGATGATTAGTTTCGGATCCTTTCAAGGTAATACCTGAGGAATATTTAGATTTCACATTAATAAGTACACTGTACCTTTTTTTCAAATCTAATTCAACAGTCATTTACTATCCTATTTAAAACCACCGATATACATATCCGTTCACCGCAGAATAACCCTTTTCATTCAATTTAATATTTGGATTTTGATCTATCAGAATCCAACAAGTGGCATAATGAAGAAAACATTGGACAAAAATAAAATTTGTTAGAAACAAACAAATTAACCATGAGAAAATTTTGTTAAGAATCCACGCTAACAAAATCCTAGCTAACTGTTCCTAGCTAACTGTTAATTCCTTATTACATTTTATTATCGCAATTTATTTATCGCAGTTTATTTATCGCAATTTATATTCTTAAAATTTTATTTATCGTCATTTAATTTCTGTTATTTATTTTACGCACTTTATTTATTGTCATTTAAATACTGTTATTTACGCATTTAAATATCGGGACACGTATACAAGGTTTTGACATATCATATCGACGCATATTTGGAATAACCATAGACACTCTATATGCAGTAATGCTGGAGTTAGCTATACAGGGTTGAGGTTGATTCTACAATAATATATATACTTTGAGTTATGATTGAGTCTGAGACATGTACACGGGTCACGACACGTATTAATTAATTTGAATATTATATATTGCTAACTGTGGACTATCAACTGAGGACTACCAACATTGGACAATTAAAATGAATTAAAATATTGATTATAACATATGAAACTAAACAATTCTTCAAGTTTGGCACTTGATTTCATCCTAAACTTCATTTGTATCTTGACGATTACGATCTACGTTCAAACCTTTCATGATTCTTGAAAACACCTCAAGCAATAGAATGAACCAACCGCACTTCATCTACGGAAGGAAAGATTTATACATATAGCTATGCACCTGAAAAACTCTCGGGAACTGAGTAAACGTTTAACACGTAGCTGTGCTAACTCCTTTAACGTTATTATTACCGAAAATAACTTTTCAATTTCTTTCCAAATTAGCCAAATTTGTCACAGCTTCAACAAGTCAACTTCGACTTTTCGTTCGAAACAACCTTATTATAACCTTGACATATATGCGTGCTCTTTTATTGTTACCGGGGAACCTTTTATATTCCACCATATTACCATCAGCGTTTAATCATCTAAAAACACAATCCTCCTTAAACCACCTCGAATTGATAACCGATGATTCAGATATCGTAGCATTAAATGCAGAGGAAACAGAAAAATTGTAGATGATCTAAACGGCCAAAAGTTTGATGATAAAGAAGGGAGTGTTAGGAACGCTCGATAGAAAATTTAGTACTGAAAAACATATTGAGCAAACTATGAAGGAGATCAAGGCCAAATACAAGGAGCATACCATATATTCAAAGAATCCAGGTAATTCTGGATCCGATGAAACCTTCAACGAATATCTTGCTCCATACTCATGTTAAAATCTTGCGGAAAATTTTTCTTCATCAACCATCGAACTTAGAAATTCCAAAATATCATCATAAATATCTTCGATATTTCTGAAGATATTTTCATAAATATTCTCGTCCGAAATTATTTATCTCTTTGTGCTATCTATATTACATCATAAAGGAAACTACTTTAGTTTCTAAATTTCTTTAAAATTCGAGTTTGAATTATGAGTGATTTTGAAGTAGTGTTGGAAATTGATGCATGAGTTAGTATAATATAATGACACTTGATCAACGTGATTATATTACAGTAAGTCATGCTGAGTTTCTAATGGAACTTGATAAAGGATCACAGATCATACCTTTATCATGAACCATGTTACATAACTCTTTCATTCTACTTAACTTCTGAACATATCAAGAAAATATATTCTTGATAGTTCCATCCTCAGGGATTCTGGTAATTTGATAAATCAAATGATGCTAATACATTCCTTTCTGCTTAGAATACTATAATCATTCGAAACTCCATACTTATGAATTCTGAACCATTACTCGCTTTACAAGAGATCGAGAAGTGAATAAAAAGGCAAAGAGCTCCAAAAACATAAGAGAAGATATAAAACTCGACAGCAACACTGAGATCACAAACCGTGTACATTAATACGAATAGCAATATAAAGACACGGGAGTATGAAAAACACTATAATCCCATGAGCATAGTAGAAGTAAACGGATTCCTCCGGTGGTAGGTGAAAAAGAAGAATGATCGATATAAAAGTCAGGAATATATCCAGAATTAAAACTGGATGAAGCATATTGACTGATGATTTGGAAGAATGAATTAAAGTATAGTAAATGGGAGTGGTGGGAAATAATGAAACGGAAGAAGTTCATTTATAATGGAAATACCAGACAAAGCAATCGAGACAGATGATCGCATTTAAATAAAGAGATCTTAATTTCCATAAATCCCGAAGAATCAGATCATATAGATTTCCAAGATTTTCTTTAAATCCCTTGAATTTCGGAAATCAACCATGACTACGTCATCAGTTAAGACGAACTTGCATTTATTCATTTCATTCTTTTGCGATAGCTTCACTTGTACTCTTCGAGTAGTCGAATCATTTTATCTATATTAATCAATAATGATCAAGCTCTAGTTATCAACTCATATTCGTCATGAAAACATTTTTATTGTCAACCATGATGATCTCACTCAAATTTTGGGACGAAATTTCTTTAACGGGTAGGTACTGTGACGACCCGGGAATTTCTGACCAAATTTAAACTTATTCTTATTTGATTTTCAACATGATAAGCAAAGTCTACTAGATTGAATTTAGAATTTTTGAACTATTTCATGAAAGCATTTAACCCGTGATTATTTCCGACGATTCACGAACAATTGTTTGTAAATAAATATATATATATAAATGTAAGTATATGTATATTAACTTAAGATTATGAAATATAAATTAACCATTAGAATTAAAAATGTAAAATAAGATATAAAATAATTAAGTGTAATTTCCAAATGAAGTTATATATAACCATATATGATTATTATAGTATTGTATTATATATAACATGTATAAATAATAAATAAGAAATAAAGATATTATTGATATTATTTATATAAAGTTTAAATGTTATGTTAATAATATGAGCATTACTTTCAATATTATTATTAATAGTAATATTAATATTTATATTATTAATAAGATTGTATCTAATATAAACTATATATGTATATAAAATTTAATATATATATAGAAGTGATGATATTATTATTAATACTATTATTATCATTAACAATATTAATACCATTGTAATTAATAGAAATATTATTATCATAACCATTACTAGTAATTAAAATTATTAAAATTATCATTATGGTATAAATATTATCATATTATCATTTATTATTAATAGTATTAATATAATTATAATAGTTAAATAACAAAAATAAGGAAATTAGGTATAAATACGGATACAGATATATTAATACATATACAAATTTATATATTTATATAAATACGTTTAGAGATATAAATACTGGAAGAGTTACGTATTCAGTTTCATATCCTTTTCAAAACTATAGATGATTGATTTCCTGTCTCTAAGAATCTGATACAAGAACAAATACAATAACATATATATCCAAGTGCAGTTAACCATCAAATTCTGCTTTTAGTTTTTTTATATATTTTCTATACGAAGGAATTAATCCTGTTGACCATCGATACTAAATAACAAACAAGATGCTGCTTCCATTATTTGATTAACTTCATCATTATGATTTATATAACTGCTATTAGCCACTGTTAATACGAAAGAAAACACAGAAATATGGTAAACATATGGTTTCCCTCTGTTCGTGTCATATAATAGCCAAACAACGAATTCAAATGCGATTTCAAATTCTAGAATTGTAGTTTTGTTAGGATCCTCACATTCAAACTATCTTCAGAGTCTCGATTCCCAATTTCTAATATCGCATATGAATTTTCAAAGTCAAAGTTCCATCTTAAAAAGTCAAACGGATGAGTAAAGATTGAATTGCAGAGTTATAGGGTGTTTTTGTTGCAATTAATGATTTCTAAAGTTTCTATGTATGATTTAAAACATACTTTCTTTTATAATCATCGTCTAAAACGATCCTAATTTTTAAAATCACAATTTGAGTTCATAGGTATGTTCTTCGCAGCTATATTTTTTATAAAATATTTTTTTTGTTGTATATTAATCAAAAGCAGCGATTACTGATTATTTATGTTTCATCTACAAATCTTGTTCAAATTCTTAATTAGCTGTGTTGATTCTGTTTGATTTCTGGTTGGGTTAAGTTCGTGAAGAAGAAGTGGGAAAGAACAGAAATCAGACATCAGATAAAGATATTAAAACCTTAATACAAATCAGAATAATAGTTAAGGCGTATTGGTTTAGGGTGTTAGCGGTGAGCGGGAGGTCATGGGTTCGAGCATGGTCCATGCCAATTTTTTTTTGAAACAAGGCTTTGAGGTAGTTATTATATTTATATTATTATTATTTCCTTATTATTATTATTATTATTATTATTATTATTATTATTATTATTATTATTATTATTATTATTATTATTATTATTATTATTATTATTATTATTATTATTATTATTATTATTATTATTATTATTGTTATTGTTATTATTATTATTACTATACTTATAGTTATTATGTTAAAATATAATTATTAACAAAATGATTATTAATACAATTTATAATATTAACATTATTATTACTAGTATTAACCTTATAAATTGTTAGTATTATCATTACTATTATTATTATTATTATTATTATTATTATTATTATTATTAATATTATTATTATTATTATTATTATTATTATTATTATTATTATTATTATTATTATTATTATTATTATTATTATTATTATTATTATTGCTAGTATTATTATTATCATTATGATACTAAACATATTATTAATATAAACACATAATAAAAGATGATAAGATAGAGATTATAGAAATTAGTTATAGGTATACGAATACTTGTACAAATTATGATTTTTGTACAAATTAATGTATTACAAAACTATAGGCAGTAGCGTAGAAAGTTGACACGAAGATTATGATGATTAGGAATATAAAGCTTTTAATAATATTATTATTACGATTATAAATATAGAAATCTTGGATATAAAGATTAGTAAGAAAATGGGAAAAATTAAAATTTATTAAATTATGATTTAAAGGAATTATTAAAATTATTATAACTATTGTTATCATAATACAATTTAGTATTATTATCATTATTAATATCATTAATTCTATTAACATTATTATTATTATCACTTTTATCAATATAATTATATAATATCCTTATTTTTAATAACCGCAGTATTATCAAAATTAACAAATTCATAAACAAATGATCTTTATATAAAAGATATATTTAATATACTAAACTTAACTATATTAATATTACTATATATAAAATAAAGATATAAAAATAAATAATGAAACATATAAATTATTAAAAATAACAATTATATCACTAATAATAATATATAAATTTATTCGATTACAAGAATATGTTTTAACACATATATGAATGATATAGGTTCGTGAATCCGCGGCCAACCCTGCATTGTTCAGTTTTGTAATATGTATTTTTACTAAAAAATACAGTATGGTGAGTTCATTCGATTCCCTTTTTACTCTTTACATTTTTAGGACTGAGAATACATGCGCTGTTTTTATAACTGCTTTATTAAATGCTTTTGAAATATATTTTTGAACTACGAATACATGAAATACTTTTATAAATGTTTGACGAGATAGACACAAGCAAAATATTCCTCGAATGAATTATTATACAGACAGAAGTTCTGTGAATTATTATTGAATTATGTGAACATGATAATTGCCACCAATTGATGTGAATATATTTTCCTTGATTATTATTGCTTGGTAACCTAAGAATTAGAAACGGGTATGGCCCTAATTCACGCGAATCTTAAAGGTAGCTACCGGGTTTAACACCCCCACCCAGAATGTTCACTAGACGGAAGGGCTAGTGGGCGTGGTGTTTAGTACCTCGAAGTTTATATGATTATTATACCGACGAGATGTTCTGTTTTAGGGATATTATTATGCGCATTATATGTTAAGGTCGGTTACCAAGTCAAGCTATGAAAGCAATGTAAAGTGAATGTTATGTATCGAGAGAATGATTTTATACACAGGTTATGTGTATGTTATTTTTGTGCACGAGATATGTGTACGGTTACTAAGATTTATGAAAGATGATTTTGTACACGAGAAAGGTGTACTGTATTTAAAAGATATCGCATGTACATTACAGATGGGTATAGGATTCTGGCCCATTTGTACCATGCAGGATTTAAATCTTGTGGTCTATCAAAATAATGAATTTTATTGTTTTATGATAAACCTATGAACTCACCAACTTTTTGGTTGACACTTGAAAGCATGTTTATTCTCATGTACGAAAGAAATCTTCCGCTGTGCATTTGCTCATTTTAAAGATATTATTTGGAGTCATTCATGGCATATTTCAAAAGACGTTGCATTCGAGTCGTTGAGTTTATCAAGATTATTATTAAGTCAATTATAATTGGATATATTATGAAATGGTATGCATGCCATCAATTTTTGATGTAAAGAAAGTTTGTCTTTTAAAAACGAATGCAATGTTTGTAAAATGTATCATATAGAGGTCAAGTACCTCGCGATGTAACCAAATGTAATGTATTCGTCCAGATGGATTAGGACGGGTCATGAAAGCATATAACGTGAGCTGGTGCCTGGGTCGTTTCAAATGTCTAAGTCTCAAACCAAATTTCATTCAAACACAAATTACGAACTGTAAACATTCAAAACACGTATCTTATATCGTTGGAAAGGTAATTTGACGAGGAATATAACTAAACACGTTTCATTAATCAAATTCATCATTTGCAATAATCAAATTTCCAAATTTAATGATCAATTAATGCTCATCATAAAGGCTTCAAGTCCATAAATGCACATTGATGATTCGGGAATTAAATGCACATTGATGATTCGGGAATTAAATGCACACATATAATACGTCGTTTCGTAGGTAATTATGCATATAATACTACTAAACACTTATAATTAACATTGCAAAGCATTCAATACATCAAAAATCCATTTTACTTCTATCAAACCCTAACTCAAAATCATAAATTTAGCAATTATGTTTATGGAGTCTTTCTAAGTCAACCTACACATCAAATTGAAGCTAGTGATGCTAGTAACACATTTAATACATGCGCTTTTAACATTTAACAACATTCAAGCAACCAAATCTCAATATCAAACACACCCAAATATTCAAGTTTAAGCTAATTACATAAAATAGCAAGATCGAGCATATAAATCACATATTCATGTTAGACTTGAGCCATAGATGCTAATTAACACTTTTATAAGTCAAAAGCATCAAGAACATGAAATTTAGTATTTTTAGAAAGTTACCCAAATGAGATGAGATTGGTATGGATTCGAAAAGGAAGATGCAAGGATTTCGAATATGTAATTTGTTTTAGTTGATGCTTGCTAGATCTTGAATAAATGGTGAATTTGTGTTGAGTGAGTTGAGAGAAAAAGTGAAAGTATGAGATGAGAATGAGAAGTGAATGAGTGGTGGTGGGGAGGTTGACTAGTTCCACTAGTCACCACTTTGCCCACTTGACAACATTAGTCCCTCGAGTTTAAAAACGGGTGCGCGAATTACCTAAACGAGATGTTTTAAAAACGCGTATTAACGGAAGATGTTATAATTATTTAACGGACTTTAAATAATTAAACGGAAGGTAAACGGAAAAAGACGGGATGTTACAAAAGATGTGTCGTTCCCGATGCCAATTTTCTTTATGAATGAGTTGCTAAACGCCACTTGTGCATCATCCAAATACAAGCATGTTGCAATAATATTACACCACAAGCTTGATGACGAAGAGTGGTTTGAAACACTCCCCGATATTAAGCCGCCACACGGACCGTAAATACTTTTGATTATTTTAACCCAAAAAGACTCAGTTTCAGTTTTAAACCTCCACCACAATTTACCCGATAAAGCTAAATTTTTGTTTTTTAGAGACCCGATGTTTAGGCCTTCGTTCTCATAATTGTTTATAACATTATCCCATTTGACCCAATTTATTACCTTGCCCGACCCCGACCCGCCCTAAAAGAACACTCGCCTCACACTCTCAAGAATTTTGATTACACTCGAAGGAGCACGAAATAACGAGAAGTAGTACAACGGAAGGCTATTGAGCACCGACTTAATTAGGACTAATCTTCCCCCGAAAGATAACGAACGCATTTTCCAACCCGAGAGTCTAGCTTTGAATTTCTCGATAACCGAGTTCTAATCCTTTACTTTTTTCATTTTATTCCCAATTGGCAACCCTAAGTACACGAAAGAAAATTTGCCTACTTGACACCCATTGTGATTTGCTACCCGAGTAACTTCATCGAAATTAACCCCGACACCATAAAGACAACTTTTTTTGAAAATTGACTTTTAGACCGGAAGATAGCTCAAAACATTTTAGAAGGTTCCGAGGTTTAAGGCATTCAACCTTCCCCACTCACCAAAGAAAATCGTGTCGTCCGCAAATTGGAGGTGCGAAACAAGAACTCTATCATGCCCCACTTCCACCCCTTTAAATAATCCTTTCTCGGTTGCTGCTTTAGTTAAAATGTTAAGCCCTTCCGCCGCCAAAATAAAAAGAAAGGGGGAAAGAGGGTCGCCTTGACGAACGCCTCTCCCTAAAGAGAATTCTTTGGTGGGGGAGCCGTTAACCAACACGGAGATAGAGGCCGATTTTAGACAAGCACCAATCCAATTAATCCATTTCGCCCCGAACCCCATACACTTCATAACCTCGAAAAGGAAACACCAATTTAAGCTATCAAACGCTTTTTCAAAATCGACTTTGAAAACAATACCTTGCTTGCGGTTAACATTGAGGAAATCAACTGTTTCGTTAGCAATTAAAATGCCATCTAAAATGTACCTGTCTTTTAAGAACGCACTTTGTTCCGAGCCAACAAGATTGGGTAATACCTTCCTAAGTCTATTCGATAGTATCTTTGCCACGATTTTATAATAACTACCTATTAGACTTATAGGCCGGTAATCACCCAATCCCAAAGTCACTAATTTCTTAGGAACGAGGGTTACAAAAGACGCATTACATCCTCTCGAAATATCCTCATTTTCCCAAAACCAATTAACCGCGTTACAAAGATCGCCCTTGATAATATCCCAAAATACCTTATAAAAGCGTAAGTTAAAACCGTCTGGACCCGGTGCCTTATTACTACCACAATCCTTTACGGCTTCATAAATTTCATCAATTGAAAAAGAGGATTCCAATGCAACAGCTTCGGTGCTTGAGATCGAAGGATAATGCAGTTCTTCCAGGGATGGTCTCAAGGGATCCGGTTCCTCAAAAATTGCCCTGTAATGATTAAAAACTTCATCTTTGATAACATTCAGATTTTCATTCCAAACCCCATCGATGTGAAGACCACGGATATTACACTTATTATACTTGTTTCTAATAAGTGAATGAAAAAATTTTGAATTCTCGTCGCCTTCAATAGCCCATCTAATGCGTGCTTTCTGCTTTAACATACAAGATTTTATCTTTTCCTTTTCAAGCCATGATTTCCTTTTTTCTCTCCATGATTCCAATTCTGTCTCGCTTAATAGAACCGATTCAGCTTTTATTTAATATATTTATTCTTTGGCCGTAAAAAAAAGGGTTTAACTTTAGTGTTTTAAAAACACTATGTCATCAATTCAACTTTTCAACTTTAGTGTTCCATCATAACACTACTGATCAGTCCAGTTTTCGATTTCTTAAATATATTGGTTTTAATAATTTTGAGAGAATAACCTAAAAGAGAATATTGAAGTGAAACGAGAATTCAAATGTATATATCGAAACAGCACCTAAATCAAAAATCAAATTTTATCGGTTAAGTTAAAATTACAAAACTAAAACTACCGTAAGGCCACTCCCTATCGTAACTAAACTATTCATCCTCTTAACCTTCCACATCAGCGCCACATCAACACCAATATCCTATAACTAACTCATAACTAAACACTCCCTATCATGGTTAAAACAATACTCCTCTTAATATACAACGTACAAGCAATAAAGCATTAAGTCCAACAATAAAAAGCACTGGGACCCGCAATTCCTATAACTCTTCCGTTAAATCTATGATGAAAGCGGGTAACTAACGCGGGTAACTAAGTGGTGTCTATGGTTAGTTACGGGTAATGAGCGGGTAATGGGCGGGTAACTAACCATAGGGGTGGTCTAAAGTCGATTTTGAAATCGATCTTCATTTTGAATTGGGTTTGTATTCTACATGTATTAATAACTTAATATATTATCAGTTGAATTTGATTTCACCAAATTTTATAGAGTAAAACCAGTAATTGATTTTAAAATTGAAATTTCAGTTTGTAAACGAACGAAAATAAATTTGATTTTTAACCATAAATTTGGAGATGTTAAAATGGTTAAAAATCAAATTTGATAGAAAGTTTGCAAAATTCAAGTTAAACACCGCGTGAATGCAAAATTTAGGGTTAAATAAAAACTAAGAAAATTAAAAACTTTAATGAATAAAAATTTATGAATTAAACACGTTAGTATTTATTTATTTGTCAAAGTATTAACCAAAAAATGCTTAATACCGTGTCCCAAGAATTTCATTTCACACACGATCTTTCTCTCCTCCCCCTCCCTATACGGAGAAGATTCCAGTTGTTAAAAAAAAAAAACATCATCATCATCATCATCTCTGTAAATCTTATTAACGCTAACCAAACACTTTTCCCATTTTCTTTTATATTCTCCAAACCAACAATAACCAAATTACCCTTTTCTTTCACACCCATTTCTTGAATAATTTTCGTCCAAATCTGGGTTTCAAGGTAATATTGAATTGATGTACCTCTTTTGATTTATGAATTATTATCACTTGTTATTTAACCTATATTTCTATTGTTGTTAACCTTTATTCATAAATATATTTTCTTATGTTGTGATTACAGAAATGAGTTCTTGATTTTGATTAATTTGGGGATTTTTTTTGTTTTTGTTTAATTTGACGGTTTTGGGTTATGAATAATTAATTTAAAGCTTTGTGCTTTCTGATTGAATCATTGAATTTGTATTGGTTGTACTTGCACACTAGAATTTGTGTTGATTGGATTCTTACTATAAATTTAATGTGTTTTCATCTTCCTAAGTATTTCTAGATTTTTCGATATAAACCGAATTGAATACTATAATTGTTTTGTCCCAAATGGTGTTTTAATTACTACTTGTGCTTTACATTTTCTTGTAACTGTAATGCCCTAACCAAAAATTAACATGCCGGTCTAACCGCTTCGGTTTAGCTTAAACCGATTTTGGAAGTTATTGTATCCTGCAACATAGTACTTGTAAGGGGCTTGCAGTTATAATTTGCAATGAATCTCTATAGGCATATTGCTAAGATTTTTTAAAATTTGTGGTTAGTTGCTCTTGCAAGTGACTTACATCTTGTTTTATATGTTATTTGGATCTATGTTTAGGTAAAGTTTCATTCCTGTTTATATTTAATTATTTCTTGAATGTTAATGTTCTTTTACAATTTCTATTTGTTAAAGTTTGAATGTGATTATTATGGTTGTTCTTTTCAGGTAGTTATACTATCAGTTGTGTGAATGACCTTTTTAATAGACGGCATCCCTGATGCTGTTGCACTTAGGTGTCTAGCTCGGGTCCCATATTACCTTCACCCAACTCTAGCCCTAGTTTCGCCCTCATGGCGAGATGCGGTTCATAGCACCGAGCTTTACAAAGCCCGTAACGAGGTCAAATCTACTGAAGATTTCCTATGCATATGTGCATTTGATCCCGAAAACATGTGGCAGCTTTATGACCCAAACCAAGATAAATGGCTAACTCTCCCTGTGCTCCCTTCGAGAGTTCGAAACCTGGCCCACTTTGGTGTGGTTTCAACAAACGGAAAGTTGTTTGTTTTGGGAGGCGGTAGCGATGCAGTTGACCCGTTGACAGGTGATCAAGATGGAAGCTTTGCAACAAATGAGGTTTGGGCCTATGACCCGATAGTTCGTCGGTGGGCCCGACGGGCTTCTATGATTGTTCCACGCGCCATGTTTGCTTGTTGTGTGTTAGATGGGAAGATAGTGGTGGCGGGTGGGTTCACAACGTGCCGAAAATCTATCTCGAAAGCGGAAATTTATAATCCCGAAAAGGACGTTTGGGTGTCGATTCACGATCTGCATCACACGCACAACTCTGCGTGTACGGGTTTGGTAATTGATGGTAAGATGCATGTGGTTCATAAGGGTCTAACCACGGTTCAGGTTTTGGATAATGTGAAACAAGGGTGGACGGTTCACGAGCATTCATGGGTGCAGGGTCCGATGACGGTGGTGAAAGGTTCGTTGTATGTGATGAGTCATGGGCTTATATATAAGCAAGAGGATGAGATGTTTAAAGGGGTTATTTCGGCTTTTGAATTCAAGAAACGGATCGGGTTTGCTATGATGGGTTTCGGGGATGATATTTATGTGATTGGAGGAGTGATCGGGCCGGAAAGATGGAACTGCGATATCAAGAAAATGTCGGATGTTGATGTTTTGACACTCGGGAGTGAGCGGCCAGTGTGGCGGCAAGCGGCGGCTATGACAAGATGCAGGGGGACAATTCTTGGGTGTGTTCAACTGAGTATTTAGGGGTGGTGTCTGGTATACTTTGTATTGTTGTTATTTTCTTGTTTTGGTAGAAGATGAAATGAATTTGGAGTTGTAATGTCAATAAATTATATGGTATGCATTTAGATTACAATCTTGTAGCTCATTTACAATTTAATGGTTAGTCAATCGTGGCTGATTCATTACATCTTAAGATAATTCACGTTTTGTTACCACTTCTTCCAATAACCGTTCAGACATCGCGTGTGGTAAAATCCTCTCGGGTGAGGCTCAAAGGCAAGGCCTCTGAGGCCCATGAAATTGGCGGGTAACTTCAAGAAAAATATTTTACAACTTATGGGATTGGACCCCTGACCTCTCTTATGAAAAGTCAAGTTATCACCAATACACTAACAACTTCGATATTACATAATCAACATTGAGGTGGAGATAAGTTGACTTTTCTTAAAAAAAAAAAAAAAAAAAAAAAAAAAAATTGGCCGAAGACTATTAGCTAGCTAGCAAGTATGAGGGTTGACTAATGTCATGTGTAAAGTTTCACACATGTACACTACAAACAGCTACAATATATCACATAAGATATTAGACAATTCTTCAAGCTTACCTTACAATAAAAAGTCACCAATGTTTAATGAAAAGCAACTCAGAATCCAGTGATGATCATCTTAACATATTGGAAGATAAAGATGTCCCTTGTGGAGAACATTTTGCTACAACAATTGCAAGGAAGCTTGTCTATTGATAACGATGCCGAGGAAGCTGTGAAAACGTCAATGCGTAATTTATTGAATAAGAAACAGTATTCTTATGAGAGACGTGGGTTCAGAAAAAGAGGACGAAGGGACAGAAAGGGAAAAAGATGGTGTATAGATGCAATGTGTTCTAATCCACCATACTTAGAAATTGCTACCTGAACTGTTGAGTTATTTTGTTATCATAGCTTTATTACAAATTTACAATTGCAGCTTTAGCTGCATGTAGTGTTGTTGTTTTAGAGGTCACAACGGTTAAATTATGTTCAGTAACAATATTTATGTTTATCAAGTCATTCTTTTGTCTTTATGTTTATACTCAATCGTTGCAGCTACCTTTTTAAACGGCCCCAGAAAACTGTTATCTGAAAGGCCATAAGTATACAGAACTATTGTTGTAGTGTTGTTAAGATCGCATAGGCAAGCCTGCTTAATTTCATGTTAACAGACTGCTACATATCGTAAGCCAACATATAATACAATGCATGTAACAGATTATGCAGTTTAATTCAACCAAAAATGTTCTTAAAATTACAAAACAAAATGAAACTAGCATTCAAAGTACAAACAAAAGTGTGTTATCTAGGTATATGGGGTCATCTTCAGTCCAGAACCACCTTTTTGACCACTTGTTAACTTTTACAAATAATTAAAGCCTTGAATATGATTGACACTGTAACAGTGTTGTAAGAATTTAAAAGCTTAAGCGATTTAAAACCTTCAAAACACTCGAGACAAGTGACTTGACCCGTTTCACTTTTAGTTTTACTAGCCCCATTTGAACTGTTTGGAATAAAGCAGAACCCAGACCAAGCCACTTAAAATTTAATGAGTACAACTTGCCAAGTCTAGAAATTAGAGACTTGAACACAAGCAGGAGATCAAGCATGCTTAAAAACTTTCATGCTAAGCCAGTAGAAGTATACAGCAACCACAAGTACTGGGAGCGTCAAAGGCACCAAAAAACAATAATACCTGTCACAACACAAGAGCAGCATCATCAGAATCATGTTACAGATAATCATGAAACTGGAAGTAGTCAAATTGATAACCGAACTTGTTTGTTAACACATTTACCGTAATAAACATCTGAAAGACATCCAAAATAAATGCACAATATAAGATATAAGATAGAGACAAAATTTCAGGTAATTACTTTTTCTATCGATAATCGTCCAGTATAATAGAGATACATCTGAACATTGTGTTTCAATACTTTCCGCCAAACCCAGTTATTGTTCGTTTTTATAAGTAAAGCATCTATTAAGTGCATGACTTACTATCATTTAGAATACAAACTCAAATTAAAACCAACTTTAATTTATACTCCCATAAACTGCTCAAACATCATTTAATGTAAATCAATACAAAGAACTCATCTAAACTAAACCAAAGCATAATGAACTATTTGCAATTAGACAAGACAAGCAACGAGTAATGCAAGTTAAAAAATCATACCTGTCATTTTGTATTGTAAATAAAACTACACTATCCGAGGGAGGTAGAAGTTTTGAAATTACTGCGGTATAAAGAAAACCGCCAAAAAAAGTGGAACCAAATAAAATGAAGAAACCTCCCCAAAAAACTCTTTCATTCACATTCATTAATCGTGAAATCAACGTCATATCTTCAAACAATCTTCTCTAAATGAATGAGACTACATACGCAATTTTTTGTACCAAATACCAACAACCAACCTCCTGACATGAAACACCAGGAAACATCGAAAATGATTCAATATGTTAACAATATAAAGATTAGATATAGGTAATGTGTCACAAAAACAGCCAATATAGCAGCAAAACTACTAACGTGCAACATCTGAACTACCATAAACAACATCTAAACATTTATTAATGGCAACAAACTATTATAAGAACAGCATTAAACGGTTTAAAACAGCTGAAAGATATTAAACGAAAACAGTAAACATCAAAATAGCAACGAAACAATTCATTACGTACGATCAACGAGTTTCATCCTATACTAAACCAATTTTACAATCACAAATTACATAACTAGTACAACAATTTAGGAATCTAATAACGAGTTTCATTTTAAACAAGTTTTTATCTATCCAATCCCTTTCCTTTCTATCAAAAACAGTAGAAATGGGCTTGAAGTAAAAAACATATATTTCGAAATCAGGAACATAATTATATGATTTTACTGTGAAGTGAAGTAATCGTGTGCGTGTAGTAAAGAAAAAGAAAACATACACAAAATTAGGGTAACTGCAAGAAGAGGGGAGAACAAACAGATGTTTGATGTGGTGCCGTAGTCGAGTGAATCAACGAGGTTGGATCTGGTACTTGAGCTTCGTTTATATAATTGAAGAGATTTGATGGGCAGGTACTGTGGTGGTGGATTGTTAGCAGCGATGGAGGGTTGGGTTTAAAATGGATGAAGCAAGTGGAACTGTGGAAGGTAAATGGATGGTTTTATCCTCACGTGTCCATGAGAAAGATTTAACATAATTTTTTGACAGTCGTTAGTTTAACAAATTTGGTAACCTACGAAATTTGCACGTAAGAAAAAATTTTAGAAGAGAATAATTAATGTGATAAAAAAAAGGACTCTTCACGTAATTTTGTTTAGGTTAATTGTTTTTTTCGACAAAATTGCCCAATTAGTCCGTGTGTTATTCGAGTTTTGCCCATATAGTCACTCCCATTTTATTTATGCAATCCTAGTCACCGAATTTATTAATTTATCCCAAACTAGTCCCTAACACTAACTCCCAGTTAACATTCCATTAAGTTTCACCAGTGTGCGAATCACGTGATTAAATTGTACCCTTTCACTGAAATTAGCATCGTCTTGTTTCTCCAATTTTCCAGATAACGAGCTTTCCCTCACATTTGCAATCCTAATTCTTAACGAACATCGCAAATATCTGTTGATCCAGTTATTAAAATCAACACATTACAGGTTTAATCTCAATTCATATTAGTTCTTATACATCTATACTTATATCTTTCTTATTGATTTCAATTAAGTTCTAACTATTTCGTTAACAATTCGCAAATGGCAATGAAATCAAAATTGATTATTGTATTGTATAGATGTATGTTATCTAACGTGGATTCTGATATGTGGAGCGTTGAATTTTGTTAGTTAATCCGTTTTAGAAGATATCTTAAATTGAGATTTTTAGGGTTATGTATGAAGCTAATTCTGAGTTTAGAGAAGATATATATTGTACTATATAATCATCATCTTTACCAGTTTTTTTATTTTTTATTCTTTTGTATATAAGTTAAAGTTCTTAATTTGAAGATAACATGAACACTTGATTGCCCTAAGATGAATCTTGATACATAACAGGAAGTATGTAGGGTATCGAAAAACTTCACGTGATGGGCACATGTATGGTACTTAACGGACACTTAATGGTCGTTAGTATGAGAAATGAAATTGAAACTAAACAGTTAATTAAGTGGCTATTTATGCAGTAAATTAATGAGAGTGACTAAAACATCAAAAATGAGAAAACATATAGACTATTTGGGCAATTTTATCTTCTTCTTTTTTAATTTTAAGTTATAGTTATATGTGCTTCAATTTTGTTTCAATTTTATTTTTCAGAAAAAACGAAAAATTATAAAATAGAGATTGGAAGATCAAATTGATTACAAGCGATACGGAAACCGAAATACCGTCACATTTTTACGTATAATCCTCAACTGTCAGAATCTAAAAATTAGTAGAACATAAATCAGTTACCGGGAACAATTTAGTGGCCAAAGATTCATCCACATCCATCTCAGAAGAAAGGGACAAAAGCATAAGTCGCGGTGCATGACAATTGAAATGTCCCGTTCTTATTGATTAAAAACGTTCCATATTAATTGATTTCGTTGCGAGGTTTTGACCTCTATATGAGACGTTTTTTTCAAAGACTGCATTCATTTTTAAAACAAACCATAACCTTTATTTCATAAATAAAGGTTTAAAAAGCTTTACATAGATTATCAAATAATGATAATCTTAAATATCTTGTTTACACACGACCATTACATAATGGTTTACAATACAAATATGTTATATCGAAATCAGTTTCTTGAATGCAGTTTTTACACAATATCATACAAACATGGACTCCAAATCTTGTCCTTATTTTAGTATGCAACAGCGGAAGCTCTTAGTATTCACCTGAGAATAAACATGCTTTAAACGTCAACAAAAATGTTGGTGAGTTATAGGTTTAACCTATATATATCAAATCGTAACAATAGACCACAAGATTTCATATTTCAATACACATCCCATACATAGAGATAAAAATCATTCATATGGTGAACACCTGGTAACCGACATTAACAAGATGCATATATAAGAATATCTCCATCATTCCGGGACACCCTTCGGATATGATATAAATTTCGAAGTACTAAAGCATCCGGTACTTTGGATGGGGTTTGTTAGGCCCAATAGATCTATCTTTAGGATTCGCGTCAATTAGGGTGTCTGTTCCCTAATTCTTAGATTACCAGACTTAATAAAAAGGGGCATATTCGATTTCGATAATTCAACCATAGAATGTAGTTTCACGTACTTGTGTCTATTTTGTAAATCATTTATAAAACCTGCATGTATTCTCATCCCAAAAATATTAGATTTTAAAAGTGGGACTATAACTCACTTTCACAGATTTTTACTTCGTCGGGAAGTAAGACTTGGCCACTGGTTGATTCACGAACCTATAACAATATATACATATATATCAAAGTATGTTCAAAATATATTTACAATACTTTTAATACATTTTGATGTTTTAAGTTTATTAAGTCAGCTGTCCTCGTTAGTAACCTACAACTAATTGTCCACAGTTAGATGTACAGAAATAAATCGATAAATATTATCTTGAATCAATCCACGACCCAGTGTATACGTATCTCAGTATTGATCACAACTCAAACTATACATATTTTTTGGAATCAACCTCAACCCTGTATAGCTAACTCCAACATTCACATATAGAGCGTCTATGGTTGTTCCGCAATATATATATAGATGGGTCGACATTGTAGTGACCCGAACTTTTCCATGTTTATATATATTAATTGAGATTGATGTTTACATGATTAAATGTTTCCAACATGTTAAGCAATCAAACTTGTTAAGACTTGATTAATTGAAATAGGTTTCATATAGACAATTGACCACCCAAGTTGACCGGTGATTCACGAACGTTAAAACTTGTAAAAAAACTATATGATGACATATATATGGTTATATATATAGTTAACATGATATTATGATAAGTAAACATATCATTAATTATATTAACAATGAACTACATATGTAAAAACAAGACTACTAACTTAATGATTTTGAAACGAGACATATATGTAACGTTTATCGTTGTAACGACATTTAATGTATATATATCATATTAAGAGATATTCGTACATCATAATATCATGATAATATAATAATTTAAAATCTCTTTTGATATTATAAACATTGGGTTAACAACATTTAACAAGATCGTTAACCTAAAGGTTTCAAAACAACACTTACATGTAACGACTAACGATGACTTAACGACTCAGTTAAAATGTATATACATGTAGTGTTTTAATATGTATTTATACACTTTTGAAAGACTTCAATACACTTATCAAAATACTTCTACTTAACAAAAATGCTTACAATTACATTCTCGTTCAGTTTCATCAACAATTCTACTCGTATGCACCCGTATTCGTACTCGTACAATACACAGCTTTTAGATGTATGTACTATTGGTATATACACTCCAATGATCAGCTCTTAGCAGCCCATGTGAGTCACCTAACACATGTGGGAACCATCATTTGGCAACTAGCATGAAATATCTCATAAGATTACAAAAATATGAGTAATCATTCATGACTTATTTACATGAAAACAAAATTACATATCCTTTATATCTAATCCATACACCAACGACCAAAAACACCTACAAACACTTTCATTCTTCAATTTTCTTCATCTAATTGAACTCTCTCAAGTTCTATCTTCAAGTTCTAAGTGTTCTTCATAAATTCCAAAAGTTCTAGTTTCATAAAATCAAGAATACTTTCAAGTTTGCTAGCTCACTTCCAATCTTGTAAGGTGATCATCCAACCTCAAGAAATCTTTGTTTCTTACAGTAGGTTATCATTCTAATACAAGGTAATAATCATATTCAAACTTTGGTTCAATTTCTATAACTATAACAATCTTATTTCAAGTGATGATCTTACTTGAACTTGTTTTCGTGTCATGATTTTGCTTCAAGAACTTTGAGCCATCCAAGGATCCATTGAAGCTAGATCCATTTTTCTCTTTTCCAGTAGGTTCATCCAAGGAACTTAAGGTAGTAATGATGTTCATAACATCATTCGATTCATACATATAAAGCTATCTTATTCGAAGGTTTAAACTTGTAATCACTAGAACATAGTTTAGTTAATTCTAAACTTGTTCGCAAACAAAAGTTAATCCTTCTAACTTGACTTTTAAAATCAACTAAACACATTTTCTATATCTATATGATATTCTAACTTAATGATTTAAAACCTGGAAACACGAAAAACACCGTAAAACCGGATTTACGCCGTCGTAGTAACACCGCGGGCTGTTTTGGGTTAGTTAATTAAAAACTATGATAAACTTTGATTTAAAAGTTGTTATTCTGAGAAAATGATTTTTATTATGAACATGAAACTATATCCAAAAATTATGGTTAAACTCAAAGTGGAAGTATGTTTTCTAAAATGGTCATCTAGACGTCGTTCTTTCGACTGAAATGACTACCTTTACAAAAACGACTTGTAACTTATTTTTCCGACTAGAAACCTATACTTTTTTTGTTTAGATTCATAAAATAGAGTTCAATATGAAACCATAGCAATTTGATTCACTCAAAACGGATTTAAAATGAAGAAGTTATGGGTAAAACAAGATTGGATAATTTTTCTCATTTTAGCTACGTGAAAATTGGTAACAAATCTATTCCAACCATAACTTAATCAACTTGTATTATATATTATGTAATCTTGAGATACCATAGACACGTATACAATGTTTCGACCTATCATGTCGACACATCTATATATATTTCGGAACAACCATAGACACTCTATATGTGAATGTTGGAGTTAGCTATACAGGGTTGAGGTTGATTCCAAAATATATATAGTTTGAGTTGTGATCAATACTGAGATACGTATACACTGGGTCGTGGATTGATTCAAGATAATATTTATTGATTTATTTCTGTACATCTAACTGTGGATAACTAGTTGTAGGTTACTAACGAGGACAGCTGACTTAATAAACTTAAAACATCAAAATATATTAAAAGTGTTGTAAATATATTTTGAACATACTTTGATATATATGTATATATTGTTATAGGTTCGTGAATCAACCAGTGGCCAAGTCTTACTTCCCGACGAAGTAAAAATCTGTGAAAGTGAGTTATAGTCCCACTTTTAAAATCTAATATTTTTGGGATGAGAATACATGCAGGTTTTATAAATGATTTACAAAATAGACACAAGTACGTGAAACTACATTCTATGGTTGAATTATCGAAATCGAATATGCCCCTTTTTATTAAGTCTGGTAATCTAAGAATTAGGGAACAGACACCCTAATTGACGCGAATCCTAAAGATAGATCTATTGGGCCTAACAAACCCCATCCAAAGTACCGGATGCTTTAGTACTTCGAAATTTATATCATATCCGAAGGGTGTCCCGGAATGATGGGGATATTCTTATATATGCATCTTGTTATTGTCGGTTACCAGGTGTTCACCATATGAATGATTTTTATCTCTATGTATGGGATGTGTATTGAAATATGAAATCTTGTGGTCTATTGTTACGATTTGATATATATAGGTTAAACCTATAACTCACCAACATTTTTGTTGACGTTTTAAGCATGTTTATTCTCAGGTGATTATTAAGAGCTTCCGCTGTCGCATACTTAAATAAGGACAAGATTTGGAGTCCATGCTTGTATGATATTGTGTAAAAACTGCATTCAAGAAACTTATTTTGTTGTAACATATTTGTATTGTAAACCATTATGTAATGGTCGTGTGTAAACAGGATATTTTAGATTATCATTATTTGATAATCTACGTAAAGCTTTTTAAACCTTTATTGATGAAATAAAGGTTATGGTTTGTTTAAAAATGAATGCAGTCTTTGAAAAACGTCTCATATAGAGGTCAAAATCTCGCAACGAAATCAATTAATATGGAACGTTTTTAATCAATAAGAACGGGACATTTCAGTTGGTATCCGAGCGTTGGTCTTAGAGAACCAGAAAATTTGCATTAGTGTGTCTTATCGAGTTTGTTAGGATGCATTAGTGAGTCTGGACTTCGACCGTGTTTTCTTTAAAAATGATTGCTTAACATTTTTGTTGGAAACTATATATTTTTAACATATGAATATTATGTGATATATTAATCTCTTAACGTGTTTGATATTATGTGATAGATGTCTATCTCTAGAACAAGTCCCATTGACTCACCTAATAATAATGAAGAGTCAAATGTAAATTGGAATGATTTGTGGACTGATTCACAAGTTCCCGAAGAGGAACCGGAAGAAGAGTCGGAACCGGAAGAAGAATCGGAACCGGATGAAGAAATAGAACCGGTGGGGGAAATAATAAAACGGTTAAGTAAAAGAAAATCCTCAACCAACCGACCAAAGTTAATTATGGTCAATGGTGTTTCCGCCAAGGAAGCAAAATATTGGGAGGATTACCAATTCTCCGATGAATCGGATTTCGACGAGAATTCCGATGATGTTATAGAAATTACCCCAACTGAATTTAAAAAGGCAAAAGAAAATAATAAGGGAAAGGGCATAAAAATAGAGAAATCTAATTCCAACCCCGATGAACTTTATATGTATCGTCAACCCCCGAAGTCCTTAAGTTGTAACAATGACCCGGGAACCTCTAAACCACCAGGTTTTTCTAAACCAATGTGGACAACGACGGCTCGTATTAGGGGAACATCATATATCCCTAGAAACTTGGCAAAACGAACCAAAACCGAAGAAGAAGAAACGAGCGAGTCGGAATAAGATAGTTGTATTCGTGTGGTGTAATATATGGAATATAGTGTTCTTATGCTTTATGATATATGTAAAAATTGCTTGTATTAATAAGTATTTTTTTTATGAATCTAACTCTTGTCTATTTTACAGTTTAAAAACACAAAATGGATAGACAACCCAATATTTTAAGAGACCTACCCGGAGACATGATTGATGAAATCTTGTCTAGAGTCGGCCAGAATTCTTCGGCACAACTATTTAAGGCGAGATCAGTTTGTAAGACATTCGAAGAACGTTCCAAGAATGTCTTGGTTTATAAGAGACTTTCGTTTGAAAGATGGGGGATATCACATTGGGAAACCCATAAGTTACGATGTGTTTACTTTGACGCATATATTGCGGGGAACCCAAATGCTATTTTACGCAACGGGTTAAGAAATTATTTTGACTCAATATATCCGAATATTGGACTTCGTGATTTAGAAAAAGCGGCTAACATGCAACATAAAGAAGCATGTTATGCTTACAGATTAGTAATGTTCGCTTCTCACCAAAGTGAGAACAAGAACATCGGGCTACAACTATTAAACAAAACGTTTCCACAAGTGACGGAGTCGGTAATTGGGGTAAGAAATGAGGTTTTTAGATTATTACGGGACTGTTGGACATTACGTAACCCTCGTCCCTTTGATGACGTTACAACACGCTGTCTTATCAACGGCCATAACGGTTATGTTGCACAAGACCAAGGATGGGAAGTAGTCCTAGTAAAACCAGAATGCATGACTTGTTTCTGGACGTATGAATTACGTGTCTTTATTGCCTTTGCCGAACGACTTGTGTACTAGCTAGAATTGTCTTCACAACTATCTTGTATCAAAGTTATTGTGTGCTATATTTCATGCTTTATGTAAAATAAGCGGTATTGTAAGTTTGTAAAATATTGTATAAAAGTTTGAACGCGAAATATTATTACAATCAGTTTTTCATATAGAATTGTAGTAGTTGAATTGTATATTAGCTACTAAGTATGAACTTAACGGGTAGGTACTACCCGAATTTAAACTTATAAAACGCTAATATGAAGAAAAAGCTTTTATAAATGAGTTCATATTATGCTACGAAATACTATTAACTACTCTTAATATTCTGTATGATTAACTTGTTCCATTTAACTATTTTGAAGGAAATGGCACCGACTACTCGACACACCGTGAATATGAATGAAGAGGAATTCCGTACTTTTCTAGCTTCAAACATAGCTGCAGTACTGGCTGCGCTACATACCAACAATAACCTTGGATCTAGCAGTACAGGAAATCGTGTAGGATGCACCTACAAAGAATTCACTGCCTGCAAACCTTTGGAATTTGATGGAACCGAAGGACCGATCGGATTGAAACGGTGGACCGAGAAGGTTGAATCGGTGTTTGCCATAAGTAAGTGTACTGAAGAGGACAAAGTGAAGTACGCTACGCATACCTTCACAGGTTCTGCGTTAACATGGTGGAATACCTATCTAGAGCAAGTGGGACAAGATGATGCGTACGCACTACCGTGGTCAGCATTCAAGCACTTGATGAACGAGAAGTACCGTCCCAGAACCGAGGTCAATAAGCTCAAGACAGAACTTAGAGGGTTACGAACCCAAGGATTTGATATTACCACGTATGAAAGACGATTCACAGAATTGTTCCTATTGTGTCCGGGAGCATTCGAAGATGAGGAAGAGAAGATCGACGCGTTTGTGAAAGGATTACCGGAAAGAATCCAAGAAGATATAAGTTCACACGAGCCCGCCTCCATACAACAGGCATGTAGAATGGCTCACAAACTAGTGAACCAGATTGAAGAAAGAATTAAAGAACAGACTGCTGAAGAGGCCAATGTGAAGCAAGTCAAAAGAAAGTGGGAGGAAAACGGTGATAAGAATCACCAATACAACAACAACAGCAATTACAACAATAATCGCAACAATTATCCCAACAATCGCAACATCAATCGCAACTACAACAAACGGCCCAACAACAACAACAACAACAACAACAACAGCAACTACAACAATCATCCCAACAACAATAATAACCGCAACAACAACAACAATCAGAAGCAACTATGCCAAAGGTGTGAAAAGAATCACTCGGGGTTCTGCACCAAATTTTGCAACAAGTGTAAAAGAAATGGTCATAGCGCGGCGAAGTGTGAGGTCTACGGACCAGGGGTTAATAGAACGAAAGGAACAAATGGTGTCGGAACGAGTAATGGCGGAACAAGTAGTGTCGGAGCAAGTTATGCCAATGTAGTTTGTTATAAATGTGGAAAACCAGGCCACATTATTAGAAATTGCCCGAACCAGGAGAACACGAATGGACAAGGCCGTGGAAGAGTTTTCAATATTAATGCGGTAGAGGCACAGGAAGACCCGGAGCTTGTTACGGGTACGTTTCTTATTGACAATAAATCTGCTTACGTTTTATTTGATTCGGGTGCGGATAGAAGCTATATGAGTAGAGATTTTTGTGCTAAATTAAGTTGTCCATTGACGCCTTTGGATAGTAAATTTTTACTCGAATTAGCAAATGGTAAATTAATTTCAGCAGATAATATATGTCGGAATCGAGAAATTAAACTGGTTAGCGAAACATTTAAGATTGATTTGATACCAGTAGAGTTAGGGAGTTTTGATGTGATAATCGGTATGGACTGGTTGAAAGAAGTGAAAGCAGAGATCGTTTGTTACAAAAATGCAATTCGCATTATACGAGAAAAAGGAAAACCCTTAATGGTGTACGGAGAAAAGGGCAACACGAAGCTACATCTTATTAGTAATTTGAAGGCACAAAAACTAATAAGAAAAGGTTGCTATGCTGTTCTAGCACACGTCGAGAAAGTACAAACTGAAGAAAAGAGCATCAATGATGTTCCCATTGCAAAAGAATTTCCCGATGTATTTCCGAAAGAATTACCGGGATTACCCCCACATCGATCCGTTGAATTTCAAATAGATCTTGTACCAGGAGCTGCACCAATAGCTCGTGCTCCTTACAGACTCGCACCCAGCGAGATGAAAGAACTGCAAAGCCAATTACAAGAACTTTTAGAGCATGGTTTCATTCGACCAAGCACATCACCGTGGGGAGCTCCTGTTTTGTTTGTCAAGAAGAAAGATGGTACATTCAGGTTGTGTATCGACTACCGAGAGTTGAACAAACTTACCATCAAGAACCGCTACCCACTATCGAGAATCGACGACTTATTTGATCAACTACAAGGCTCGTCTGTTTATTCAAAGATTGATTTACGTTCCGGGTATCATCAAATGCGGGTGAAAGAAGATGATATTCCAAAGACTGCTTTCAGAACACGTTACGGTCATTACGAGTTTATGGTCATGCCGTTTGGTTTAACTAATGCACCAGCTGTGTTCATGGACCTTATGAACCGAGTGTGTGGACCATACCTTGACAAGTTTGTCATTGTTTTCATTGATGACATACTTATTTACTCAAAGAATGACCAAGAACACGGTGAACATTTGAGAAAGGTGTTAGAAGTATTGAGGAAGGAAGAATTGTACGCTAAGTTTTCAAAGTGTGCATTTTGGTTGGAAGAAGTTCAATTCCTCGGTCACATAGTGAACAAAGAAGGTATTAAGGTGGATCCGGCAAAGATAGAAACTGTTGAAAAGTGGGAAACCCCGAAAACTCCGAAACACATACGCCAGTTTTTAGGACTAGCTGGTTACTACAGAAGGTTCATCCAAGACTTTTCCAGAATAGCAAAACCCTTGACTGCATTAACGCATAAAGGGAAGAAATTTGAATGGAATGATGAACAAGAGAAAGCGTTTCAGTTATTGAAGAAAAAGCTAACTACGGCACCTATATTGTCATTGCCTGAAGGGAATGATGATTTTGTGATTTATTGTGACGCATCAAAGCAAGGTCTCGGTTGTGTATTAATGCAACGAACGAAGGTGATTGCTTATGCGTCTAGACAATTGAAGATTCACGAACAAAATTATACGACGCATGATTTGGAATTAGGCGCGGTTGTTTTTGCATTAAAGACTTGGAGGCACTACTTATATGGGGTCAAAAGTATTATATATACCGACCACAAAAGTCTTCAACACATATTTAATCAGAAACGACTGAATATGAGGCAGCGTAGGTGGATTGAATTATTGAATGATTACGATTTTGAGATTCGTTACCACCCGGGGAAGGCAAATGTGGTAGCCGATGCCTTGAGCAGGAAGGATAGAGAACCCATTCGAGTAAAATCTATGAATATAATGATTCATAATAACATTACTACTCAAATAAAGGAGGCGCAACAAGGAGTTTTAAAAGAGGGAAATTTAAAGGATGAAATACCCAAAGGATCGGAGAAGCATCTTAATATTCGGGAAGACGGAACCCGGTATAGGGCTGAAAGGATTTGGGTACCAAAATTTGGAGATATGAGAGAAATGGTACTTAGAGAAGCTCATAAAACCAGATACTCAATACATCCTGGAACGGGGAAGATGTACAAGGATCTCAAGAAACATTTTTGGTGGCCGGGTATGAAAGCCGATGTTGCTAAATACGTAGGAGAATGTTTGACGTGTTCTAAGGTCAAAGCTGAGCATCAGAAACCATCAGGTCTACTTCAACAACCCGAAATCCCGGAATGGAAATGGGAAAACATTACCATGGATTTCATCACTAAATTGCCAAGGACTGCAAGTGGTTTTGATACTATTTGGGTAATAGTTGATCGTCTCACCAAATCAGCACACTTCCTACCAATAAGAGAAGATGACAAGATGGAGAAGTTAGCACGACTGTATTTGAAGGAAGTCGTCTCCAGACATGGAATACCAATCTCTATTATCTCTGATAGGGATGGCAGATTTATTTCAAGATTCTGGCAGACATTACAGCAAGCATTAGGAACTCGTCTAGACATGAGTACTGCCTATCATCCACAAACTGATGGGCAGAGCGAAAGGACGATACAAACGCTTGAAGACATGCTACGAGCATGTGTTATTGATTTCGGAAACAGTTGGGATCGACATCTACCGTTAGCAGAATTTTCCTACAACAACAGCTACCATTCAAGCATTGAGATGGCGCCGTTTGAAGCACTTTATGGTAGAAAGTGCAGGTCTCCGATTTGTTGGAGTGAGGTGGGGGATAGACAGATTACGGGTCCGGAGATTATACAAGAAACTACCGAGAAGATCATCCAAATTCAACAACGGTTGAAAACCGCCCAAAGTCGACAAAAGAGCTACGCTGACATTAAAAGAAAAGATATAGAATTTGAAATTGGAGAGATGGTCATGCTTAAAGTTTCACCTTGGAAAGGCGTTGTTCGATTTGGTAAACGAGGGAAATTAAATCCAAGGTATATTGGACCATTCAAGATTATTGATCGTGTCGGACCAGTAGCTTACCGACTTGAGTTACCTCAACAACTCGCGGCTGTACATAACACTTTCCACGTCTCGAATTTGAAGAAATGTTTTGCTAAAGAAGATCTCACTATTCCGTTAGATGAAATCCAAATCAACGAAAAACTCCAATTCATCGAAGAACCCGTCGAAATAATGGATCGTGAGGTTAAAAGACTTAAGCAAAACAAGATACCAATTGTTAAGGTTCGATGGAATGCTCGTAGAGGACCCGAGTTCACCTGGGAGCGTGAAGATCAGATGAAGAAGAAATACCCGCATCTATTTCCAGAAGATTCGTCAACACCTTCAACAGCTTAAAATTTCGGGACGAAATTTATTTAACGGGTAGGTACTGTAGTGACCCGAACTTTTCCATGTTTATATATATTAATTGAGATTGATGTTTACATGATTAAATGTTTCCAACATGTTAAGCAATCAAACTTGTTAAGACTTGATTAATTGAAATAGGTTTCATATAGACAATTGACCACCCAAGTTGACCGGTGATTCACGAACGTTAAAACTTGTAAAAAAACTATATGATGACATATATATGGTTATATATATAGTTAACATGATATTATGATAAGTAAACATATCATTAATTATATTAACAATGAACTACATATGTAAAAACAAGACTACTAACTTAATGATTTTGAAACGAGACATATATGTAACGTTTATCGTTGTAACGACATTTAATGTATATATATCATATTAAGAGATATTCGTACATCATAATATCATGATAATATAATAATTTAAAATCTCTTTTGATATTATAAACATTGGGTTAACAACATTTAACAAGATCGTTAACCTAAAGGTTTCAAAACAACACTTACATGTAACGACTAACGATGACTTAACGACTCAGTTAAAATGTATATACATGTAGTGTTTTAATATGTATTTATACACTTTTGAAAGACTTCAATACACTTATCAAAATACTTCTACTTAACAAAAATGCTTACAATTACATTCTCGTTCAGTTTCATCAACAATTCTACTCGTATGCACCCGTATTCGTACTCGTACAATACACAGCTTTTAGATGTATGTACTATTGGTATATACACTCCAATGATCAGCTCTTAGCAGCCCATGTGAGTCACCTAACACATGTGGGAACCATCATTTGGCAACTAGCATGAAATATCTCATAAGATTACAAAAATATGAGTAATCATTCATGACTTATTTACATGAAAACAAAATTACATATCCTTTATATCTAATCCATACACCAACGACCAAAAACACCTACAAACACTTTCATTCTTCAATTTTCTTCATCTAATTGAACTCTCTCAAGTTCTATCTTCAAGTTCTAAGTGTTCTTCATAAATTCCAAAAGTTCTAGTTTCATAAAATCAAGAATACTTTCAAGTTTGCTAGCTCACTTCCAATCTTGTAAGGTGATCATCCAACCTCAAGAAATCTTTGTTTCTTACAGTAGGTTATCATTCTAATACAAGGTAATAATCATATTCAAACTTTGGTTCAATTTCTATAACTATAACAATCTTATTTCAAGTGATGATCTTACTTGAACTTGTTTTCGTGTCATGATTTTGCTTCAAGAACTTTGAGCCATCCAAGGATCCATTGAAGCTAGATCCATTTTTCTCTTTTCCAGTAGGTTCATCCAAGGAACTTAAGGTAGTAATGATGTTCATAACATCATTCGATTCATACATATAAAGCTATCTTATTCGAAGGTTTAAACTTGTAATCACTAGAACATAGTTTAGTTAATTCTAAACTTGTTCGCAAACAAAAGTTAATCCTTCTAACTTGACTTTTAAAATCAACTAAACACATTTTCTATATCTATATGATATTCTAACTTAATGATTTAAAACCTGGAAACACGAAAAACACCGTAAAACCGGATTTACGCCGTCGTAGTAACACCGCGGGCTGTTTTGGGTTAGTTAATTAAAAACTATGATAAACTTTGATTTAAAAGTTGTTATTCTGAGAAAATGATTTTTATTATGAACATGAAACTATATCCAAAAATTATGGTTAAACTCAAAGTGGAAGTATGTTTTCTAAAATGGTCATCTAGACGTCGTTCTTTCGACTGAAATGACTACCTTTACAAAAACGACTTGTAACTTATTTTTCCGACTAGAAACCTATACTTTTTTTGTTTAGATTCATAAAATAGAGTTCAATATGAAACCATAGCAATTTGATTCACTCAAAACGGATTTAAAATGAAGAAGTTATGGGTAAAACAAGATTGGATAATTTTTCTCATTTTAGCTACGTGAAAATTGGTAACAAATCTATTCCAACCATAACTTAATCAACTTGTATTATATATTATGTAATCTTGAGATACCATAGACACGTATACAATGTTTCGACCTATCATGTCGACACATCTATATATATTTCGGAACAACCATAGACACTCTATATGTGAATGTTGGAGTTAGCTATACAGGGTTGAGGTTGATTCCAAAATATATATAGTTTGAGTTGTGATCAATACTGAGATACGTATACACTGGGTCGTGGATTGATTCAAGATAATATTTATTGATTTATTTCTGTACATCTAACTGTGGACAACTAGTTGTAGGTTACTAACGAGGACAGCTGACTTAATAAACTTAAAACATCAAAATATATTAAAAGTGTTGTAAATATATTTTGAACATACTTTGATATATATGTATATATTGTTATAGGTTCGTGAATCAACCAGTGGCCAAGTCTTACTTCCCGACGAAGTAAAAATCTGTGAAAGTGAGTTATAGTCCCACTTTTAAAATCTAATATTTTTGGGATGAGAATACATGCAGGTTTTATAAATGATTTACAAAATAGACACAAGTACGTGAAACTACATTCTATGGTTGAATTATCGAAATCGAATATGCCCCTTTTTATTAAGTCTGGTAATCTAAGAATTAGGGAACAGACACCCTAATTGACGCGAATCCTAAAGATAGATCTATTGGGCCTAACAAACCCCATCCAAAGTACCGGATGCTTTAGTACTTCGAAATTTATATCATATCCGAAGGGTGTCCCGGAATGATGGGGATATTCTTATATATGCATCTTGTTATTGTCGGTTACCAGGTGTTCACCATATGAATGATTTTTATCTCTATGTATGGGATGTGTATTGAAATATGAAATCTTGTGGTCTATTGTTACGATTTGATATATATAGGTTAAACCTATAACTCACCAACATTTTTGTTGACGTTTTAAGCATGTTTATTCTCAGGTGATTATTAAGAGCTTCCGCTGTCGCATACTTAAATAAGGACAAGATTTGGAGTCCATGCTTGTATGATATTGTGTAAAAACTGCATTCAAGAAACTTATTTTGTTGTAACATATTTGTATTGTAAACCATTATGTAATGGTCGTGTGTAAACAGGATATTTTAGATTATCATTATTTGATAATCTACGTAAAGCTTTTTAAACCTTTATTGATGAAATAAAGGTTATGGTTTGTTTAAAAATGAATGCAGTCTTTGAAAAACGTCTCATATAGAGGTCAAAATCTCGCAACGAAATCAATTAATATGGAACGTTTTTAATCAATAAGAACGGGACATTTCAGACATGATAGGTCGAAACATTGTATACGCGTCTATGATATCTCAAGATTACATAATATACAATATAAGTTGATTAGGTTATGGTTGGAATGGATTTATTACTAACTTTCACGTAGGTAAAATGAGTAGTTTTTATCAATCTTGTTTTACTCGCCATTTCTTCGTTTCTAATCCGTTTTGAGTGATTCCAGTGGCCACGGTTTCATATTAACTTAAATTTATGAATCTAAATATAAAAAGTATAAGTTTATAGTTGGAAATACAAGTTACAAGTCATTTTTGAAAGAGGTAGTCATTTCCGTCGAAAGAACGACATCTTGATGACCATTTTGAAAAACATACTTTCACTTTGAGTTTAACCACGATTTTTGGATATAGTTTCATGTTCATAAGAAAAATCATTTTTCCAGAAGTATAGCTTTTAAATCAAAGTTCTTCTTAGCTTTTAATTATCCCAACCAAAACAGCCCCCGGTTTTACTACGACGGCGTATATCCAGTTTTATGGTGTTTATCGTGTTTCCGGGTTTTAAATCATTAAGTTAGCATATCATATAGATATATAACATGTGTTTAGTTGATTTTAAAAGTCTAGTTAGAAGGATTAACTTTATTTGTGAACAAGTTTAGAATTAACTAAACTATGTTCTAGTGATTACAAGTTTATAACGTTGAATAAGACAGCTTTTTATGTATGAATCGAATGATGTTATGAACATCATTACTACCTCAAATTCCTTGGATAAACCTACTGGAAATGAGAAAAATGGATCTAGATTCAAAGGATCCTTGGATGGCTTGAAAGTTCTTGAAGCAGAATCATGACACGAAAACAATTTCAAGTAAGATTTCCACTCGAAATAAGATTGTTATAGTTATAGTAATTGAATTAAAGTTTGAATATGATTATTACCTTGTATTAGAAAGATAACCTACTGTAAGTAACAAAGGTTTCTTGATCTTGGATGATTACTTGGAATGGATTTAGAAAACTTGGAAGTAAACTTGCAATCTTGGAAGTATTCTTGATTTTATGAAACTAGAACTTTTGGAATTTATGAAGAACACTTAGAACTTGAAGATAGAACTTGAGAGAGATCAATTCTATGAAGAAAATTGAAGAATGAAAGTGTTTGTAGGTGTTTTTGGTCGTTGGTGTATCGATTAGATATAAAGGATATGTAATTTTGTTTTCATGTAAATAAGTCATGAATGATTACTCATATTTTTGTAATTTTATGAGCTATTTCATGCTAGTTGCCAAATGATGGTTCCCACATGTGTTAGGTGACTCACATGGGCTGCTAAGAGCTGATCATTGGAGTGTATATACCAATAGTACATACATCTAAAAGCTGTGTATTGTACGAGTACGAATACGGGTGCATACGAGTAGAATTGTTGATGAAACTGAACGAGGATGTAATTGTAAGCATTTTTGTTAAGTATAAATATTTTGATAAGTGTCTTGAAGTCTTTCAAAAGTGTATGAATACATATTAAAACACTACATGTATATACATTTTAACTGAGTCGTTAATTCATCGTTA